>NW_027176153.1:260000-295000 GCF_023055335.1 Clinocottus analis
GTCTCCGTGTTCAAATGTCAGGCCTCAGGTTATTTATAGCCGCTCTCATTACACCATGCAGCTCTGTCTCCTGTGAAGGCCACATGGTGGAGCATCATTACACCATGCAGCTCTGTCTCCTGTGAAGGCCACATGGTGGAGCATCATTACACCATGCAGCTCTGTCTCCTGTGAAGGCCACATGGTGGAGCATCATTACACCATGCAGCTCTGTCTCCTGTGAAGGCCACATGGTGGAGCATCATTACACCATGAAACTCTGTCTCCTCTGAAGGCCACATGGTGGAGCATCATTACACCATGAAACTCTGTCTCCTCTGAAGGCCACATGGTGGAGCATCATTACACCATGCAGCTCTGTCTCCTCTGAAGGCCACATGGTGGAGCATCATTACACCATGCAGCTCTGTCTCCTCTGAAGGCCACATGGTGGAGCATCATTACACCATGCAGCTCTGTCTCCTCTGAAGGCCACATGGTGGAGCATCATTACACCATGCAGCTCTGTCTCCTCTGAAGGCCACATGGTGGAGCATCATTACACCATGCAGCTCTGTCTCCTGTGAAGGCCACATGGTGGAGCATCATTACACCATGCAGCTCTGTCTCCTGTGAAGGCCGCATGGTGGAGCATCATTACACCATGCAGCTCTGTCTCCTCTGAAGGCCACATGGTGGAGCATCATTACACCATGCAGCTCTGTCTCCTCTGAAGGCCACATGGTGGAGCATCATTACACCATGCAGCTCTGTCTCCTCTGAAGGCCGCATGGTGGATCGTTGCTCTGAAGTCCTGCACCCGACCACGTGGATCACAACCAAACCGGGTCGGTGGGATGGACCCCACGCCCTCTGACTGTGGACGCTCTACGATGAGCACAACCAGAGGAGGCCGTGGCTTCAGGGAGTCCACATAGAGGAGCAGCTCCTGTCACAGAGCAGCTCAACACGCGGTCATACATGGGAGGAGCCACACGGCTCCACCACCAGGAGGAGGAGGTCACGAGGAGGTCACGAGGAGAACTAAAGGAGAGGACATTACTTAACGAGGACGGATCGGCCTGAAAGCAGCTGCTGTGAGGTCATGAGCCTGCTGCTGAGGCTTCGGTTCTGTCGGTACCTGGAGGTCTTCGGTTCTGTCGGTACCTGGAGGTCTTCGGTTCTGTCGGTACCTGGACTCCTTTGGTTCTGTCGGTACCTGGAGGGCTTCGGTTCTGTCGGTACCTGGAGGGCTTCGGTTCTGTCGGTACCTGGAGGGCTTCGGTTCTGTCGGTACCTAGACTCCTTCGGTTCTGTCGGTACTTGGAGGGCTTTGGTTCTGTCGGTACCTGGAGGGCTTCGGTTCTATCGGTACTTGAAGGGCTTTGGTTCTGTCGGTACCTGGAGGGCTTCGGTTCTATCGGTACTTGGAGGGCTTTGGTTCTGTCAGTATCTGGAGGGCTTCGGTTCTATCGGTACCTGGAGGGCTTTGGTTCTGTCGGTACCTGGAGGGCTTCGGTTCTATCGGTACCTGGACTCCTTCGGTTCTCCGTGGCCTCAGCCTCTCTGAAGGAACAGCGCTGGAGAGCAGAATCTCCACCGAAGCGGTTTCCCAGCTGTTGAACAGGAATATGTGATGACAGGTGTTTTATTTAGAGAAAGACAGAAAGAGAGAGAATGAGAGAGGGAGGCGGGGAGAAGGGAAGAAGCTCTTTGTTCCTACTTCAAAGGAGACTCGAAGGCATCACAAGCCTTTCAACCTCATAGGAGATGAAGCGGGAACATGAAAGGAAGCAAGCGGCTGTCGAGGTGATAATGAACTGTTTGGGAGTGAAGAGTGAAGAATAAAGAGTGAGGAGTGAAGAATAAAGAGTGAGGAGTGAAGAATAAAGAGTGAAGAGTGAAGAGTGAGGAGTGAAGAGTGAGGAGTGAAGAGTGAGGAGTGAGGAGTGAAGAGTGAGGAGTGAAGAATAAAGAGTGAGGAGTGAAGAGTGAGGAGTGAGGAGTGAAGAGTGAAGAGTGAAGAATAAAGAGTGAGGAGTGAAGAGTGAAGAGTGAGGAGTAAAGAGTGAGGAGTGAAGAGTGAGGAGTGAGGAGTAAAGAGTGAGGAGTGAAGAGTGAGGAGTGAAGAGTGAGGAGTGAGGAGTAAAGAGTGAGGAGTGAAGAGTGAGGAGTGAAGAGTGAAGAGTGAGGAGTGAGGAGTAAAGAGTGAGGAGTGAAGAGTGAGGAGTAAAGAGTGAGGAGTGAAGCGTGAGGAGTGAAGAGTGAAGAGTGAAGAGTGAAGAGTGAGGAGTGAAGAGTGAGGAGTGAAGAGTGAGGAGTGAGGAGTGAAGAGTGAGGAGTGAAGAATAAAGAGTGAGGAGTGAAGAGTGAGGAGTGAGGAGTGAAGAGTGAAGAATAAAGAGTGAGGAGTGAAGAGTGAGGAGTGAGGAGTGAAGAGTGAAGAGTGAGGAGTAAAGAGTGAGGAGTGAAGAGTGAGGAGTGAGGAGTAAAGAGTGAGGAGTGAAGAGTGAGGAGTGAAGAGTGAAGAGTGAGGAGTGAGGAGTAAAGAGTGAGGAGTGAAGAGTGAGGAGTGAAGAGTGAAGAGTGAGGAGTGAGGAGTAAAGAGTGAGGAGTGAAGAGTGAGGAGTAAAGAGTGAGGAGTGAAGAGTGAGGAGTGAAGAGTGAAGAGTAAGGAGTGAGGAGTAAAGAGTGAGGAGTGAAGAGTGAGGAGTGAGGAGTAAAGAGTGAGGAGTAAAGAGTGAGGAGTGAAGAGTGAAGAGTGAGGAGTGAAGAGTGAGGAGTGAGGAGTAAAGAGTGAGGAGTGAAGAGTGAGGAGTGAGGAGTGAGGAGTAAAGAGTGAGGAGTGAAGAGTGAGGAGTGAAGAGTGAAGAGTGAGGAGTGAAGAGTGAGGAGTGAGGAGTGAGGAGTGAAGAGTGAGGAGTGAGGAGTGAGGAGTGAGGAGTGAAGAGTGAAGAATAAAGAGTGAGGAGTGAAGAGTGAGGAGTGAGGAGTGAAGAGTGAAGAGTGAAGAATAAAGAGTGAGGAGTGAAGAGTGAGGAGTGAGGAGTGAAGAGTGAGGAGTGAAGAGTGAGGAGTGAGGAGACCTCTGATGCACTGATACCAATGCACACACACACACACACACACACACGCACGCACGCACGCACGCACGCATGCACGCACACGCACGCATGCACGCACACTTGCAGCGGAGGAGTTCCATGTGTTCTGGTTCTTTGGGGACTGGAACCGAGAATATCAGATGTAATTCATATTTTAATGTCGTTATGCTTCTTCCCTGCTGCTAATTGTGTTTCCACTTCCTGGTAACTCCTGGAAGTGGATTCACTGAAGCGTTCTGTTGATAGCAACTCTGTGATCGCTCATTACACACACACACACACACACACACACACACACACACACACACACACACACACACACACACACAGAGGGGTGAGCGCAGCTGTAGTCTAAAGAATGGTATCCTGTTTCTTGGGCTCGTCCAGGCGGCTCACAGCTAACTGTTCCATTCCAGATTGATTTTGTTGATGACAAAAGATCTTCCTCCTCGTCGCTGTTTTCATTCATTTTGTTAGGAAGCTAACCAGAAAGCTAAATGTGCTTTACTTGTTGTACTGCAAGTGCTTTCTTTAAGTGTAAATAGTTAGTGTTCCACCTTAGATGAACTCTGTACGCAGTTTTGCCGTAGTTAGCACTGTTAGCACTGTTACCATTGTTAGCACAGTTACTGTTGTTACCATTGTTACCAAAGTTAGCACAGCTACTGCTGTCAGCATAGTTACTGCTGTTAGCACTGTTACCGTTGTTAGCATGGTTACTGTTGTTAGCATCATTACCGAAGTTAACATAGTTCTTGCTTTTAGCATAGTTACTGCTGTTAGCATAATTAATGCTGTTAGCACTGTTACCATTGTCAGCACCGTTACTGCTGTTAGCATCATTACCGAAGTTAACACAGTTCCTGCTGTTAGCATAGTTACTGCTGTTAGCACCGTTACTGCTGTTAGCATAGTTACTGCTGTTAACATGGTTCCTGCTGTTAGCATAGTTACTGCTGTTAGCATAGTTACTGCTGTTAACACAGTTACTGCTGTTAGCATAGTTACTGCTGTTAGCATAGTTATAGCTTGTAGCACTGTTTGAACTGTCTCATACTTTTAATACACTCTAGTTTTGAGAGTGTGTGTGTGCGTGAGAGTGAGAGTCTGTGTGTGTGTGTGTGTGTGTGTGTGTGTGTGTGTGTGTGTGTGTGTGTGTGTGTGAGAGTGTCTCTGTGTGTGTCTGTGTGTGTGTGTACTCACCTGCAGCTCTGCTCCCCTCAGGTACGGCGACATGGTCCCTAAAACCATCGCAGGGAAGATCTTCGGCTCCATCTGCTCGCTGAGCGGCGTGCTGGTGATCGCGCTGCCGGTGCCGGTCATCGTGTCCAACTTCAGCCGGATCTACCACCAGAACCAGAGAGCGGACAAGCGACGAGCACAGAAGGTCCAGGTGAGACCTGTAGACCTGTCGACCTGTACACCTGTAGACCTTTACACCTGTAGAACTGTACACCTAGTCTAATCAGCAAAGTAACACTCCTTCGATGAAGTTAAACTACAGAGTTCTGTCAGTAGGAGATGTTTAAGAGCTACTGAAGAGCTGCTACTGCGCTAGCTTCCTTTTCCAGGTGGAGTCAGGAAGATGTGTTTATTCCAGGTATTATGGATTTTTACTGTTTTTATTGCTTATTTAAATAATTGTTTTGATCTTTTTTCCTGATACTGCGCCTCTTGTTAGCACGTTGCTGTTAGCCTGTAACCCTTCCCACCGAGGGACTAATGCAGGATCTTCTTATCTGAAGCACGCATGCGGTCGGCTTCAGGGTGTCGTTTGCAAGCATTTCACGTTTCCTGAAGAGAATTACTTGAACCCGCTGAGGAGTGGCAGAGTTGACACAAGGTTAGCAATTATCTGCGGTTCAGACGAGCGAGGGAAGAGCCCGGAGGAAGACGATCTGTCAAACAGCCAATAAGAAGGTGTTTCGGTACTGACTCAGGTGATCGATCACATGACCTTCGGGCGTGAGATGATGAAATTAATTCAGGAGATCAGGTTAAATGCACATGGTTGGTGAGCAGGAGCTCTGAAGAGCGATGAGTCAGGTGACGCCATCACTCCGAGGTAAGATCTCACTAAAGGTGCTTTTCTCTGGTCTGGTTGCAGAAGGCCCGCTTGGCCCGGATCCGGATATCCAAGCAGGGAACCTCCGATGCCTTCCTGCACAGCAAGAGAAATGGTCTGTTCACGGAGAACCTGGATTTCACGGTAGGCCCCGCTCCCTGAACCCACATCCAGGCGCCATGTTTCTGATCGAGAAAGAAGTAGACTACCATGCTACTGACCACTGTAAGAGATGAAGAAGTAGACTACCATGCTACTGACCACTGTAAGAGATGAAGAAGTAGACTACCATGCTACTGACCACTGTAAGAGATGAAGAAGTAGACTACCATGCTACTGACCACTGTAAGAGATGAAGAAGTAGACTACCATGCTACTGGCCACTGTAAGAGATGAAGAAGTAGACTACCATGCTACTGGCCACTGTAAGAGATGAAGAAGTAGACTACCATGCTACTGACCAATGCAACATACATTTTGATGTACATGCCCATCCCTGCCTATTTGCATATATTATGCATTTCTATGGAGGACTGATCAGTGTTTGTGGCCGCCGTGTGTTCTCATGCTGAACTTAGACCTCCAGTAAAATAGTCTCTCTCTCTCTCTCTCTCTCACTCTCTCTCTCTCTCTCTCTCTCTCTCTCTCTCTCTCTCTCTCTCTCTCTCTCTCTCTCTCTCTCTCAGCACCCTCCATACAAGAGGAACCTCTCAGATCAGGTACAGACCTTCATTTGATCAGAGTGTCCTTCACAGGAACACCAGGAAAAATAACACTCATTGTGTGTGTCGTGTGCGTGTGCGTGCGTGCGTGTGTGTGTGTGTGTGTGTGTGTGTGTGTGTGTGTGTGTGTGTGTGTGTGTGTGTGTGTGTGTGTGTGTGTGTGTGTGTGAGTGAACAGATTTCCACAGAGGAGGACCAGCATTTAAGCAGCCAGTCCACCTCCCTACTGGAGAGCCAGCACCACCACCTGCTGCACTGTCTGGAGAAAACCACGGTGAGGAGGAGGAGGAGGAGGAGGAAGAGGAGGAGAGGAGGAGGAAGAGGAGGAGGAGGAGGAGGAGGATGAGGAGGAGGAGGAGGAGGAGGAGGAGGAGAAGAAGGAGGATGATGACGAGGAGGAGGAGGAGGAGAGGAGGGAAGGAGGAGGAAGAGGAGGAAGAGGAGGAGGATGAGGAGGAGGAGGAGGAGGAGGAGGAGGAGAAGAAGGAGGATGATGACGAGGAGGAGGAGGAGGAGAGGAGGGAAGGAGGAGGAAGAGGAGGAGGAGGAGGAGAGGAGGGAAGGAGGAAGAAGAGGAGGAGGAGGAGGAGAGGAGGGAAGGAGGAAGAGGAGGAGGAGGAGGAGGAATGTCAAGTCAAATGTCCAGCCCTCTGGGTGTAGAGAGCCGTTAGCTTTCCTCCCAGCTGTGGGGGTAAATAGTGGTTTTGGTGAACATAGCAAACTGCTATAGTTCCAGTCTTCCAAACACCAGGTACCGGATCCACCGGATAAGACGTTGTTTTAATTCTTATTTCACTGTCCCTCTTTCCTCACTGGTTCAATGTAGGTCCTTCAAATAATTAGAAGCCACAAGCTGCACAATTAGTCAGTATCGCTTGTGTGTTTCATACTGGATTAACCCAAATGTCAGTAATTATCCTCAATGTCGGTGCCTTATTGGAGAGTACCAGGGGCACCAAACTCCAAACACGTGTTTTAACTCAGGGGCTGTGCTTAAGCGTCGGGTGGTGAGCTGCAGAGGTGGGTCTTCTCTTGGTCCCTATTTTCCCCCATTGATAGTCACTGTTCCCCCCCATGTCACTGGTTCTCCAGAGGCCACATGAGCTGGTCTCTTACCCAAGAATAGTGCTTGAGTCTGGGCATGAGTTCATCTAAACATGGGTCTGGTTCTCTAGGGGTCTCTTGGCATGTTTACTCAAACTTGAGCCCTTAGGTTCCCCCGGTGTCAGTCACTGTTCCCGCAGTGTCAATCACTGAGCATTCCTGTGTTTGTCAGACTGTTGAGGCAATATGATGTGTTATTAATCATGTTTAGAAAAGACCTGGGACACAGACTGGCCTGTACTACTGTACTGTATGTGTCATGTCATTCCCTTTGACACTGAGGCTACAGGATCCTGGTAACGGGAAACTTACATTTGCATAATATTAATATGTGAATGTGTGCATGCCTATTGTCATACCCCAATGTCAGCCGGTATCCCAATTGTCATGGACCACCTAGTGGCCAATAAAGGTACTCTATGAGCCACAAGGAATAACAATATAGTAATATGGCTAATATGTCTTTAACTGCTGCATGCAGAATGACTCTGAGGAACGTTGACCTTTGACCCTCCTGCTCAACGCCTACACAGCAAATGATTGTGGGTCAGCACATGTGGAACACACTAGAGCAGGTCTTCTTGCGTCCTGAACAATGTGTCCACCATCATTCAGTAATTAATAATTGTCCATGAGCCCAGGAGAATAGTCATGTGACCTTTATTCTAAATGAGTTATGACAAATATGAAACAGCTGATAGTCATGGATACAATGACAAATGTTGTGATGTCACATCCTGTTTTATCTCCCCCCCTTCACCCTGGTTCTAGAACCATGAGTTCGTGGACCAGCAGTATTACCAGCAGAGCTACCTGGAGGCTGGGCTACAGACTTACGCGTCTAGAAGCCCCTCCCTCTCCAGCCGGGAGGGCGTGACGGGCACCTGCTGCAGCCGGCGCAGCAGGAAGAGCCACGCCCCCTTACCGAACGCCTGTCGCCCCGCCCACATGCAGCCGCTGACGCACGCTCAGCAACGAGGCCTCCAGGAGCTCAGCACCATCCACATCCAGCCGCTCAGCAGCAGGTACGCTCATGAGATACACGGGTACACGGGTACATGTCATGAGATACACGGATACACGGGTACATGTCATGAGATACACGGGTACACGGGTACACGTCATGAGATACACGGATACACAGGTACACGTCATGAGATACACGGGTACACGGGTACATGTCATGAGATACACGGATACACGGGTACATGTCATGAGATACACGGGTACACGGGTACATGTCATGAGATACACGGATACACAGGTACATGTCATGAGATACACGGGTACACGGGTACACGTCATGAGATACACGGGTACACGGGTACACGTCATGAGATACACGGGTACACGGGTACATGTCATGAGATACACGGATACACGGGTACATGTCATGAGATACACGGATACACGGGTACATGTCATGAGATACACGGATACACAGGTACATGTCATGAGATACACGGATACACGGGTACATGTCATGAGATACACGGATACACGGGTACATGTCATGAGATACACGGGTACATGTCATGAGATACACGGGTACACGGGTACATGTCATGAGATACACGGGTACACGGGTACATGTCATGAGATACACGGGTACACGGGTACATGTCATGAGATACACGGGTACACGGGTACACGTCATGAGATAACTCGAGATGGCTTTGTGAGTCATCGTGGTCACACGGTGACAACATGGCGTCTCTCTCCTCAGCCGCTCCAGTCTCAACATGCGCGTGGACGAGCCGGCCTCCCTGAACTGCCGGAGCAGCCAGATCACCACGGCCATCATCAGCATCCCCACGCCGCCGGTGACCAGCCCCGAGGGCGACGCCCAGCTGCCCATAGGCCCCGCCCACCAGAACGTTGTGAAGGTGTCCGCTCTGTGAGGAAGGAAGGAAAAGACTCTCATGGGGGAGGAAGAGGAGGAGGAGGAGGAGGAGGAGGAGGAGAAAAGAAGAAGAAGAAGAAGAAGAAGAAGAAGAAGAAGAAGAAGAAGAAGAGGAGGCTGCCCTCTGCTGGTCATGTACTGTAACGACATGGACTCCCTACAGACTGAAGGGGTGGCTTTTAGATAGAGTGTGTGTGTGTGTGTGTGTGTGTGTGTGTGTGTGTGTGTGTGTGTGTGTGTGTGTGTGTGTGTGTGTGTGTGTGTGTGTGTGTGTGTGCTTGTGTGTGTGTGTGTGTGTGTGTGTGTGTGTGTGTCTGTCTGTCTGTCTGTCTGTGTGCTTGTGTGTGTGTGTGTGTGTGTGTGTGTCTGTCTGTCTGTGTGCTTGTGTGTGTGTGTCCTCAGCTGTCTTCTCTACACAACGTGCCTGTGTGTTTGCTGAGAGAACAAAAGGAAGAAATAGATTTATTATTTTTCACAAAGCACAAAGCTCAGAATCTCTGACAGCCGAAGCTTTTACTGAATATTGTTCATAGAATATTTTGTAATATTTGATCGTTTGGCAGAACCAGTGAAGCTGTTTGTCTCTCTCTCTCTCTCTCTCTCTCTCTCTCTCTCTCTCTCTCTCTCTCTCTCTCTCTCTCTCTCTCTCTCTCTCTCTTAATCTCAGTGGGTTTTTCTACAGTTGTTCTGTGTACTTGTATGTGTTTAGGAAACTTGATGTGTGTACTTTTCGTCCTCTGTGGTTCTAAATGTTCTTCTGGAGAACTCAAGCAGGGAACGAGTCATCGTGACCTTTGACCTTTTCTTTACATGTGATTCCTTATCTTGATGGCGCAGAGCGTTCGTCCTGCAGCAGCTGAGATGAAGCTGAGATGAGGGATGAGGGAGCAGCTGAGATGAATATATATATATATATATATATATATATATATATATATATATATATATATATATATATATATATAGAGCCAGGAGCAATACTGGAATGGGACTCATATTGTTGTGTAATGCTCTTTTTCCTTCTTTTGTCAGTATTTAATTATCTAAATATGGAGAAACGTTTCACATGAGCAAAACTAAACACATCGGCCATGGTGGAGGATTATAGCATCACAAGCCTGCTCAGAGAGCTGGTTCTGCTGGTTCTCCTGGTTCTGCTGGTTCTCCTGGTTCTTCCGTCTTTACACATGCCAGCTGCTAGAGGCCCAGTGGTACTTTAGTCCAACTGTGCATCTTCTTCTTGAATCTTCTCATAAAAACAGAGGCGGGCCATGCAGTGAGGTTCTGTGTTTTTATTTGCCAGCGCAGTGTTTAAAGTTACTCACTGTTTCCTGTCCACAGGTTCTTCTGTGACACACTTTTAATTATTAGATTATTATTATTATTATTATAACGTGCGCCGCTCACACTGTCAAAGCTTTTTGTTAGTAGATTATTTGGACGAACAGAAACAAAAGGTCTGTGGTTGTGTTCTGTGCTCTATGTTTGCTCAGTCCTTCCTTCAGTCCTTCCTTCAGTCCTTCCTTCAGTCCTTCCTTCAGTCCTTCCTTCAGTCCTTCCTTCAGTCCCTCCCTCAGTCCCTCCTTCAGTCCTTCCCTCAGTCCTTCCTTCAGTCCCTCCCTCAGTCCCTCCTTCAGTCCCTCCCTCAGTCCCTCCTTCAGTCCTTCCTTCAGTCCTTCCTTCAGTCCCTCCCTCAGTCCCTCCTTCAGTCCCTCCTTCAGTCCTTCCTTCAGTCCCTCCCTCAGTCCTTCCCTCAGTCCTTCCCTCAGTCCTTCCCTCAGTCCCTCCCTCAGCTCCTCCCTCAGCTCCTCCCTCAGCTCCTCCCTCTTACCCTCCCTCTTCCCCTTCCTCAGCTCCTCCCTCAGCTCCTCTCTCTTTCCCTCCCTCAGCTCCTCCCTCAACTCCTCCCCCAGCTCCTCCCTCTTTCCCTCCCTCTTCCCCTCCGTCAGCTCCTCCCTCAGCTCCTCCGTCAGCTCCTCCCTCAGCTCCTCCGTCAGCTCCTCCCTCTTTCCCTCCGTCAGCTCCTCCCTCAGCTCCTCTCTCTTTCCCTCCCTCTTCCCTTCCGTCAGCTCCTCCCTCAGCTCCTCCCTCTTCCCCTCCCTCAGCTCCTCCCTCAGCTCCTCCCTCAGCTCCTCCCTCTTCCCCTCCCTCAGCTCCTCCCTCTTCCCCTCCGTCAGCTCCTCCCTCTTCCCCTCCCTCAGCTCCTCCCTCAGCTCCTCCCTCAGCTCCTCCCTCAGCTCCTCCCTCAGCCCCTCCCCCTCCCCCCTCCCTCTCCCTCAGCTCCTCCCTCTTCCCCTCCCTCACTTCCTCCCTCAGCTCCTCCCTCTTCTCCTCCCTCAGCTCCTCCCTCTTCCCCTCCCTCAGCTCCTCCCTCAGCTCCTCCCTCAGCTCCTCCCTCTTCCCCTCCCTCACTTCCTCCCTCAGCTCCTCCCTCTTCTCCTCCCTCAGCTCCTCCCTCTTCACCTCCCTCAGCTCCTCCCTCTTCCCCTCCCTCAGCTCCTCCCTCTTTCCCTCCCTCTTCCCCTCCCTCTTTCCCTCCCTCAGCTCCTCCCTCAGCTCCTCCCTCTTTCCCTCCCTCAGCTCCTCCCTCAGCTCCTCCCTCTTCCCCTCCCTCAGCTCCTCCCTCAGCTCCTCCCTCTTTCCCTCCCTCAGCTCCTCCCTCAGCTCCTCCCTCTTTCCCTCCCTCAGCTCCTCCCTCAGCTCCTCCCTCAGCTCCTCTCTCTTCCCCTCTCTCAGCTCCTCCCTCAGCTCCTCCCTCAGCTCCTCTCTCTTCCCCTCCCTCAGCTCCTCCCTCTTTCCCTCCCTCAGCTCCTCCCTCAGCTCCTCCCTCTTTCCCTCCCTCAGCTCCTCCCTCAGCTCCTCCCTCTTTCCCTCCCTCAGCTCCTCCCTCAGCTCCTCCCTCTTTCCCTCCCTCAGCTCCTCCCTCAGCTCCTCCCTCTTTCCCTCCCTCAGCTCCTCCCTCAGCTCCTCTCTCTTCCCCTCCCTCAGCTCCTCCCTCTTTCCCTCCCTCAGCTCCTCCCTCAGCTCCTCTCTCTTCCCCTCCCTCAGCTCCTCCCTCTTTCCCTCCCTCAGCTCCTCCCTCAGCTCCTCCCTCTTTCCCTCCCTCAGCTCCTCCCTCTTTCCCTCCCTCAGCTCCTCCCTCAGCTCCTCCCTCTTTCCCTCCCTCAGCTCCTCCCTCTTTCCCTCCCTCAGCTCCTCCCTCAGCTCCTCCCTCTTTCCCTCCCTCAGCTCCTCCCTCTTTGCTTTGCCCTCCCCCTCGTTGTTCAGACTGTGTGTTTCTCGTCAGCTGTTGATATTATTTATGACTTTTGTCTTGTTGTCCCTGACTGTGAAAACGTCTGATAAAAACATATTTATCTGCCACGAATACATCTGTGGGCTCTTCTTCTCCTCTTCCTCTATTTCCACGAAATGTCCATGTCTCTCGGGCCCTCAGGTCCTCAGGTCCTCAGGCCTTCGGGTCCTCAGGCCTTTGGGTCCTCAGGCCTTCAGGTCCTCGGGTCCTCAGGCCTTCAGGTCCTCGGGTCCTCGGGTCCTCAGGCCTTTGGGTCCTCGGCCCCTTAGGCCCTGGGGCCTGCGGATCCTCGGGTCCTCAGGCCTTCGGGTCCTCGGGTCCTCGGGTCCTCAGGCCTTCGGGTCCTCGGGTCCTCAGGTCCTCGGGTCCTCAGGCCTTCGGGTCCTCAGGTCTTCAGGCCTTCGGGTCCTCGGGCCCTTGAGTCCTCGGGTCCTCAGGCCTTCGGGTCCTCGGGTCCTCAGGCCCTCAGGCCCTCCGTTTCAAGGGCCACCTCTGGACGGAGCAGAGGATCTTGCCGAGCTGGGAGCGGAACTGCCTGGTGGCCAGCGTGTAGAGGAGCGGGTCCACGGCGGCCTGCAGGCCGGTCAGCACCACGGCCGACGTCTCCAGCGCCACCTGCAGCTGCATGGGGAGAGGACACCTGTTCACGGCTCCGTTTCATTATTATCTGCTGCAACGATTGAATATCAGATGCTGAGTTGATATCATCGAAACAGGAACGCTTGGGTTCCTGAGGTTTAACTGCTTATGATTCATTGATGAAACCTTGATGCTTCATGGCAACAGAACCTTCATGGATGAGAAAGCGTTCCAGTGCTTCATCGGTGTTAGAACCCAGCATGGACGGTCACATTGCATGTACATGTGTCGAGTGCACGGCCACCACACTCACTCTGTTGCCGTCCGGCCCCGAGAAGACGTCCATCAGCAGGATCACCGGCAGCGGCGCCCAGAGCAGCGTGAAGGCCACGATGATGTAGCCGAAGCGCAGCGCCATCCGGCCCTCCGCCCGCTTCCTGACCCGCGCCCGGGCCCCGGCCGTCAGGAGACACACCGCGCCCACGATCTCAGGTCCTCTCCGCGGGGGGGCGCCGCTGGCCTCGGCCACCAGGAGCACCGCCCGGCGGTGCGGCGGCGGCGGGCCGGAGGAGCCCGGCGGAGCGGTCCGCGGGTCCGAGGCTGGGACACTCAGCCACCCGCAGACCTGCTGCGACACCGCGGGCCTCAGCTGGACCCCCCGACTGAACACTTTCTTCCGGTGCCGCCTCACGACTTTGAATATCCGCAAGTAGTGGACGACGATGACCGCCAGGGACAGCCCCCACAGCGGGACCAGCACGCAGGGTCCGAACGGGTCCGATTGCGAAAGGCGCACGGCGCCGGGCTCCCCGAGGTGCGGACGGCACGCCGTGTAGAGGAGCGCCTGCTCGGAGAGAGTCAGAGAGACCAGAGCCAGGACGGCGCCGCACGCCCAGATGGACGGGATCCAGAGCCGGACCCGCGCCCTCCTCCTCTCGGTCTGGAACGGGAACGCGACGGCCTGGAAGCGCTCCACGCTGATGCCGACCAGCGTGAGCAGCTGCACGCAGCCGCACAGCGCGAAGGTGAAGCGCTGCAGGGCGCACGCGGACGCCGGCACCCGGCCGCCGGCCCCGGAGAGCAGCAGGGAGGCCAGCAGCAGCGGCGTGTCCACGCAGCACTTGAGGAGGTCGCCGGCGGCCAGGCTGACCAGCAGCGCGTTGTTGAAGGTCTGCAGACACTTGAACCTGAAGACGACCCAGCAGACCCACAGGTTCCCGGGAGAACCCAACACCAACGTCAGGGCCAACACCGCGCAGTTGAAGAAGAACAGCGCGGTGGCCGCGCCCGGCTCGCGGCGCGGGCCGGTCTGGTTCCAGAGAGCGCCGGCGTCCCTGATGCTGACCATGTCTTCCTCCGGCTGCAGGCTGGGAGCTGCAGACGCTGCCGGTGTCTGTGTGTTTTGTTCAGAGGGTTCAGCCCTGATTGGCTGCCCGGTCGTGGTTGATTAGGTTGTAATCATGGGGACTCGCCCCGACCTTCACACGACCTGCTGAGGAGATTACCCTTCTTCACCTTCCTCTTCCTCTTCAAGCACCACATCATGACGGCTATACCTTCATGAGATATTATGTATGACCTTTGTCTTGTTGTCCCTGACTGTGAAAACGTCTAAGAAAAATGTTTTTATCTGCCACGAATACTCTCTCCGCTCTTCTTCCTCCTCTTCCTCTATTTTCACTAAATGTCCCTCATGTCCTCAGGTCACATGACACATCGTGACAGGTCCTCTATAGTCTCAGTGTAGTTCTGGTCCTCTATAGTCTCAGTGTAGTCCTGGTCCTCTATAGTCTCAGTCTAGTCCTGGTCCTCTATAGTCTCAGTGTAGTCATGGTCCTCTATAGTCTCAGTCTAGTCCTGGTCCTCTATAGTCTCAGTCTAGTTCCGGTCCTCTATGGTCTCAGTCTAGTCCTAGTCCTCTATAGTCTCAGTCTAGTCCTGGTCCTCTATAGTCTCAGTCTAGTCCTGGTCCTCTATAGTCTCAGTGTAGTCCTGGTCCTCTATCGTCTCAGTCTAGTCCTGGTCCTCTATCGTCTCAGTCTAGTCCTAGTCCTCTATAGTCTCAGTGTAGTCCTGGTCCTCTATCGTCTCAGTCTAGTCCTGGTCCTCTATAGTCTCAGTCTAGTCCTGGTCCTCTATAGTCTCAGTGTAGTCCTGGTCCTCTATAGTCTCAGTCTAGTCCTAGTCCTATATAGTCTCAGTGTAGTCCTGGTCCTCTATCGTCTCAGTCTAGTCCTGGTCCTCTATCGTCTCAGTCTAGTCCTGGTCCTCTATAGTCTCAGTCTAGTCCTGGTCCTCTACAGTCTCAGTCTAGTCCTGGTCCTCTATAGTCTCAGTCTAGTCCTGGTCCTCTACAGTCTCAGTCTAGTCCTGGTCCTCTACAGTCTCAGTCTAGTCCTGGTCCTCTACAGTCTCAGTCTAGTCCTGGTCCTCTACAGTCTCAGTCTAGTCCTGGTCCTCTATAGTCTCAGTCTAGTCCTGGTCCTCTACAGTCTCAGTCTAGTCCTGGTCCTCTACAGTCTCAGTCTAGTCCTGGTCCTCTACAGTCTCAGTGTAGTCCTGGTCCTCTACAGTCTCAGTCTAGTCCTGGTCCTCTACAGTCTCAGTCTAGTCCTGGTCCTCTATAGTCTCAGTCTAGTCCTGGTCCTCTACAGTCTCAGTCTAGTCCTGGTCCTCTACAGTCTCAGTCTAGTCCTGGTCCTCTACAGTCTCAGTCTAGTCCTGGTCCTCTACAGTCTCAGTGTAGTCCTGGTCCTGCATTAGGTGCATTAGGGTTCTGGTCTTCCAGTACCTGACAGCATGAAGCTGGTTCTGGTTTCGTCCACTAGGGAGCGAACATGAGCTGCACGAGAACACTAACCCACTGTTTAAATGGCAAGTTCAAAACTTTATTTAAACCCTTTGAATCAGAAATCTTATTTTGTTTTAAAAGCCAAACACCAGCATAAAATAATTCAGATTGTCTTTTTGTTGGTTTGCATTTAGCTTGTATGTTGAACACATTAAATATATTTTGAAATAATTAATTCATTATATGACACTTTACAAACATCACAAATAAAAGTGAGAAAAGGCTCAAATCCCCTCCAGCCAAAAGACATTAGTTCATCGTTAGACCAGACTGGTCTCAGACTGGTCCAAACTGGTCTAAACGGGTCCAGACGGGTCCAAACAGGTCCAGACTGGGCCAGACTGGTCCAGACGGGTCCAGACTGGTCCAGTTGGGTCCAGACGGGTCCAGACGGGTCCAGACTGGTCCAGTTGGGTCCAGACTGGTCATAACACTGGTATGTGTGGAAGTGGTTTCACCAGCTGGGTGCGAGCGTGTTCAGTCCCTTCAATGCCACCTCAAACCCCAAAAAACAGGCCTGCAGGAGGAAGAAAGGGATCAGCCGTTACAGAGGCTGCTGTTTGCTACCAGGAAGTACAGGAGTATCAATACAAGTACATTCATATATGTGTACTGCATGTGAGTATAATATGAGAGCAAAAGGGTTTTACCGCGTTGGCAGGGAAGGCTCGGAGGAAGACCGCGTTGAACCCCTTATAGAGCGCTTTGGGGCCTTCTTCTCTGAGCAGCGTCCTCAAGACGTCCACCAAGCCTTTGTACTTCCCGTCTGCAGCTACACACACACACACACACACACACACACACACACACACACACACACACACACACACACACACACACACACACACAATTACATTTAGAAACTAGAAGCATTCATTCTGTGGTAGAGGTCGTGTTGGTTCTAGTGCCCCCTGTGGACTAAAGAGGTAGTGTTGGTTCTAGTGCCCCCTGTGGACTAAAGAGGTCGTGTTGGTCCTGGTGCCCCCTGTGGACTAAAGAGGTAGTGTTGGTTCTGGCGCCCCCTGTGGACTAAAGAGGTAGTGTTGGTTCTAGTGCCCCCTGTGGACTAAAGAGGTAGTGTTGGTTCTGTCGCCCCCTGTGGACTAAAGAGGTAGTGTTGGTTCTGGTGCTTCCTGTGGACTAAAGAGGTAGTGTTGGTTCTCGTGCCCCCTGTGGACTAAAGAGGTAGTGTTGGTTCTAGTGCCCCCTGTGGACTAAAGAGGTAGTGTTGGTTCTAGTGCCCCCTGTGGACTAAAGAGGTCGTGTTGGTTCTAGTGCCCCCTGTGGACTAAAGAGGTAGTGTTGGTTCTAGTGCCCCCTGTGGACTAAAGAGGTAGTGTTGGTTCTGGTGCCCCCTGTGGACTAAAGAGGTAGTGTTGGTTCTGGCGCCCCCTGTGGACTAAAGAGGTAGTGTTGGTTCTAGTGCCCCCTGTGGACTAAAGAGGTAGTGTTGGTTCTGTCGCCCCCTGTGGACTAAAGAGGTAGTGTTGGTTCTAGTGCCCCCTGTGGACTAAAGAGGTAGTGTTGGTTCTAGTGCCCCCTGTGGACTAAAGAGGTAGTGTTGGTTCTGGCGCCCCCTGTGGACTAAAGAGGTAGTGTTGGCTCTAGTGCCCCCTGTGGACTAAAGAGGTAGTGTTGGTTCTGGTGCCCCCTGTGGACTAAAGAGGTAGTGTTGGTTCTGGCGCCCCCTGTGGACTAAAGAGGTAGGTTTGGTTCTAGTGCCCCCTGTGGACTAAAGAGGTAGTGTTGGTTCTGTCGCCCCCTGTGGACTAAAGAGGTAGTGTTGGTTCTAGTGCCCCCTGTGGACTAAAGAGGTAGTGTTGGTTCTAGCGCCCCCTCTGGACTAAAGAGGTAGTGTTGGTTCTAGTGCCCCCTGTGGACTAAAGAGGTAGTGTTGGTTCTAGTGCCCCCTGTGGACTAAAGAGGTAGTGTTGGTTCTGGTGCTTCCTGTGGACTAAAGAGGTAGTGTTGGTTCTAGTGCCCCCTGTGGACTAAAGAGGTAGTGTTGGTTCTAGTGCCCCCTGTGGACTAAAGAGGTAGTGTTGGTTCTGTCGCCCCCTGTGGACTAAAGAGGTAGTGTTGGTTCTAGTGCCCCCTGTGGACTAAAGAGGTAGTGTTGGTTCTAGTGCCTACTGTGGACTAAAGAGGTAGTGTTGGTTCTAGTGCCCCCTGTGGACTAAAGAGGTAGTGTTGGTTCTGGTGCCCCCTGTGGACTAAAGAGGTAGTGTTGGTTCTAGTGCCCCCTGTGGACTAAAGAGGTAGTGTTGGTTCTGTCGCCCCCTGTGGACTAAAGAGGTAGTGTTGGTTCTGGTGCCCCCTGTGGACTAAAGAGGTAGTGTTGGTTCTAGTGCCCCCTGTGGACTAAAGAGGTAGTGTTGGTTCTACTGCCCCCTGTGCACTAAAGAGGTAGTGTTGGTTCTGGTGCCACCTGTGGACTAAAGAGGTAGTGTTGGTTCTAGTGCCACCTGTGGACTAAAGAGGTAGTGTTGGTTCTAGTGCCACCTGTGGACTAAGGAGGTAGTGTTGGTTCTGGTGCCCCCTGTGGACTCAAGAGGTAGTGTTGGTTCTGGTGCCCCCTGTGGACTAAAGAGGTAGTGTTGGTTCTAGTGCCCCCTGTGGACTAAAGAGGTAGTGTTGGTTCTAGTGCCCCCTGTGGACTAAAGAGGTAGTGTTGGTTCTAGTGCCCCCTGTGGACTAAAGAGGTAGTGTTGGTTCTAGTGCCCCCTGTGGACTAAAGAGGTAGTGTTGGTTCTGGTGCCCCCTGTGGACTAAAGAGGTAGTGTTGGTTCTAGTGCCCCCTGTGGACTAAAGAGGTAGTGTTGGTTCTGGTGCCCCCTGTGGACTAAAGAGGTAGTGTTGGTTCTGTCGCCCCCTGTGGACTAAAGAGGTAGTGTTGGTTCTGTCGCCCCCTGTGGACTAAAGAGGTGGTTCTGAGCACCAGGGTCCCTTTAGAGCACTGGTCTAACTGGTCTGGCTGCAGAACCATCACTCCTGAATGACAAGCTGTGAGCCAGTGTTGCAGTTTCACAGTTCAGGATATCACAGTATGCACGAAAAAATAGTCGATTAAAACCCTAAAGTCCATCTGAAGGACACCGGGTAATATTTATTATAAATAATACAACATATAGAACAATTCAGTAACTTAAGCCTTTTTTTTACAGACTCAGAGTTTTCATGCACAAACACAAAGTCAAACTTGTGGGAAGCCGTTTCTAAAGGACTGAAATGATGTCACTTCAGCTGAGGATGCTGCCTCGCTGAGTGACCAGCGCCGCTCTGAGGAACATCCAGTGTCTTCAGGAGCCGCTTAAAGACACACAGATTCAAGTGTACAACATCAACTCTTCTTCTGATGACCTCGCAGTAGCTAAATACTGAAAGACATGAAGCAGCATCACTTCATCCTGAGGTGTAAAAGTTTGCCTCATTCAGGATAAAACTATGCAGCGTCTGTGGGACTTCCACAACATGCAAGCAGAACTAGTGGTTCTATGTTTATTGTATGCTGATGAATGCATGTACATGAATGTTCCTCTGACATTCACCAGAGGAGAAGTATAAAGTAAACTCTCATGCGAACACTCAAAGCCGCTGGAGCACAGTGCCTCTGCTGCTTCCAGTACCCCCCTGAGCCAGCAGGGGGCCCTGGCGGACTCGTCTCTAACAGACTCGGCGTCCAGGTCTCTCACCGGTCTGGAAGTTGGACTTGAGGACATCGGGAGGAAGAGCGATGGTCCAGTTGAGGATCCCCGCGACGCCGCCAGCCAGGAGGATCCTGGGAGTGCTGAGCTGAGAGACGCTGGCGCACGAAGACGCACACGTTTAAGACAAAGGTGAGGTTCACGGGCCTGAAAGGAGACGCAGTGCTTTAGAGGAGGGACTCACCTTTGACCCTCAGGTGTCAGGAAGCTCTTCAGGCATTCGTAGGTCAGGAAGTACAGACCGTTAGACGGCACGTCTGAAGAGAGAGAGGAAGACTTATCGTCCAAGTACACCAAGTACACCAATACGCTAACGAAGCAAACCAAGTACACTGAGTACATTAACATGTACTGGACCTAAGAACTTCTTATCAGATATCATCAGAAGATATCAATAAAAACAAAGGCAGGCTTAAGAAGGATGAAAGTACACGCTGATGCCAAACCTTTAAACTGCACTGAGTTACTGCTGAGAGGAGTATCAGTACACTAAGTTACTGCTGAGAGGAGTATTAGTACACTGAGTTACTGCTGAGAGGAGTATTAGTACACTGAGTTACTGCTGAGAGGAGTATTAGTACACTGAGTTACTGCTGAGAGGTGTATTAGTACACTGAGTTACTGCTGAGAGGAGTATTAGTACACTAAGTTACTGCTGAGAGGAGTATTAGTACACTGAGTTACTGCTGAGAGGAGTATTAGTACACTGAGTTACTGCTGAGAGGAGTATTAGTACACTAAGTTACTGCTGAGAGGAGTATTAGTACACTGAGTTACTGCTGAGAGGAGTATTAGTACACTGAGTTACTGCTGAGAGGAGTATTAGTACACTAAGTTACTGCTGAGAGGAGTATTAGTACACTGAGTTACTGCTGAGAGGTGTATTAGTACACTGAGTTACTGCTGAGAGGAGTATTAGTACACTAAGTTACTGCTGAGAGGAGTATTAGTACACTGAGTTACTGCTGAGAGGAGTATTAGTACACTGAGTTACTGCTGAGAGGAGTATTAGTACACTAAGTTACTGCTGAGAGGAGTATTAGTACACTGAGTTACTGCTGAGAGGAGTATTAGTACACTGAGTTACTGCTGAGAGGAGTATTAGTACACTGAGTTACTGCTGAGAGGAGTATCAGTACACTAAGTTACTGCTGAGAGGAGTATCAGTACACTAAGTTACTGCTGAGAGGAGTATTAGTACACTGAGTTACTGCTGAGAGGAGTATTAGTACACTGAGTTACTGCTGAGAGGAGTATCAGTACACTAAGTTACTGCTGAGAGGAGTATTAGTACACTAAGTTACTGCTGAGAGGAGTATTAGTACACTGAGTTACTGCTGAGAGGAGTATTAGTACACTGAGTTACTGCTGAGAGGAGTATCAGTACACTAAGTTACTGCTGAGAGGAGTATTAGTACACTGAGTTACTGCTGAGAGGAGTATTAGTACACTGAGTTACTGCTGAGAGGAGTATTAGTACACTGAGTTACTGCTGAGAGGAGTATTAGTACACTGAGTTACTGCTGAGAGGAGTATTAGTACACTGAGTTACTGCTGAGAGGAGTATTAGTACACTGAGTTACTGCTGAGAGGAGTATCAGTACACTAAGTTACTGCTGAGAGGAGTATTAGTACACTAAGTTACTGCTGAGAGGAGTATTAGTACACTAAGTTACTGCTGAGAGGAGTATTAGTACACTGAGTTACTGCTGAGAGGAGTATTAGTACACTAAGTTACTGCTGAGAGGAGTATTAGTACACTGAGTTACTGCTGAGAGGAGTATTAGTACACTAAGTTACTGCTGAGAGGAGTATCAGTACACTAAGTTACTGCTGAGAGGAGTATTAGTACACTGAGTTACTGCTGAGAGGAGTATTAGTACACTAAGTTACTGCTGAGAGGAGTATTAGTACACTGAGTTACTGCTGAGAGGAGTATTAGTACACTGAGTTACTGCTGAGAGGAGTATTAGTACACTAAGTTACTGCTGAGAGGAGTATCAGTACACTAAGTTACTGCTGAGAGGAGTATTAGTACACTAAGTTACTGCTGGAAGCAGTACTAGTACACTAAGTTACTGCTGAGAGGAGTATTAGTACACTAAGTTACTGCTGAGAGGAGTATCAGTACACTAAGTTACTGCTGAGAGGAGTATTAGTACACTGAGTTACTGCTGAGAGGAGTATTAGTACACTAAGTTACTGCTGAGAGGAGTATCAGTACACAAAGTTACTGCTGAGAGGAGTATTAGTACACTGAGTTACTGCTGAGAGGAGTATTAGTACACTGAGTTACTGCTGAGAGGAGTATTAGTACACTAAGTTACTGCTGAGAGGAGTATTAGTACACTGAGTTACTGCTGAGAGGAGTATTAGTACACTGAGTTACTGCTGAGAGGAGTATTAGTACACTAAGTTACTGCTGAGAGGAGTATCAGTACACTAAGTTACTGCTGAGAGGAGTATTAGTACACTAAGTTACTGCTGAAAGCAGTACTAGTACACTAAGTTACTGCTGAGAGGAGTATTAGTACACTAAGTTACTGCTGAGAGGAGTATTAGTACACTAAGTTACTGCTGAGAGGAGTATTAGTACACTAAGTTTCTGCTGAGAGGAGTATCAGTACACAAAGTTACTGCTGAGAGGAGTATTAGTACACTAAGTTCCTGCTGAAAGCAGTACTAGTACACAGAGTACACTGAGCTCCTGCTGAGAGCAGTACTAGTACACAGAGTACACTGAGCTCCTGCTGAGAGCAGTACTAGTACACAGAGTACACTGAGCTCCTGCTGAGAGCAGTACTAGTACACAGAGTACACCGTGCGGTACCTCTGATCAGCGTGAGCAGCGTGCCCCTGTACAGGCTCTGGAGGCCCTGCTGCCTGTAGAGCCGGACCGCACAGTCCACCGGACCCGCGTACCTGGACCCGCCTCGGCTGGCCTGCACCTGGAAACACGCCAGACGTTACTCATGTTTAAGTACACAAAGTACACAGAGAGCGGCGCCTTGAGTACTACTCCAGTGTGTATACGTGTGTGTGTATCCAGCAGGTGAGTCCTCGGCCGAGCTCACCTGCAGTAAACACTTGACCCTCTCTCCTGGAGCCACGATGACCGTGGTGAAGACGCCGGCCAGGCAGCCGGACAGGAAGACCTGCAGCCGCCTGCGCAGGAAGCAGGAAGCAGGATGCAGGAAGCAGCAAGCAGGAAGCATGATGCAGGAAGCAGGAAGCATGAAAACAGGAAGCAGGAAGCATGATGCAATGAGCAGGAAGCAGGAAGCAGCAAGCAGGAAACAGGAAGCATGATGCAGGAAGCAGTAAGCATGAAAACAGGAAGCAGGAAGCATGATGCAGCAAGCAGGAAACAGGAAGCAGGAAACAGGAAGCAGGAAGCATGATGCAGGAAGCAGGAAACAGGAAGCATGATGCAGGAAACAGGAAGCATGACGCAGGAAACAGAAAACATGATGCAGGAAGCAGAAAGCATGATGCAGGAAACAGGAAGCATGATGCAGGAAACATGATGCAGAAAGCAGAAAGCTTGATGCATGATGCAGGAAACAGGAAGCAGGAAGCAGGAAGCAAGAAGCATGATGCAGGAAACAGGAAACATGATGCAGGAAACAGGAAGCAGGAAACATGATGCAGGAAACAGGAAGCATGATGCAGGAAGCAGGAGGTAGGAAACATGGAGGAAGCAGGAAGTGAAGAAGAGGAGACAACTGAGCATGTTATGAATTATGACATGATTAACAATATTAACACTGTGCATCAACACAACAATAACAACAATAGCTTCTATCATGATTATCAAACTGACCTTCTTATTTCTGTATCTTGTTTTTTATTTTATTTATTTATCGTTACAATGTGTCTTCATAGACGTTTAACTTTCTGGGAAAATATTGGGGGGAAATAAACGTAACACTATTAAGAACAATATAATAAATTGTCTAATCAACCAAAAGCGTCATGACCCTCTGCAGCACCCGCTGGACCCCCTGCAGCACCCGCTGGACCCCCTGCAGCACCCGCTGGACCCCATGCAGCACCTAGTTGACCCTCTGCAACACCTGGTGGACCCCCTTCGGCACTTAGTGGACCCCCTGCAACACCCAGTGGACCCCCTGCAACACCTGGTGGACCCCCTTCAGCATCCAGTGGACCCCCTGCAGCACCTAGTTGACCCTCTGCAGCACCTAGTCGACCCCTTGCAACACCCGGTGGACCCTCTGCAGCACCTTGTGGACCCCCTGCAGCACCTAGTGGACCCCCTGCAGCATTCA
Organism: Clinocottus analis; assembly: GCF_023055335.1. NCBI lineage: Eukaryota > Metazoa > Chordata > Actinopteri > Perciformes > Cottidae > Clinocottus > Clinocottus analis. The sequence continues at coordinate 283,596 of NW_027176153.1, forward strand.
GTGGGCCCTCTGCAACACCCGGTGGACCCCATGCAACACCTAGTGGACCCCCTGCAGCAGCTGGTGGACCCCCTGCAGCACCTAGTGGACCCCCTGCAGCATTCAGTGGGCCCTCTGCAACACCCGGTGGACCCCATGCAACACCTAGTGGACCCCCTGCAGCACCTGGTGGACCCCATGCAACACCTAGTGGACCCCCTGCAGCACCTGGTGGACCCCATGCAACACCTAGTGGACCCCCTGCAGCACCTGGTGGACCCCCTGCAACACCTAGTGGACTCCCTGCAGCACCTGGTGGACCCCCTGCAACACCTAGTGGACTCCCTGCAGCACCTGGTGGACCCCCTGCAACACCTAGTGGACTCCCTGCAGCACCTGGTGGACCCCCTGCAACACCTAGTGGACCCCCTGCAGCACCTGGTGGACCCCCTGCAGCACCTAGTCGACCCCCTGCAGCACCTGGTGGACCCCCTGCAGCACCTAGTCGACCCCCTGCAGCACCTGGTGGACCCCCTGCAGCACCTAGTCGACCCCTTGCAACACCCGGTGGACCCTCTGCAGCACCTTGTGGACCCCCTGCAGCACCTAGTGGACCCCCTGCAGCATTCAGTGGGCCCTCTGCAACACCCGGTGGACCCCATGCAACACCTAGTGGACCCCCTGCAGCACCTGGTGGACCCCCTGCAGCACCTAGTCGACCCCCTGCAGCACCTGGTGGACCCCCTGCAGCACCTAGTCGACCCCCTGCAGCACCTGGTGGACCCCCTGCAGCACCTAGTCGACCCCTTGCAACACCCGGTGGACCCTCTGCAGCACCTTGTGGACCCCCTGCAGTACCTAGTGGACCCCCTGCAGCATTCAGTGGGCCCTCTGCAACACCCGGTGGACCCCATGCAACACCTAGTGGACCCCATGCAGCACCTGGTGGACCCCCTGCAACACCTAGTGGACCCCCTGCAGCACCTAGTCGACCCCCTGCAGCACCTAGTGGACCCCCTGCAGCACCCGGTGGACCCCCTGCAGAATGACTGCATGAGTGCATGAGTGCATAAATGGGTGCATCAGTGAATTCATACATTAGTGAATGATGAATGGGTGAATGTGTTTGAGTGGTGAAACGAGTGTTCTTTGTGGTCTTTTTCAGGTCTTTGCATTCGTTTGCAGCGCAGGACGGAACAAGAGCAGAACCGCTGAAGGGAAACACTTGAAGTGAGCTCCATCAGGCAGCGTAAGGTGGACGCCTCCGTCAGGGGGTGCAGGACCGCGTTGATGATCCCGAACCCTCCACATGTGGATCTGTTTCAGTCTCCTCAGGAAGAAGAAGCCGTTGTGCCCTCTGGACCGGGACTGAGGCGTTCAGGATCCAGGCGAGGTCCTCTGAGGCATTCGGGGTCCAGGAGAGGTCCTCTGAGGCGTTCGGGGTCCAGGAGAGGTCCTCTGAGGCGTTCGGGGTCCAGGAAAAGTCCTCTGAGGCGTTCGGGGTCCAGGAGAGGTCCTCTGAGGCGTTCGGGGTCCAGGAGAGGTCCTCTGAGGCGTTCGGGGTCCAGTAGAGGTCCTCTGAGGCGTTCGGGGTCCAGGAGAGGTCCTCTGAGGCGTTCGGGGTCCAGGAGAGGTCCTCTGAGGCGTTCGGGGTCCAGGAGAGGTCCTCTGAGGCGTTCAGGGTCCAGGAGAGGTCCTCTGAAATGTGGACACCCAGGAGCCTGAAGCTGGAGACTCGCTTAACCTCCGCCCCATCGATGTGGACGGAGGAGCGTGACCACGATGACTTCTGATTCGACGGTGCAGACGCAATAGAAATGAGGCTTCTAGAGGAAAAAGTGGCTCATCTACGAGAAGTCTTGAATGGTTCCATTAAGAACTCTTGTCATCCAAAGAACCCTCTTTTAGATGAAGACAGCCTTTAGGGCCTCGATCTCGATAAAACCTCACGTATTATAAAAAGGGTTCTTGGTAGAACCCTCTGGAAGCACCCGCAGCCACGGCTTCTGATTTGGGAGCGTTGTGTCGTCTTTGAGGAAGGTGACATCATCGATGTAGTCCAGAAGGGGGGAGGCAAAGAGTGGATGTCCGTGTGGACGTCCAGGGCGGCCCGAGTGGTGCTCACCCTCTCTGCTCCTTCTGGCCTCACTGTGACTGCTCTCATCGATGGTTCCTCACGTTTGATGAGTGGTGTGCACCTGGGGGAGGAGGAGCAGAGCGAGACGGTCCGGCTGGTCTGGGTCGGGGATAGAGGTGGCTTTGTAGGCCTCAGCCACGATGGTGCTAACATGGTCCAGGGTTACATGTTGATGACGTTTGGGGACTTCATGTTGAAGAGGTTGAAGTCACCCGCACCAGCAGCAGAAGGGAAGTCTCTGGGCAGAGAGGAAGGTCCACACTGAACCACCACAGTCTCTCCATGACAGCAGAGTCTCTCCATCAGTGCGGTTACATGGATTCGAATTACTGGCTTAGTCCGACTAAAATCGAATTATCCCGTTCATGTAAACACCTTTATTTGAGTAACTGCGGTCCGACTACGATCCGATTAACACCCCTGGATAACTCGATTCGACTCGATTGATAATTCGAATAACGCTGCATGTAAACGCTGAATCGGATCGGAACTGGACAATGCGTTGGTCCGCATGCTCAAGATCCCGCTGCCTCCTCCCTCCCTCCCTCCCTCCCTCCTCCATCCCTCCCTCCTCCCTCCCTCCTTCCCTCCCTCCTCCCTCCCTCTCTCCCTCCCAAATGAATACCATCATGTAAACACACTGCATGACAGCAGAGTCTCTCAATGACAGAGTCTCTCCATCCCTTCATGACAGAGTCTCTCCATCCCTTCATGACAGAGTTTCTCCATGACAGAGTTTCTCCATCCCTCCATGACAGAGTTTCTCCATCCCTCCATGACAGAGTTTCTCCATCCCTTCATGACAGAGTTTCTCCATGACAGAGTTTCTCCATGACAGAGTTTCTCCATCCCTTCATGACAGAGTCTCTCCATGACAGAGTTTCTCCATGACAGAGTTTCTCCATGACAGAGTTTCTCCATCCCTTCATGACAGAGTTTCTCCATGACAGAGTTTCTCCATGACAGAGTTTCTCCATCCCTTCATGACAGAGTTTCTCCATGACAGAGTTTCTCCATGACAGAGTTTCTCCATGACAGAGTTTCTCCATGACAGAGTTTCTCCATCCCTTCATGACAGAGTTTCTCCATGACAGAGTTTCTCCATGACAGAGTTTCTCCATCCCTTCATGACAGCAGAGCTCCGAGCTTTGTTCACATCGATGCTCTGGTGTCCCCGAGCCGCCTGCTGCCCTGAGCACGCGGCATTCTGTTAGCTCAATGGCGCTAACGGGAACGCCGCTGCTGAGCCACGTTTCAGTAATAGATAAGGGACAGCTGGCGTGGGGGGGGGGGGGGGAGCAGGGAGGGAGGGGGAGAGGATGGAGGGAGGGGGAACAGGGAGGGGGGGGGGGGGGTGACATGAGCGGCTGAGAAACAGTTATATATAGAGCTCATATTCCAGGTATTACAAACACACTGTGAAGTAAACACTCACACGTGTGTGTGTGTGTGTGCGTGCGTGTGTGTGTGTGCATGTGTGTGTGTGTGTGTGTGCCTGTGTGTGTGTGTGTGTGTGTGTGTGTGGTTTTACTAACGTGAGGGGTTTGTCAGGGTCCGTCTGCTGGAGCTGTTTTCCCAGCTCGAACCCAAAGAAACTGATGGCCATCATGGGAGCCACGCCCGCCAGCGGAGCCCCCATTCCTTTATAGAGGCCGAGGATACCCTGCACACACACACACACACACACACACACACACACACACACACACACACACACGTGTGTTTCTGTCACAGTGTGTAACATGAGCTCTCTCACACACATCAATCATCTAAAGCTCATTTACGGCAACATGTTGTTTTTATGCACATTTCAATTTTACATTAACTAACGTACACTTTATTAAGTAATCAAGTAATGGTTGTGTGTGTGTGTGTGTGTGTGTGTGTGTGTGTGTGTGTGTGTGTGTGTGTGTGTTCACCTCTTTGGATACGGTCTTGATGAAGCAGTCATACGTTCCTCTGTAGATCACATACTGAGCACATGAGGCTTTGGGCTGCGTCTGAAGCCTCACCTGGAGAACACACACACACACACACACACACACACACACACACACACACACACACACACACGTGTTCTGGAGGGCGGCGTGAGATAAGAGTGTTTGACAGTTGAAGTTCCGACGCTCACATTCAGAGAAACGACTCACGTGAAACTCAAATATTATCCTCACAAAAGACCCACGATGTTCCCCTTCTGCATGGAACCAGCGGGTTCTGCAAGGAACCAGCGGGTTCTGCATGGAACCAGAGGGTTCTGCAAGGAACCAGAAGGTTCTGCATGGAACCACCGGGTTCTGCAAGGAACCAGCGGGTTCTGCATGGAACCAGAGGGTTCTGCAAGGAACCAGCGGGTTCTGCATGGAACCAGCGGGTTCTGCAAGGAACTAGCGGGTTCTGCATGGAACCAGAGGGTTCTGCAAGGAACCAGAAGGTTCTGCATGGAACCACCGGGTTCTGCAAGGAACCAGAGGGTTCTGCAAGGAACCAGAGCGTTCTGCAAGAAACCAGAAGGTTCTGCAAGGAACCAGCGGGTTCTGCATGGAACCAGAGGGTTTTACATGGAACCAGAGGGTTCTGCATGAAACCAGCGGGTTCTGCAAGGAACCAGAGGGTTCTGCATGGAACCAGAAGGTTCTGCAAGGAACCAGAGGGTTCTGCATGGAACCAAAAGGTTCTGCATGGAACCAGACGGTTCCATGCAGAACCCTCTGGTTCCTTGTTCCTCCAAGAGAAAGCACACCATGTGCTTCTAGTTCACACAAAGCACACTTCAACGTTCTTCCTCATGAGAACCTTTAGTCAGACGACCAGACTAAAGGTTCTCACATAGTACACATATACACATAGTACACACATAGTACCTTGATGGTGTCCAGTGGGTGTCCCGTCAGCAGCAGACAGTAGTACACATAGTACACACATAGTACACACATAGTACCTTGATGGTGTCCAGTGGGTGTCCCGTCAGCAGCAGACACTAGTACACATAGTACACACATAGTACCTTGATGGTGTCCAGTGGGTGTCCCGTCAGCAGCAGACAGTAGTACACATAGTACACACATAGTACCTTGATGGTGTCCAGTGGGTGTCCCGTCAGCAGCAGACACTAGTACACATAGTACACATAGTACACACATAGTACCTTGATGGTGTCCAGTGGGTGTCCCGTCAGCAGCAGACACTAGTACACATAGTACACACATAGTACCTTGATGGTGTCCAGTGGGTGTCCCGTCAGCAGCAGACAGTAGTACACATAGTACACACATAGTACCTTGATGGTGTCCAGTGGGTGTCCCGTCAGCAGCAGACAGTAGTACACATAGTACACATAGTACACACATAGTACCTTGATGGTGTCCAGTGGGTGTCCCGTCAGCAGCAGACACTAGTACACATAGTACACACATAGTACCTTGATGGTGTCCAGTGGGTGTCCCGTCAGCAGCAGACACTAGTACACATAGTACACACATAGTACCTTGATGGTGTCCAGTGGGTGTCCCGTCAGCAGCAGACAGTAGTACACATAGTACACACATAGTACCTTGATGGTGTCCAGTGGGTGTCCCGTCAGCAGCAGACAGTAGTACACATAGTACACACATAGTACCTTGATGGTGTCCAGTGGGTGTCCCGTCAGCAGCAGACAGTAGTACACATAGTACACATAGTACACACATAGTACCTTGATGGTGTCCAGTGGGTGTCCCGTCAGCAGCAGACAGTAGTACACATAGTACACATAGTACACACATAGTACCTTGATGGTGTCCAGTAGGTGTCCCGTCAGCAGCAGACAGTAGTACACATAGTACACACATAGTACCTTGATGGTGTCCAGTGGGTGTCCCGTCAGCAGCAGACAGTAGTACACATAGTACACATAGTACACACATAGTACCGTGATGGTGTCCAGTGGGTGTCCCGTCAGCAGCAGACAGTAGTACACATAGTACACATAGTACACACATAGTACCTTGATGGTGTCCAGTGGGTGTCCCGTCAGCAGCAGACAGTAGTACACATAGTACACACATTGTACCTTGATGGTGTCCAGTGGGTGTCCCGTCAGCAGCAGACAGTAGTACACATAGTACACATAGTACACACATAGTACCTTGATGGTGTCCAGTGGGTGTCCCGTCAGCAGCAGACACTAGTACACATAGTACACATAGTACACACATAGTACCTTGATGGTGTCCAGTGGGTGTCCCGTCAGCAGCAGACAGTAGTACACATAGTACACATAGTACACACATAGTACCTTGATGGTGTCCAGTGGGTGTCCCGTCAGCAGCAGACAGTAGTACACATAGTACACACATAGTACCTTGATGGTGTCCAGTGGGTGTCCCGTCAGCAGCAGACACTAGTACACATAGTACACATAGTACACACATAGTACCTTGATGGTGTCCAGTGGGTGTCCCGTCAGCAGCAGACACTAGTACACATAGTACACACATAGTACCTTGATGGTGTCCAGTGGGTGTCCCGTCAGCAGCAGACACTAGTACACATAGTACACATAGTACACACATAGTACCTTGATGGTGTCCAGTGGGTGTCCCGTCAGCAGCAGACACTAGTACACATAGTACACATAGTACACACATAGTACCTTGATGGTGTCCAGTGGGTGTCCCGTCAGCAGCAGACAGTAGTACACATAGTACACATAGTACACACATAGTACCTTGATGGTGTCCAGTGGGTGTCCCGTCAGCAGCAGACAGTAGTACACATAGTACACACATAGTACCTTGATGGTGTCCAGTGGGTGTCCCGTCAGCAGCAGACAGGCTCCTGCGACGCCTCCGGCCACGAAGCTCTTCAGCGGAGAAACGCTCCTCTCGTCCCTCATGACAGCAGCTACCTGTCTGTCTGCTTCTTTAACTGTCTGTCTGCTTCTTTAACTGTCTCTCTTCTTCTATAACTGTCTCTTCTTCTTTAACTGTCTCTCTTCTTCTATAACTGTCTCTTCTTCTATAACTGTCTCTCTTCTATAACTGTCTCTCTTCTTCTTTAACTGTCTCTCTTCTTCTTTAACTGTCTCTTCTTCTATAACTGTCTCTTCTTCTTTAACTGTCTCTCTTCTTCTTTAACTGTCTCTCTTCTTCTTTAACTGTCTCTTCTTCTTTAACTGTCTCTTCTTCTTTAACTGTCTCTCTTCTTCTTTAACTGTCTCTCTTCTATAACTGTCTCTCTTCTTCTTTAACTGTCTCTCTTCTTCTATACCTGTCTGTCTGCCCCCTTGTGGCAGTCTTTGTCTGTGCACAGCTGACTGAGATCGAGTTGTACTTCTACATGTAAGCTGTGTAGTGATCTGTGTGTATTTATACTCAACAGTTGTGTACTGAAGACGAAGGAAGGAACACGACCTGAACCCACGAGAGCAAACACACAATGAACCACACAACAGAGAACCTAGAGGAGCTATACATAGACATGTCATAAAGAGAGAGAGAGAGAGAGAGAGAGAGAGAGAGAGAGAGAGAGAGAGAGAGAGAGAGAGAGAGAGAGAGAGAGAGAAAGAGAAAGAGAGAGAGAAAGAGAGAGAGAGAGAGAGAAAGAGAGAGAAAGTCTGATGATAATAGTTTATCAAACAGTATGAGTACACTTACAAGTACTGCACTCAATCATTTTGAGGTACTTTTACTTTTGGACCACATTTTGGAAACCAATATTGTGCTTTTACTGTAACACTAGAAACTAGTAACCAGTACACAATAAACTATTGTGAAAGCTGATTATCGTTTACTTATTTACTTAAAGTTAAAGCACACCTCAAAGGTATATGTAGTACTTTATACTGTTCTACATCTCAGAGGTAGATGTAGTACTTTTACTACATTACGGTAGTTTTCATCCTCTTCCTGTCCAGTAAAACTCTCCAGATGTTGAATGATTGTGGTATACTGAAGATAAATAAACCATCTGAATACTTCCTCTGTTCCTGTTTAACAGTTTATTTCTTTATTTTGTTTGAGACTCCGCTGCACTTTATTTTGGAAAAAAGGAAGAAAGACACTTCCGGCGCCTCGAGCTTCGTCATCAAAAGGCGCCCGAAGAGCGCAGACGCGGGACGTTTGTTCAGCGGCGGAAGTTCTTTTGCGTTGAAACGCAGTGAAGAATAGTTTGACTGAAGCGGGTGTTCAGTGTGAGCCCGCAGTCTGAGCCCGCAGTGTGAGCCCGCAGTCTGAGGGTCTCACGAGGCACGGAACTAGCTTTGAATGCGTTTTAGAGCTACCAGTTAGCTCAGCTAGCTGTTAGCTGCGTTAGCTCAGCTGGCTGTTAGCTGCGTTAGCTCAGCTAGCTGTTAGCTGCGTTAACTCAGCTAGCTGTTAGCTCCGTTAGCTGGTTCCGGTGCAGCGCGTCGCCATGTCGCAGAGGAAGAGGCTGTCGGGCCCGCAGGGCTCCTCGCAGGCCAAGGTGAGGCACGCGCTGCAAACCGCCAGCGAACCCCGCACGTGACAAACCACTTCAGCGCGTTTCATTTTATTTTAATGGAAGTTCCGTTGCTAGGCTACGGCTTGGGTCCATGTTTACTTCCGGTTAGAATCGGACATGTTCTTCAATATGACCCGGATGTTGGTTGTTTCTGTTGTGACGCAGAGGCAGAGCGGCTCGGGGCTTCAGGAGGAGAACGAGGACTCCTTCACTCAACCCAGCACCTCTCAGGTCCAGAGGGGCATGGAGAGGCTCACACCTGCTCAGGTGGACCAGAAGGTACACACACACACACACACACACACACACACAGAGCAGTGTTTCCCTCGGGTTACAGCTTTTTAATATATAACATTAACTGTGTGTTTAATAACACAACAAGGTGTAGACATGTTCTAGAGGAGAGACCCCTACATGACTGGTTCTAAAGAGACCCCTACATGACTGGTTCTAAAGAGACCCCTACATGACTGGTTCTAAAGAGACCCCTACATGACTGGTTCTAAAGAGACCCCTACATGACTGGTTCTAAAGAGACCCCTACATGACTGGTTCTAAAGAGACCCCTACATGACTGGTTCTAAAGAGAACCCTACATGACTGGTTCTAAAGAGACCCCTACATGACTGGTTCTAAAGAGACCCCTACATGACTGGTTCTAAAAAAAACCCTCCATGACTGGTTCTAAAAAAAACCCTACATGACTGGTTCTAAAGAGACCCCTACATGACTGGTTCTAAAGAGACCCCTACATGACTGGTTCTAAAGAGACCCCTACATGACTGGTTCTAAAGAGACCCCTACATGACTGGTTCTAAAGAGACCCCTACATGACTGGTTCTAAAGAGACCCCTACATGACTGGTTCTAAAGAGACCCCTACATGACTGGTTCTAAAAAAAAACCTCCATGACTGGTTCTAAAAAAAAAAAAACCCTACATGACTGGTTCTAAAGAGAACCCTCCATGACTTGTGATCTGGTTATATAAAGAACATGACTTGTGATCTGGTTCCTTAGAGAGAACATGACTTGTGATCTGGTTCCTTAGAGAACATGACTTGTGATCTGGTTCCGTAGAGAACATGACTTGGGAGTTCTAGAGAGAACCTCACAGGGGGAACAGACTCTTAGGCCTGATCTGAACCCTGAAGGACTTACTGCCGTCAGCTGCTAACTGGTTGAGTGTGAGAGTCTCAACCAGCGTGTTTAACCTATCGTTGCAATGCATTGTGGGTAATTCCCTGAGGCAACGTCAGCGTCTATTGTTGACTTGGGGAAAGGGTTCATAAAGGGCTCAACATGTCACCACAGAGCCCGAGACTGATCCTCACACACTTGTCTCCTTGTCTCCTTCTGCTCCAGACGGCGGAGGTGGTCCAGTACTTCCTGGTGAAGGACCAGAAGAAGATTCCTGTACGCCGGGCAGGTACCAACTCACACTCACTCACTTACTGATGGTACGACTCACTCACTCACTCATTCACCCACTGATGGTACGATTCACTCACTCATTGATGGTACGACTCACTCATTCACCCACTATTGGTACGACTCATTCACTCACTGATGGTATGACTCACTCACTCATTCACCCACTGATGGTACGACTCATTCACTCACTGATGGTACGACTCACTCACTCATTCACCCACTGATGGTACGACTCATTCACTCACTGATGGTACGACTCACTCACTCATTCACTCACTCATGCTACGCCTCGACTCACAGGGACAATAAACTGTGTGTCCAGAGCTGGTGAAACACGTGGTGAAGGAGTACAGAACCATCTACCCCGAGATCATGAAGAGAGCGGCACGCACCTTTGACCAGGTAAAGAACCTTTGCGTGCGGTTCCTAACGAACCTTTGTCTGCGGTTCCTAAAGAACCTTTGTCTGCGGTTCCTAAAGAACCTTTGCGTGCGGTTCCTAAAGAACCTTTGCGTGCGGTTCCTAAAGAACCTTTGCGTGCGGTTCCTGAAGAACCTTTGCGTGCGGTTCCTGAAGAACCTTCACACAACCCTCCCTGTCTGCAACAGGTCTTCGGCCTGAAAATGATTGAAATCGACGTCAAGCACCACATGTACATCCTCATCAACAAGCTGGAGCCGGCAGAGGCCCCGCCCACGGCCAGGTGAGGGGCGTGGCCTAATGAACGGTCCTCAGGTCCGAACTTTCTCTAAAGCTCGGTTCTCCTTGTGTGCAGGAGCCCCGCCAACCCCAAGACTGGCCTGCTGTTCGTGATACTGAGCCTGGTCTTCATGAAAGGGGGCGTCGTCAGAGAACGTGAGTGACAGCTCCTACCCATCAACTGCTCTTTATGGTCTGTAGGATGAGGTTCTGCTCTCTGGAAGCAGAGCACGAGGTTCTGCTCTCTGTTGTGATAATATGAGATGTTTGCGTTGTAGAACTCATCTGGAACACGCTGAAGAAACTTCGTGTGGATCCCGGGTACGTGTGTGTGTGTGTGTGTGTGTGTGTCTGAATATGTGTGTGTCCGCAGCCTCTCATATACGACTCTCATTGGTCCTCTTCCTCCTCTTCAGGGAGAAGCATGAGGACTTTGGCGACGTGAAGCGTGTCGTCACGGATGAGTTTGTGCGTCAAAAGTGAGAACACACACACACGAGGGTCCACACATGAGTGCTCCTCTGATATTGCTCCTGTCTTTTACTTTGAAGTGGTGTATGTACGTGCTTTTACTTTGAAGTGGTGTATGTACGTGCTTTTACTTTGAAGTGGTGTATGTACGTGCTTTTACTTTGAAGTAGCCTCACAACAGGCTCCTTGAGGACTTTTAGACTTGAGCCTGAGTGAAAGTCTTGT
>NW_027176153.1:300000-307500 GCF_023055335.1 Clinocottus analis
ACTTAGTATCTCATAGTGATGACTTAGTATCTCATAGTGATGACTTAGTATCTCGTAGTGATGACTTAGTATCTCGTAGTGATGACTTAGTATCTCATAGTGATGACTTAGTATCTCATAGTGATGACTTAGTATCTCATAGTGATGACTTAGTATCTCATAGTGATGACTTAGTATCTCGTAGTGATGACTTAGTATCTCGTAGTGATGACTTAGTATCTCGTAGTGATGACTTAGCATCTCGTAGTGATGACTTAGCATCTTGTAGTAATGGCTCAAAATATCAGAAAATTAACTGAACAATGAACTGTATCTTACATTGATGGGTTAAATAATAAAAAGAAATTCATAAATATTCATATTTCGTACATTCATTCTATAATATTGATAACATATAAAATACTGGTGCCCAGTTTTAACCACTCTGCGACCGACTGAGCCTCATACGTCATACACACACACACACACACACACACACACACACACACACACACACACACACACACACACACACACACACCTCTCCTTTCGGGTAGCGGTAGCGATACTTGTCCTGGTCCCTCAGTGCAAACTCCTCCGGGTAATTCTCCTGAATCGCCTCATACGTCATGTCCTCACAAACCCCCTAAGACACAAACACAACCGTTTGAAAACACACAACCCCCCCTCCTCACACACGCACACACGCATGCACACACACACTCACGGCGTCTATCTCGTTGAGGGCCTTCCACTGCTCGTACGGGACCCCCAGGGCCTCGGCGGTCTGGATGGTCCTCTTCATGTGACTCGTCCAAACCTTCAGGTCCATGATGGACTGCCCACGCATGTAGAGCCCCAGGGCACTGGCAAACTGCACACACACACACACACACACACACACAGGTGAGAATAAGACACAGGAAGTGGATGTGACGGAACAGGAAGTAACCACCCTGACCTTTGCCCCGCGAGGCGACAGTCCCGAGTCTCCCCCGATGCGGCCCACCAGGTTGAGCTCGCTCTCCCCGTGGCGGCACAGGTAGATGCACCTGGGGGTGACGTGGATGTTCATGAGGTAGTACACGATCCTGCTCTGGATGTGGTCCTGGACCCGGTTCACCAGGTACCTGCTGCCCACGTTGAAGATCTTGATGTAGGACAAGTTCCTGCGTTAAGACACAATGAGGGATATCACTTCCATGTCTATATATATATATATACACATATAATAAGGACATAGTATCTCATAGTAATGACGTATTAAAACTAGTTTTTATTCTCAAACAAAGGAAGTAGTGAGTATTTTTTGCGGCGGTTCTTTGGTTCTTTCAATATATTGATCATTGCTCTCCTACATGTGAACCCAACACGCGACCACCTTCCTCCACGTCACCACTTACTGTTTGCCGTGAGGTGGATGTCTCTACGTACCTGTCCTTGTTGTCGTCCAGCGGGACGTAGGTCACCTTGTAACATTCAATCCTCTTCAGGAAGTCGGCCACGGCCTCCTCCTTGTCGCAGTCCACGTAGTCAGGACTGCTCAGCTTCACCTGCTGTGCAGACATCCAACACGCTCCAGCTTTGTTCTCACAAGACAAGACAAAACATATCTATTGTTCCTTTCCTCATCAATATGCCAAAAGACAACTTGACCGGTGTCATGTATGAGTTGTGAACTTACATCATGTCAAACGTCTCCAGAAGTTATCAAACCAGACATATTTACCAGAAACATTTCTTAAATGGTGGACGTTTGTAACGCTGAACTTCCACATGAAGGACATCAAGTCAGAGATGAGCGGAAGCAGCAGGAACTGCATCTGTTCACTCCGCTTTGGAGCTAACGCACTGGAGACTCTGCAGAATGCTGCTGTGACCAGTTCACCCAGTGACACACCACAGACCTACTGGGAGCTCTGGCCCCTCCCCAGTGACACACCACAGACCTACTGGGAGCTCTGGCCCCTCCCCAGTGACACACCACAGACCTACTGGGAGCTCTGGCCCCTCCCCAGTGACACACCACAGACCTACTGGGAGCTCTGGCCCCTCCCCAGTGACACACCACAGACCTACTGGGAGCTCTGGCCCCTTCCTAGTGACACACCACAGACCTACTGGGAGCTCTGGCCCCTCCCCAGTGACACACCACAGACCTACTGGGAGCTCTGGCCCCTCCCCAGTGACACACCACAGACCTACTGGGAGCTCTGGCCCCTCCCCAGTGACACACCACAGACCTACTGGGAGCTCTGGCCCCTCCCTAGTGACACACCACAGACCTACTGGGAGGTCTGGCCCAAAACAGCTTGTAGCTCAAACTACTCGCACGCGCGCGCGCGCGCACACGCACACACGCACACACACACACACACACACACACACACACACACCACTTACTTTAATATTCGCGGCAATGATTTCTGGATCGTCACATATCGACTCCACAAAGAAAACCTGGACGGGAGAGAAGAGAGGACAGCATGTTGTGTTGTTATGTTGTGTTGTTATGGTGTTATGTTATTATAATGTCATGATGTTATGTTGTTACATCGTGACGATGTTATGATATGTTGTTATCATGTTATAATGTTATGATGTTATGTTGAAGTGAAACCAGTGAATGACAAACAAGAACAGACCTTGTAACCGTTTTCCTCGGCGAACTGCAGGATGACCTCTCTGCGCTCCAGCGTGGTGTTGGTGGCATCAAACACCTGAAGGAGGAAGTGTGGAAAACAAAAAGCACACTTCTGATCTGCATGTTGGTGTGCAAATATCATGAGATCTGCACAGACCATAAAATACACCTGGAGAGTTGAGGTTTAGGGATCCTAACCTAAGAAATGTAAAAACTCCAGTTAAAGCTGCATTCTCTCTCCTGACCACCAGGGGGCGACTCCTCTGGTTGTATAGAAGTCTATGCTTCATGTGTTAAAGCTGCATTCTCTCTCCTGACCACCAGGGACAACTCCTCTGGTTGTATAGAAGTCTATGCTTCATGTGTTAAAGCTGCATTCTCTCTCCTGACCACCAGGGGGCGACTCCTCTGGTTGTATAGAAGTCTATGCTTCATGTGTTAAAGCTGCATTCTCTCTCCTGACCACCAGGGGGCGACTCCTCTGGTTGTATAGAAGTCTATGCTTCATGTGTTAAAGCTGCATTCTCTCTCCTGACCACCAGGGGGCGACTCCTCTGGTTGTATAGAAGTCTATGCTTCATGTGTTAAAGCTGCATTCTCTCTCCTGACCACCAGGGACAACTCCTCTGGTTGTATAGAAGTCTATGCTTCAAGTGTTAAAGCTGCATTCTCTCTCCTGACCACCAGGGGGCGACTCCTCTGGTTGTATAGAAGTCTATGCTTCATGTGTTAAAGCTGCATTCTCTCTCCTGACCACCAGGGGGCGACTCCTCTGGTTGTATAGAAGTCTATGCTTCAAGTGTTAAAGCTGCATTCTCTCTCCAGACCACCAGAGGGCGCCTCCTCTGGTTGTATAGAAGTCTATGCTTCATGTGTTAAAGCTGCATTCTCTCTCCTGACCACCAGGGGGCGACTCCTCCGGTTGTATAGAAGTCTATGCTTCATGTGTAAAGCTGCATTCTCTCTCCTGACCACCAGGGGGCGACTCCTCTGGTTGTATAGAAGTCCTTCATGTGGTAAACATGTTGACTACAGCTTTAAGGGGCGTGTCCTCACCACCACCTGGCCCTGCTCTCTGGTGAAGTAGTCGCACACGTCCTTCAGGGCGGCGACGGCACAAGCTCTGTGCAGAGAAGCAGAAAAACATCAATGACGCAGTATTTGTACACTCTGTACAGTATTAGTGCACGCTGTACAGTGTTAATACATGCTGTACAGTATTAGTACACGCAGCCGCTGCATACTTGCGTATCTTCATGGCCTCGGCGTTGTCGGCTCTGAAGAACTCAAAGCTGTTGTAGGAGCGCGTGGCGTCTCTCCGGTACTGGCCCACGTTGAACACTGACATCATAGAAACCAGGTTCAGGGAACCAGTAACTGACCAGTCACTGACCAGTCACTGACTGGAGGCCGACTCACCTTTAGTGGTGACTCCGATCCAGTTCAGGTACCTGGTGAGCTTCTTGGAGATGTAGGTCTTCCCTCTGGCCGGGAGCCCCACCATCACGATCATGGTGGGGGAGTTGGTGAACTGAGGCACAGAGGCTGAAACACACACACACACACACACACACACACACACACACACACACACACACACACACACACACACACACACATCAAACCGTGGCTTCTTCTTCTCTCCCATCAGTCACCTCCCTCAGATGGACCCACCGGCCTAAAGTAACATCACACGAGGGCTCCAGGTGTATTAACACACGAGGGCTCCAGGTGTATTAACACACGAGGGCTCCAGGTGTACTAACACACGAGGGCTCCAGGTGTACTGACACACGAGGGCTCCAGGTGTACTAACACACGAGGGCTCCAGGTGTACTAACACACGAGGGCTCCAGGTGTACTAACACACGAGGGCTCCAGGTGTACTAACACACGAGGGCTCCAGGTGTACTGACACACGAGGGCTCCAGGTGTACTAACACACGAGGGCTCCAGGTGTACTAACACACGAGGGCTCCAGGTGTACTGACACACGAGGGCTCCAGGTGTACTAACACACGAGGGCTCCAGGTGTACTAACACACGAGGGCTCCAGGTGTACTAACACACGAGGGCTCCAGGTGTACTAACACACAGGATGTTCTACCTGCACTGCAGCAGCGTCGTTGTTTGTGATTAAATACGACTGCAGATGTAAAAGCAGGAACACAACCAGCAGTTCACTCTGTGAGAAAGACGTCACGAGTAAACCAGCAAATGCGGATGGAATCCAACAAAAGGTGTATTACCGCCACCTGTACAGATACACACACATCTGTACACACACACACCATAAGAAGCCTTCAGATCTGGGATTGACAGTGTCAGGTGACATGTTGTCACGGTGACCGTTTGGGGTGAACGTCCCTCAGGTCTGTCACACATAGAGGGACACACACACACACAGCAGCGGGACGAGTCTGTCTGTCTGTCTGTCTGTCTGTGTCTGTGTGTCTGTCTGTCTGTCTGTCTGTCTGTCTGTCTGTCTGTGTGTTTTACTCACAGCCTCTGCGTTGGCTCAGCCTGCTCTTCAACCACGGACCCCATGTCTTCTCCAGAGGGTTCTGAGTGAGCGTCCTTTGTGACATGGCGTCAACATTCAAGTGTGAGTGTGTGTGTGTGTGTGTGTGTGTGTGTAAAACCTCTGTATGTGTGTGAAACGCCTGTATGTGTGTGTGACTGGACAACGCTCTCCAGGTGAGCAGACTGATTTTGAACAAGTCAGCTGTCGGTCATGAGAGGGGGAGGAGCTTGAGCCCGCCTGATGGGAGAGGCTCTGATTGGTCGGTTCCACCGTCACTCACTCAGTACAAGAGGGCAACGACCACGATGAGCGTCAGGTGATGTCCAAAGAATCAATCTCTCTCTCTCTCTCTCTCTCTCTCTCTCTCTCTCTCTCAGTTCAGTGGTGTCATTTTATGAATGTGAAACCTGGACTGAACTTCTTCTCCCTGACATAAGCAGCTCCGCCCGCTGCATCCTGGGCCGCCGCCGTGGAAATGAAACGCTACTTCCTGCTGACAGTTATGGCAACGCAGCACCAGTCTTCACCATAACTCAGTATTAGTTATTATCATTATCAATGAAAATAATAGCAAAGTTATAATACCCAGCGAGCTGTAGTTTTCCCACCCCTGAGCGAGAACCTGGAACCTTGAACCTAGAACCTGGAACCTAGAACATGATGGTTTATTCATGAAATCTTTCTCACAGAGTGAACTGCTGGTTGTGTTCCTGTTTTTACATCTGCAGTCGTATTTGTTTTACAAACAATGACACTGATGTCATCGTGTCACAGCTCTTCCTCTGCTGCTCTGCTTCAGCTGAAGCTGCTTTAAGAGACTTTCATCCAATCAGATTGTCTCTACGGGAGCAGAGCAGTTTAACCCTTTGCAGGTCAAAGGACACGGGGAGCGGACGTTGTGGTGATGTCATGGACTTCCACCAATCAGAGCTTTGGTAGACCAGCTGGGCGTGTTCTTGACATGTAAGCGCCTGAGAGGTGGTGGGGACGCGTTACAGAGGTTGTGTGCATCTGGTGAGTGAACTGCTGGTTGTGTTACTGTTTTTACATCTGCAGTCGTATTTCATCATGAAGCCACAGCTGCTGCTGGTCGAGCCCGAGACGTCTTGTGTGTTTCTACTTGTAGTTTACAGACCTGGTGCTGATTTATTCATGTGTGTTTATGAATATATATTTTTGTAAATGTATGTGTAGCTGCATCCTTTGTTCTTTTACTACTGGTTTATATGTGTTATAAATAATCTTTATTGTTATCAACCACACACGTTTTGTTCATATTAAACGTGAGAGTAGTGAACAGCGTTAAGTATTAAACTACATAAATAATAATGTTTTACAACACAAGGTGTTTGTGTCACATCAGAGAGCCAATCAGCTCGCTGTGGGGACAGCAGTCGTTTCCCATCATGCACTTGGCCAGGCAGGCGGCACCTCGCTCTCGTGAGATCATCGCTGACCACGTGTGCACAACATCAGAGCAAGATGGACACTAATCTACCCAGCATGCATTGCACTCCGAACTCACTCATCTCCAACGAACCATGCACACACACACACACACACACACACACACACACACACACACACACACACACACACACACACACCTATCTCCCCTCACCTGTGCTGTCACACCTCATGCGTTGCAGCAGCTTCTCTCTCCTTCTGGACTCCATGAGAGCTCTTAAGGACACGAGGACACGAGGACACTCCTAGAACCTCTCTCTCTCTCTCTCTCTCTCTCTCTCTCTCTCTCCCCCCTCCCCCAAAATAGCCCGGGCCCCCCTGCCCTCTCACCCCGGCAGCACGCGCTGTTCCCACAGCGCCCCCCCCCCCCCCCCTCCCCCAGCAGCTCCACACACTTACATAAGAACATGTGTGCGCGTGCAGTACAGCGCGCGCATGAGTGTGAATGAACGCGCCAGTGGGTGTGTTTGTTTTGCTGTGGCGTCAGCGCGCTGGGGCGGGGACGACGTGGCCTCGCGCTCCACTCGGTGAATAATGCGCGTGCCTAAGAGTTGGCGTCACAGGGGCGCGCACACGCAAACAGTCGCTATAGCTGCGACAGGAATGAATGAATGGGGAAGTGGTTAATGTGGGAGCGCGCGCACGTTACATGAAGTGCTGTTTAACGCGGACACGGACCTCCGACGACAGTGCGCGTGCGCGTGCTGCTATCACTCACCGTGCGGCCGCTGGAACCGGAGCGCGCGCCTCGAACCGCCCGGTTGCTCGGTCCGGTGTGACGTCACCGCCGCTCCGTCCATCTTCCAGATCTATTCCAGGAGAGTGTGTGAGCGCGTGTGTGTGTCTGTCTGTGTGTGTGTCTGTGTGAGTGTGATGCGTGCGTCGC
>NW_027176153.1:315000-332500 GCF_023055335.1 Clinocottus analis
ATATTTAAACAACATGTTCAGTGAAGGTGCAATAAAGCACATTACTCTTACCTCGTTATGTATGACATACTATTTCTTTATGTGTTGCTACTTTATACACATGTGTTTACTGCCCTATGTGTACCTGACAGCTTTAGTCACTTTGTTATTGATATTTAAAAAGTAGTATGAATAAATAGAAGTCCCTATTGACATGCTAACAGCTAACAAAATACATGTAGTATAATACTACTATGGTAATAGTATAATATCACTATATTAGAGGATCATATTACATTCCCACAACCTGTTAACAGCAACACTTCCTGCTGAGGCTTTTCACAATAAAAGCCTGACTCTTGCTCTAAATGCACGTATCTAAAGACACACATGAAAGAGAGGGAGAGGAGGCGGGAACTTCCTCACCTCTCCAGAGATCTGCAGGCAGACGAAGCAGGAAACAGGAGAGCAGGAGGTCAAAGGTCAAAGGAAGCATTCGTTAGTGTGTTAGCTCTTACTGAGATATGTATGTATATATATATATATATATATATATATATATATATATATATATATATATATATATATATATATATATATATATATATATTACTGTTCTCGCTGTAACTGAGGTTCTTGTGACCTTCAGTCTCAGATCATTGTCTCGTGTCCAAATTAAGATTTCAGCAGATTAAGTAAAACAAATAAATAAATAATGATTTTACACAATGAACACAACAATATGAAAATGTTGTTGCTTAGAAGCGTTGCTGCTTAGGAGCATTGCTGCTTAGAAGCGTTGCTGTTTAGAAGTGTTGCTGCTTAGAAGTGTTGCTGTTTAGAAGTGTTGCTGCTTAGAAGTGTTGCTGTTTAGAAGTGTTGCTGCTTAGAAGTGTTGCTGTTTAGAAGTGTTGCTGCTTAGATATTTTACTGCTTAGAAGCGTTGCTGTTTAGAAGCATTGCTGTTTAGAAGCGTTGCTGCTTAGAAGTGTTGCTGTTTAGAAGCTTTGCTGCTTAGAAGTGTTGCTGCTTAGATGTTTAACTGCTTAGAAGCGTTACTGTTTAGAAGCATTGCAGCTTAGAAGCGTTGCTGCTTAGAAGCGTCAGCTTCATAGAGCAATAAAGTGACTCAGCTTATGCTCTATAATGATGTGATGTTAGTGATGACATGTTTCTGAACTCAGAGGCGGAACACACCTGTACACACACACCTGTACACACAAACACACACGCACACACACACACACACACACACACACACACACACACACACACACACACACACACACACCTGTACTCCCCGAAGGCCTCGTCCTTCATGGGCCGAGCTTCAGAGTCCACCTCCTTGTCCTCTTTGTCCTTCACTGAGGGAGACACGCAAACATCAAGCTGTAAGTGTGTGTGTGTGTCAGTGTGTATGTGTGTGTGTCAGTGTGTGTGCGTGTCTCACCTGCGTACTTGCCTCCCTTGCTGCGCTTGATGAGGCAGAGGATGAGCAGTATCAGCACCAGCAGCAAGATGGCGCTGATGAGTCCGATCAACCAGCCCTGAGCCGCGAAGCCACCGGACATCTCTGACGGCTCTGAGGGACCAACATGTAGAGCATGTAGAGCATGTAGAGCATGTAGAGAGGTAGAGCATGTAGAGCATGTAGAGAGGTAGAGCATGTAGAGAGGTAGAGCATGTAGAGCATGTAGAGAGGTAGAGCATGTAGAGCATGTAGAGAGGTAGAGCATGTAGAGAGGTAGAGCATGTAGAGCATGTAGAGAGGTAGAGCATGTAGAGCATGTAGAGAGGTAGAGCATGTAGAGCATGTAGAGAGGTAGAGCATGTAGAGCATGTAGAGAGGTAGAGCATGTAGAGCATGTAGAGAGGTAGAGCATGTAGAGAGGTAGAGCATGTAGAGAGGTAGAGCATGTAGAGTGGTAGAGCATGTAGAACGGTAGAGCAAGTAGAGCATGTAGAGTGGTAGAGCATGTAGAGAGGTAGAGCATGTAGAGCATGTAGAGAGGTAGAGCATGTAGAGAGGTAGAGCATGTAGAGAGGTAGAGCATGTAGAGCATGTAGAGAGGTAGAGCATGTAGAGAGGTAGAGAGTTAGAGCATGTAGAGAGGTAGAGCATGTAGAACGGTAGAGCAAGTAGAGCATGTAGAGTGGTAGAGCATGTAGAGAGGTAGAACATGTAGAGCGGTAGAGCATGTAGAGCATATAGAGAGATAGAGCATGTAGAACATGTAGAGCATGTAGAGCGGTAGAGCATGTAGAGCATATAGAGAGGTAGAGCATGTAGAGAGGTAGAGCATGTAGAGAGGTAGAACATGTAGAGCGGTAGAGCATGTAGAGCATATAGAGAGGTAGAGCATATAGAGAGATAGAGCATGTAGAACATGTAGAGCATGTAGAGCGGTAGAGCATGTAGAGCATATAGAGAGGTAGAGCATATAGAGAGGTAGAGCATGTAGAGCATGTAGAGAGGTAGAGCATGTAGAGAGGTAGAGCATGTAGAACGGTAGAGCAAGTAGAGCATGTAGAGTGGTAGAGCATGTAGAGAGGTAGAGCATGTAGAGAGGTAGAGCATGTAGAGAGGTAGAGCATGTAGAGCATGTAGAGAGGTAGAGCATGTAGAGCATGTAGAGAGGTAGAGAGTTAGAGCATGTAGAGAGGTAGAGCATGTAGAACGGTAGAGCATGTAGAGCGGTAGAGCATGTAGAGCATATAGAGAGGTAGAGTATGTAGAGTGGTAGAACATGTAGAGCGGTAGAGCATGTAGAGCATATAGAGAGGTAGAGCATATAGAGAGATAGAGCATGTAGAACATGTAGAGCATGTAGAGCGGTAGAGCATATAGAGAGGTAGAGCATGTAGAGCGGTAGAGCATGTAGAGCATGTAGAGAGGTAGAGCATGTAGAGCATATAGAGAGATAGAGCATGTAGAACATGTAGAGCATGTAGAGCGGTAGAGCATATAGAGAGGTAGAGCATGTAGAGAGGTAGAGCATGTAGAGAGGTAGAGCATGTAGAGCATGTAGAGAGGTAGAGCATGTAGAGCATATAGAGAGGTAGAGCATGTAGAGAGGTAGAGCATATAGAGAGGTAGAGCATGTAGAGCATGTAGAGAGGTAGAGCATGTAGAGAGGTAGAGCATGTAGAGAGGTAGAGCATATAGAGAGGTAGAGCATGTAGAGCATGTAGAGAGGTAGAGCATATAGCGAGGTAGAGCATGTAGAGAGGTAGAGCATGTAGAGCATGTAGAGCAGGCACACACACACACACTCACCGTGTCCGATGGTCCAGGTCACGTTCTCCCACTGCGTGTCGTTCTTGTGTTTGATCATCAGGTGGTACTCAGATCCCGGCTGGAGGCCTCTCAGCGAATAGAAACCCTGAGTGGAGTTTACCAGCTCCGATTCCGTCCAATCGAACCCAGCTGCCACACACGCACACACGCACACGCACACACACACACACAAGCACACACGCACACACACGCACACGCACACACGCACACATGCACACGCACACGCACACGCACACGCGCACACACACGCGCACACACACACGCGCACACACACACACACACGCACGCACACACACACACGCGCACACACACACACACGCACACGCACACACGCACACACGCACACACGCACGCACACGCACACGCACACGCTCACACACACACGCACACACGCACACGCACACACACACACACGCACGCACACACATCGTAGATTAGTAAAGCTCTTTAGCGTCATTATAACAAACAGTAAGAGTAACAAACCAACCTCCCCTCTCCTCTCCCTCCCCCCTCTCCCTCCTCCCTCCTCCTCCCCTCTCCTCTCCCCCCCCCTCCCCCCCCCCCCCCCCCCCTCCCTTACGGCTCTTCCTGAGGTAGCGGATGACAAAGCCGTGGTTCCTGTCCCTCTCTCCGGGCACCCAGCTCAGGTTGAGCGACGTGTTGCTGGACACGATGCTGACGTGTGACGGAGGAACTGCAGGCAGACACCAAGGAGCGAGGGAATGAATGAAAAGATGCAAATGACGGGTAAAATAAACAGAAGGGGTGCAGTTTCACCTCCTTCCAGCAGGGTGGCGCCTCTCAGCTCGATGGGCGGTCCGTCTCCGGCGGCGGTGTGAGCGATCACCTTGAAGACGTAATGGCTGCTGGGGTCCAGAGGGTCCAACTCAATGTGAGTCACACTGGGGTCGCTAATGGTCTCCATCTGCAACGGGCTGTCTCTGCTCTCCACCTCTGCATGCGGGAATCAAACCACCGAGTTCATCAGCGGAGGAAAACAACAAGGACCCGGCCAGCGTTTGAACGGTCCCTTTTCAACTTAGAGCGCTCGGAAGGTAATGGAACAAAGTAGTGGAACAAAGTAGCGGAACAAAGGAGCGGAACAAAGGAGCGGAACAAAGGAGCGGAACAAAGGAGCGGAACAAAGTAGCGGAACAAAGGAGCGGAACAAAGTAGCGGAACAAAGGAGCGGAACAAGTTAACGGAACAAGGTAGTGGAACAATGTAGCGGAACAATGTAGCGGAACAAGGTAGCGGAACACGGTTGCGGAACAAGGTAGCGGAACAAAGTAGTGGAACAAAGTAGCGGAACAAAGTAGCGGAACAAAGTAGCGGAACAAAGTAGCGGAACAAAGTAGCGGAACAAGGTAGCGGAACACGGTTGCGGAACAAGTTAACGGAACAAGTTAGTGGAACAAAGTAGCGGAACAAAGTAGCGGAACAAAGTAGCGGAACAAGGTAGCGGAACAAGGTAGCGGAACAAGTTAACGGAACAAGGTAGCGGAACAAGTTAACGGAACAAGGTAGCGGAACAAGGTAGCGGAACAAGGTAGCGGAACAAGGTAGCGGAACAAAGCACCAGAACAAAGTAGCGGAACAAAGTAGCGGAACAAAGTAGCGGAACAAAGCACCAGAACAAAGTAGCGGAACAAGGCTGCGGATCAAGGTTCTTTCTCTCTTGTTATTCTCGTTATCATTTCGTGGAACATCCGGTAACGCTCGCTCACTTTCTGTCTAAGTTTGCAGAAACTATTTTACATCTTAGTTCCCGGCTCTCACCCTGTTGGTACTGCACCGTGTAACCCAGCAGGATGCCGTTGTTCTGTACTGGAGGGGTCCAGTAGAGGACCAGGGACTTCTCAGAGGGACTCTCAAACCTCAACGATGCAGGAGGACCAGGCACTACACACACACACACACACACACAGGGTTACAAAAGAAGAACACGTCTTGTCCTGTCCACCTGAAGCTCTCCGTGTGGACTCACCTCCCTCGGGGGTGCTGAAGTGGTGCGGGTGGGAGGGCGGGCTCTCCCCTTTGCTGTTGAAGGCGGTGACGGACAGCTGATAGCGAGAATACAGCTGCAGGCCCGTCACGTCCTCTGAGGTCTTGGTGCCGTGCACCACCAGCACCAACCTCCTCTCCTTCTCCTCCTTCTCCTTCTCCTTCTCCTCCTTCTCCTTCTCCTTCTCCTTCTCTCTGTGCAGATCTCCCAGAGACCTCCGGACCCGGCCGCCTCGTAGACCCATCCTGGTGATGTAGATCTGACACATGAGGAACAGGTGAGAGACGTTATCCTCCTTGTGTTTGCTCCATGAACAACTTCAGCTTCTTTATCTTCTGACACATTCCTTTCTTCTTTTTTATGGTCTAGATTTGATCAGAAACTGTTTATTTAAGGAATTTGTCTTATTTTGGGGGAAAATAAAATACTTTGGTATTCAGTATTTCTTGGCAGTAGTAGTAGTAGTAGTAGTAGTAGTAGTAGTAGTATTTCTGTGACGAGCAGTACCTTGTACCCCTGCAGCAAACCTCGGACGTTCTGGACTTCGTTCCACTGGACTCTGACGGTGCTGTTCATCACTATGGTCGAGACCCCGGTGGGAGCCTCCTCTGGTTCTGAGAGAGATAAAGAGAGAGAGAGAAGGGGGAGGGGGAGAAGAGAGAGAGAGAGAGAGAGAGAGAGAGAGAGAGAGAGAGAGAGAGAGAGAGAGAGAGAGAGAGAGAGAGAGAGAGAGAGGTTAACTCAAAGGGAACCAGCAAAGGGTACAATAACAACTGAATATTTCCTGCTGAGTCTCAATGTCAGTACAACAACAACAACAACAACAACAACAACAACAACAACAACACTGTGAACAATATCTGGTATGACTCATATTGCAGATCCCGACCCCCCATGCAGACCAGACCAGACCGGTTCCTCCCTCTTGGACTCCTGGAGCGAGTCCTGGTTGGACTCGCCAGGTTTCAGTTTGAGGGTTTCTTCCGTTAATTAGTTGTTTTTAGTTAGAGGAGTTAGGGAAGGAGTTAGGAAAGGAGTTAAGAAAGCAACATATATTTGTTTCCATTAGTCATGGAGCCTCCCAGGCAAAGCATTTCACATGATATATCACCAGAGAAACAGTAAATATCTTGACTGAGCACTCAGATTGGTGTGCCCCCCCTTCCAGCAGAACTTATGTTTGTCTGTTCTGTCACTGGTTTGACCTTTGACATTTCTGCAGACGAGTCTGGTTGTGGAGACATCTGATTGGTCTGTGATTCCAGACCGTCTCTGTGTGACAAAGATGGACTTTGACCTCTTTTATGACGGATGCAATTACGACACCCTGCAGAAAGGGTTTGGAGCCTTGTGTAAAAATCTTTTATATTTATTGTTTATTGTTCCTTCAAATCAGACATTTAGTCTGAAGGAGCTTATTGATGAAGAACATTCCTGTGGTTTGTTTTGTGTGATTCATTTTGTTGATATGTTCATCTGTATGTGGTAGCTTTGAGAGGTTCACAAGAAAAAAAATAAATTAAAATCAGACATTTTTAGGATTTTTATTTATTCTGTGAAAACAAGAAGAACATAAAGTTTTGGCAGCTGAATGTTTAATTATTTTTATTGAGGGTTTCTTATTTTATTTGTGGGAAAAGTGTTTGTTGTAATACACATTTCATCCACAAGAGCTGATGTGCTCCACTACTTCATGACAGAAAGAGTTCATGTTTCCTTCCAGATGAGCTTTATTTTAAATATACTTTCAAATAAACACAAAGTACACGTGTTGTATTTTCACATTTTGAAAATGTGAGCAGTGCAAGGGGCCAAAATGAGTATTGCAACAACAAATATTAAAAAAAACAAAGATTGGGTGAGGGTTGGAACGTAAATGGAGTAGCTGGAGGTCACGGTCCGAGGAGGCAAACAGGACCACATCATCTGCAAACAGCACAGAGGAGATCTAGAGGCCCTGAACCTGATGGCTTTGAACAAACTCCACTTGGATTCCATGTCCCCAACCTCCCTCTGGATGTGTGAGAAGTTCTTCTGGAGGTGGGAGTTGAAGACCTCCAGGACAGGATCCTCCACCAGACGTTCCCAGTTCACCCTCACTACACGTTTGTGTCTTTCGAGTCGGCTCCCCTGCCATCTGATCCAACTCACCACCAGCTGGTGATCAGTTGACAGCTGTTCCTCTCTTCACTCAAGTTTCAAAGACATTGTTTTATCTCAAAGGTAAAAAGATGGCACTGTAACTGTGTCCACATTACATACCTTCCTCTCCCGAGTGTCCGATCATAGCCTCCGCTACCGGTCCTTCTCCAAGGGAGTTGACCGCCTGAACCTTGATCTCAAACGGTGCGTACGTCCCTGTGTTGTTCACCAGGAAGGGCGGCGCCAGGACGTCGGAGTGGTTCCAGTGCACGCTCGCCCCTCCAGCCTTCCGCCAGAATACCTTGTACTGGAAGCCCTCGCCGCTGTGCAGGCGCTTGTCCATCTCCTGCGGAGATGAAGGGGCCATGAAGTACTGGGTCCAGGGTCAAGCTCCAGGGAGGGACTGGTCTAAGGGGTCAAGCTCCAGGAAAGGACCGGTCTAAGAGGTCAACCTCCAGAGAGGGACTGGTCTAATGGTCAAGCTCCAAGCAAGAAAGGACTGATCCAAGGGGTCAAGCTCCAGGAAAGGACTGGTCTAAGAGGTCAAGCTCCAAGGAGGGACTGGTCTAAGGGGTCAAGCTCCAGGGAGGGACTGGTCTAAGAGGTCAACCTCCAGAGAGGGACTGGTCTAAGGGTTCAAGCTCCAGGAAAGCACTGGTCTAAGAGGTCAAGCTCCAGGAAAGGACTGGTCTAAGAGGTCAAGCTCCAGGAAAGGACTGGTCTAAGAGGTCAAGCTCCAGGAAAGGACTGGTCTAAGAGGTCAAGCTCCAGGGAGGGACTGGTCTAAGGGGTCAAGCTCGAGGAAAGGACTTGTCTCAGAGGTAAAGCTCCAGGAAAGGACTTGTCTCAGAGGTAAAGCTCCAGGAAAGGACTGGTCTAAGAGGTCAAGCTCTACGGAGGAACTGGTCTAAGGGGTCAAGCTCCTGGGAGGGACTGGTCTAAGAGGTCAAGCTCCAGGAAAGGACTGGTCTAAGAGGTCAAGCTCCAGGAAAGGACTGGTCTAAGAGGTCAAGCTCTACGGAGGAACTGGTCTAAGGGGTCAAGCTCCTGGGAGGGACTTGTCTAAGGGGTCAAGCTCCTGGGAGGGACTTGTCTAAGGGGTCATCTTCTGGGAGGGACTGGTCTAAGAGGTCAAACTCTAGGGAGGGACTGGTCTAATGGGGTCAAGCTCCTGGGAGGAACTGGTCTAAGGGGTCAAGCTCCTGGGAGGGACTGGTCTAAGAGGTCAAGCTCCAGGAAAGGACTGGTCTAAGGGGTCAAGCTCCAGGAAAGGACGTGTCTAAGAGGTCAAGCTCCAGGGAGGGACTGGTCCAAGAGGTCAAGCTCCATGGAGAGACTGGGTCCAGGGTCAGGCTCCAGGCGGCAGTACTCACCTCCCACGTGATGACCAGAGTCTTCGGGTCCGTGGAGTCGCTGCGCACGCCGCTGGGGTTTATGG
This sequence comes from Clinocottus analis, assembly GCF_023055335.1. Lineage (NCBI taxonomy): Eukaryota > Metazoa > Chordata > Actinopteri > Perciformes > Cottidae > Clinocottus > Clinocottus analis. The sequence continues at coordinate 323,863 of NW_027176153.1, forward strand.
CGGGCACTGCAGGGATGAGACAGATATGTTATGTAATTGTGATTGTATTATTATACACATATTATGTATTGATCATTCAACATGACATTACAGCCACCAGACAATTTGCAAAGAGATGCACCAATACATAACAAGCAAGTATCGTTTAAGTCATATTTCAGTGTTTTGGCTGCAATTTTTTGATATCTTGAGGTTTTGTCTCACAGTGGTTTTGATGGTATTGGTGGATTCTGTAGCTTGTAAGCTTTCCAGAAAGGTGCTAATCATGTGTAGCATCAAGCTAGGGATATGAACATTGATATTTTCATAACTTGGGGATCTCTCTCAAGTAACTTTCGAGTCATATTTATGTTTTGTGTTAATATTTATGATTGAATTGTTATAGACTTATATTCTCTTGTAAGACCGTGCAGTGTGTTGCTACATCACATCAGTGGCTCTGGTATGGATTCATGGGAGTACGAGGAAGACCTCAGATGAGGAGTTCAGGGTGCTGGGGCTCAAAAGGTTTTAATAACATCTTGAGGGACACATACGTGTGGGAAAGGAACTTCTGATCAAAGAGCTCAAATGAACATGGAACCCAAACCCAGCAGCTCACCGGCCGGCGGCGTGCGGTGCTGGTCCGAGGGCTGGCTGGGGTTGCTGAGGCCGATCGTGTTGGCAGCAATGACCCTGAAGCGGAAGGTGCAGTAGGGCTGCAGGGGCAGCTCCACGTGGCTGAAGGCCCCCGGGACGCTCCGCAGCCGCTCCCAGCGCGGCGCCGCGGCGTGCTGCTCCTCACGGACCTCCACGATGAACTCTGAGGGGACAACGGCGTGAGAGCTTAAATAATGTTGACGTCTCTGTGTTGAGTTTGAGCTGCGTGTTGTAGGTCCTGTAGGTCGTCATCTGGGAAGTCTGTTATACATTCATATATAAATGTGTGTGTGTGTGTGTGTGTGTGTGTGTGTGTGTGTGTGTGTGTGTGTGTGTGCATACCTGTGGTGGGGCTGTTGTGTGTGTGTCCTGGGATCCAGCTCAGAGTGATGCTGCGGTCGTCTACATCAGACAGAGTCAGGTCTTTGGGAGGGTCCGGTCTCGCTAAGGGGTCCAACAGAGAACTGTTAGCAAGAAAAAACCGCACACAGACACACAGACACACACACACACAGACACAGACACACACACACAGACACACACACACACACACACACACACACACACACACACACACACACACACACACACAGCGGAGTGACGTACCTACAACAGTGATGGAGCCGCTGGCCTTCACGTCGTCCAGGTCGGTGAAGACTTCACAGGAATAAGACGCACTGTCGTGTGGTTGGATGTTGGACACTTTCAAAGTGCCGTTCTCAAAGAATGTGTACCTACACACACACACACACACACAAACACGCACACGCACACACACGCACACACACACACACGCGCGCACGCGCACGCACACGCACCCGCACGCACACGCACACGCACGCACACGCACACACACACACACACACACACACACACAGACGTTAGCCGTCCCCTTTAATTAAATCTCTATTTTAATGAATGGAGTCTGGTGTGTTGGATGTAACGTCATCAGCAGAGCACTGCTGGTGTTTTACTCCTGCAGTAAACTCCGGCTGGAGAAGCTCCTCCTACACAACACTGTGATGTAAGGAGACAACGTCACATGACCACGCGATCACATGACCACACGATCACATGACCAGCACTGGTCACAACACGGGCAGGAAGTCTGCGTACTTGTCATCCGGAGACGACTCCTGCAGCTTGTGTCCGTCCCTCCTCCAGACGACCTGGGCCTCCAGCAGCTGAGGGTCTCTGGAGAAGCTGCAGTCCAGCAGAGCGCTGCTGCCTCTGAGCGCCCGGACGTCCTGCGGCCCCGAAAGCATCACGGTGCGGTCTGCAAACATCAACACACGTTCTCTAGGTGTGCTTCCTGTGTTCTCTGGGTGTGTTCTCTAGATGTGATCTGTGTTCTCTAGATGTGTTCTCTGTGTTCTCTAGGTGTGTTTCCTGTGTTCTCTTGATGTGTTCTCTGTGTTCTCTTGATGTGTTCTCTTGATGTGTTCTCTGTGTTGTCTGTGTTCTCTTGATGTGTTCTCTGTGTTCTCTGGTTGTGTTCTCTGTGTTCTCTGGGTGTGTTCTCTGTGTTCTCTGGGTGTGTTCTCTGTGTTCTCTGGGTGTGTTCTCTGTGTTCTCTGGGTGTGTTCTCTGTGTTCTCTGGGTGTGTTCTCTGTGTTCTCTGGGTGTGTTCTCTGTGTTCTCTGGGTGTGTTCTCTGTGTTCTCTGGGTGTGTTCTCTGTGTTCTCTGGGTGTGTTCTCTGTGTTCTCTGAGTGTGTTCTCTGTGTTCTCTGGGTGTGTTCTCTGTGTTCTCTGGGTGTGTTCTCTGTGTTCTCTGGGTGTGTTCTCTGTGTTCTCTGGGTGTGTTCTCTGGCAGCAGACTCACTGTAGACCTGCAGGTGAGCGGTGATGGAGGTGTTGCTGCTCTGGATGCTGCAGGTGTATTCTCCGCTGTCGTCCAGGCTGGCGTTGGACAGCGTGATGGAGCCGCTGGTCTGCAGCGCCACGCGGGGGTCCGACAGCAGGGGGCGCCGGGCCTTGCCCTCCCTGCAGAGACACAGTGAGACCAGTGAGACCAGTGAGACCAGTAAGACTAGTAATACCAGTGAGACCAGTGAAACCAGTGAGACCAGTAATACCAGTAAGACTAGTAATACTAGTGAGACCAGTGAAACCAGTGAGACCAGTGAGACCAGTGAGACCAGTGAAACCAGTGAGACCAGTGAGACCAGTGAAACCAGTGAGACCAGTGAGACCAGTGAGACCAGTGAAACCAGTGAGACCAGTAATACCAGTAAGACTAGTGAGACCAGTGAGACCAGTGAGACCAGTGAAACCAGTGAGACCAGTAATACCAGTAAGACTAGTAATACCAGTGAGACCAGTGAAACCAGTGAGACCAGTGAGACCAGTGAGACCAGTGAAACCAGTGAGAGCAGTGAGACCAATAAGACCAGTGAAACCAGTGAGACCAGTGAGACCAGTAAGACTAGTAATACCAGTGAGACCAGTGAGACCAGTGAGACCAATAAGACTAGTGAAACCAGTGAAACCAGTGAGACCAGTGAGACCAGTAAGACCAGTAAGACTAGTAATACCAGTGAGACCAGTGAGACCAGTGAGACCAATAAGACTAGTGAAACCAGTGAAACCAGTGAGACCAGTAATACCAGTAATACCAGTGAAACCAGTGAGACCAGTGAGACCAACCCTTCAGCGGTGCGTTTCCTTGTTATTTTATGCATAAATATAAATGTTTAACGTCTCAATAAATGTCCTTACATTTAGTTTCATGCTGCCTTTAAAAAGATTCCTTAAAAAACAACCTATGCATAAAGTGTGTCATCTAAAGGTATACAATAACAACAACAACAATAATAATAATAATAATAATAATAATAATAATAATAATAATAATAATAATAATAATAATAATAATAACCTGCAGGAATCTTACAGGGGTCCTTTGATATTTGAGGCTCTAAATGAAATAAGTTAACACGTTTAGAATCTCTTGAAGGAAACAGCAGACGGCCACAGGGGGCGCTGCTGCACTGAAGGTTCATTATTATATTATTATACAGGTACATTATTATGATATTATAGACATACATTATTACAATATTATATAGGTTCATTATTATAATATTATATAGGTACATTATTATAATATTATATAGGTTCATTATTATAATATTATATAGGTTCATTATTATAATATTATATAGGTTCATTATTGTAATATTATATAGGTACATTATTATAATATTATATAGGTACATTATTATAATATTATATAGGTACATTATTATAATATTATATAGGTACATTATTATAATATTATATAGGTTCATTATTATAATATTATATAGGTACATTATTATAATATTATATAGGTTCATTATTATAATATTATATAGGTTCATTTTTATAATATTATATAGGTACATTATTATAATATTATATAGGTACATTATTATAATATTATATAGGTTCATTATTATAATATTATATAGGTTCATTATTATAATATTATATAGGTTCATTATTATAATATTATATAGGTACATTATTATAATATTATATAGGTTCATTATTATAATATTATATAGGTACATTATTATAATATTATATAGGTTCATTATTATAATATTATATAGGTTCATTATTATAATATTATATAGGTTCATTATTATAATATTATATAGGTTCATTATTATAATATTATATAGGTACATTATTATAATATTATATAGGTTCATTATTATAATATTATATAGGTTCATTATTGTAATATTATATAGGTTCATTATTATAATATTATATAGGTTCATTATTATAATATTATATAGGTTCATTATTATAATATTATATAGGTTCATTATTATAATATTATATAGGTACATTATTATAATATTATATAGGTACATTATTATAATATTATATAGGTTCATTATTATAATATTATATAGGTTCATTATTATAATATTATATAGGTACATTATTATATAAGCATAATAATGAATAGTATGTGTGTGTTTCTGTGTGTGTGTGTTTCCGTGTATTTGTGTGTGTGTTTGTGTGTGTGTTTGTGTCTCTGTGTGTGTCCCTGTGCGTGTGTGTGTGTTTGTGTCTCCCTGTGTGTGTGTGTGTGTTTGCGTGTGTGTGTGTGTCTCCCTGTGTGTGTGTGTGTCTCCCTGTGTGTGTGTGTGTGTGTGTGTGTGTGTGTGTGTGTGTCTCCCTGTGTGTGTGTGTGTGTGTGTGTCTCCCTGTGTGTGTGTGTCTCCCTGTGTGTGTGTGTGTGTGTGTGTGTGTGTGTCTCCCTGTGTGTGTGTGTGTGTCTCCCTGTGTGTGTGTGTGTGTGTGTGTGTGTGTGTGTGTCCCTGTGTGTGTGTGTGTCTCCCTGTGTGTGTGTGTGTGTGTGTGTGTGTGTCTCCCTGTGTGTGTGTGTGTGTCTCCCTGTGTGTGTGTGTGTGTGTGTGTGTGTGTCCCTGTGTGTGTGTGTGTCTCCCTGTGTGTGTGTGTGTGTGTGTGTGTCTCCCTGTGTGTGTGTGTGTGTCTCCCTGTGTGTGTGTGTGTGTGTCTCCCTGTGTGTGTGTGTGTGTGTGTGTGTGTGTGTGTGTGTGTCTCCCTGTGTGTGTGTGTGTGTGTGTGTGTGTGTGTGTGTGTGTGTGTGTGTGTGTGTGTCTCCCTGTGTGTGTGTGTGTGTGTGTGTGTGTGTGTGTGTGTGTGTGTGTGTGTGTGTGTGTGTGTGTGTGTGTGTGTGTGTGTCTCCCTGTGTGTGTGTGTGTGTGTGTGTGTGTGTGTGTGTGTGTGTGTGTGTGTGTGTGTCTCCCTGTGTGTGTGTGTGTGTGTGTGTCTCACCAGGTGACGTGTGGTCGTGGAGAGCCGAAGGACTCGCACCACATGGTGACGTCTCCTCCCTCGGTGGTTCTGTACACGACGCCGTCAGAGGACAGGATCTGAGGCGGCAGCTCTGAGGAACACATGGTGTTGTTGCTATAGTTGTTGTTGTTGTTGTTGTTGTGGTCGTCATGGGGACAGAGCAGGTACGTACCCACGACGTAGAGGTACGAGTTGAGCAGGATGGAGCCGTGCTTGTTGGAGGCCTCACACTGGTACACGGCCGTGTCCGAGAACTCCACGTCCGCCAGGATCAGCACGCCGCCCGTCACGCTGCGGCGCGGGTCCTCGTCCACCTCTGAGGGGCGGGGACAAGACCACCTCAGTGACCTCTGATTGGTCCACGCACACGGCACCCACAGCCAATGAGAAGGAGGCTCCACCTACCTGCCACCGGCTGGCCGTTGATGCTCCAGCTGATGAGCGGCGTGGGGACGCCTTCAGCCTGACAGTCCAGACGCACGGTCTCACCGGGAGAGTACAGGAGGCTGAGGGGGGTCTTCACCCAGAAGGGGGAGGCTGCACACACACACACAGAGACACACACACACACACACACACACACACACACACACAAAACAGACACACATGCAAAAGCGCATTCACACGCACAACATACACTCGAGTGACCGAACTGCTGCAGGTGTGTGTTTGCATGTCTGTGACGTGTGTGTGTGTGTGTGTGTGTGTGTGTGTGTGTGTGTGTGTGTGTGCCCCCATACCTTCCACAGTGAGCGTGAAGGCGTGCGAGGTGGAGCCGTGGATATTGAACGCCCGGCACTCGTACTCGCCGTCGTCTTGCTGGTCGACGCGGTCGAAGTGCAGCCAGCGGTCGTGAGCGTCCAGGCGGCCGCCGGTCTCCTCCAGACCGCCGTCCTTCTTCTTCCACTCCACCCTGGGGGTCGGGCTGCAGCCACGGAGAGGAAGGTATGTAACCATAGGGCACACACACACACTCACACACACTCACACACACACACTCACATGCACACACACACACACTCACACACACACACTACTTACAGGCCTTTAGGGATGCATTCCAGGGTGACGCTTTGCTGCCTGAGGGCCAACACAGAGGTGTGTGAGCCAGTGGGACGGAAGAGGTGGGGCTTCCTGGCATGAACGACGTCATTATCTGAAAGAGAGAGAGAGAGAGAGAGAGAGAGAGAGAGAGAGAGAGAGAGAGAGAGAGAGAGAGAGAGAGAGAGAGAGAGATTGCATTACACCTATGCATCACGCCGTTCATGGAGTTCCACAAGGTTCTGTGCCTGGACCACTTTTATTTACCTTAAATACTTCCTTTAGATAAAAACATTAGAAAACACTCCATCAACTTTCACTGCTATGCTGATGATACTCAACTATATCTGTCCATCAAACCAGATGAAATCCACCAGGTCGCTAAACTTTAAGTGTGTCTTAAAGACATGAAGATCTGGATGACCTGTAACTTCCTGCTGCTGAACTCTGACAAGACTGAAGTTATTTTACTCGGCCCAGAACACCTCGGAGATGAATTATCTGCTGATGTGGTTTCTCTGCATGGCATCACTCCGGCATCCACCACCAGGGGCGGACTGAGAGGAGTAAGTGTCGGACCGGCCCACTCAACACACGGCGCGCTGCCCACTAAATGCATCACACGTACCAGCGGCTTACTTGGAAACAGACCCATACTTAACATTATTTTGGACGATTACAAAGAAATCACTTTATACATGTTTTTTTGGGGTTCATTTGGCTCCTCCAATTTGCCTGGATGGACACATGAAATAAAGTTGTACTGGCTATTGTAACACTCCGAGGTAGGTACATCCAGTCTGTGAGACGACAGCACTCGGCTGGCCGTGTGCGGTTCAATGTACGGCTCCAGAAACTCTCATGAATACATGAGTCCTTGTCGTCAGATTCGATAGCACTCGTGAGCTTCCTTAAGAAGAAAAAACTGAGCCTTTTTAAATACGGCATCAGTGTTCTTTTTCCAGTGTAATTTACTGTCCAGATGGACCCCAATATATTCATATGACTAGACAATTTATCTGCTGACCTGCAATTATCTCTGGGAGAGCTCCTCCCTCCTCCCCGAAACCACTTCCTCCTTGTATCACTCACCCCATCATTACATGACATCATCATGAAGGGCTTCCAGAGACTGGTCCTCATCTCGAAACCTGCCTACCATCCACAATGGACCCCCTCCAATTCACAAACCGCCAGAACAGGAGTACAGAGGACGCCATCTCCACAGCGCTTCACTCCGCCCTCTCCCTCGTGAGAACGCCGTTCGTCCATTTCAGTTCAGCTTTCAACACCATCATCCCCTCCAAACTGAACACCAGACTAGGTGAGCTTGGCATCGACGCCTCTCCCTGCAGCTGGACACTGGATTTCCTAACCAACAGACCCCAGTATGTTAGGTTAGGCAATCACAGCCTAAACACACCCTAAACACTGGCGTCCCACAGGGCTGTGTGCTGGGTCCTCCTCTACCCTCACCCTAAACACTGGCGTCCCACAGGGCTGTGTGCTGGGTCCTCCTCTACCCTCACCCTAAACACTGGCGTCCCACAGGGCTGTGTGCTGGGTCCTCCTCTACCCTCACCCTAAACACTGGCGTCCCACAGGGCTGTGTGCTGGGTCCTCCTCTACCCTCACCCTAAACACTGGCGTCCCACAGGGCTGTGTGCTGGGTCCTCCTCTACCCTCACCCTAAACACTGGCGTCCCACAGGGCTGTGTGCTGGGTCCTCCTCTACCCTCACCCTAAACACTGGCGTCCCACAGGGCTGTGTGCTGGGTCCTCCTCTACCCTCACCCTAAACACTGGCGTCCCACAGGGCTGTGTGCTGGGTCCTCCTCTACCCTCACCCTAAACACTGGCGTCCCACAGGGCTGTGTGCTGGGTCCTCCTCTACCCTCACCCTAAACACTGGCGTCCACAGGGCTGTGTGCTGGGTCCTCCTCTACCCTCACCCTAAACACTGGCGTCCCACAGGGCTGTGTGCTGGGTCCTCCTCTACCCTCACCCTAAACACTGGCGTCCCACAGGGCTGTGTGCTGGGTCCTCTCCTTTACTCCCTGTTCACTTCTGACTGCACGCCTGTACATGGTTCAGTATCATCATGTGGGAGGAGGTCTGTGTGTGTGTGTGTGTGTG
>NW_027176153.1:336913-376913 GCF_023055335.1 Clinocottus analis
CACAGCATGAAGATGTGACCTCATCGCTCATGAAGATGTGTTCACAGCACAATGTCTTTTTCTGCATTACAGGGTTAGTAAAGTGAAGATGTTGGATTCAGATTTCCAGTTTCATCCAGTTTGAGATTAAACACCTTTTCATGAAAGATTATTACCAATGCAAATATGTTAAAGCACCGATCGCCGGGGATGGAAACAAACAGACTGAACGTGAGAGAAGACAACAAAGGTCACACACACACACACACACACACACACACACACACACACACACACACACACACACACACACACACACACACACACACACACACACAGGGTGAGGGGTAAGTAGTGACAGCTGGCTAATGTAGACCCCCTCCGACATCCAATAATTACGCAACCTGTCCCAAGCACACGTCTCTCTCTCCAACACACACACACACACACACACACACACACACACACACACACACACACACACACACACACACGGCCCATGGGGCTGCTGTGTTACCTGCCAGGCTAATTTATAAAATAAATGACCCAAAACCGAACAATGGGACATACGAGTGTGTGTGTGTGTGTGTGTATGTGTGTGTGTGTGTGTGTGTGTGTGTGTGTGTGTGTGTGTGTGTGTGTGCTTTGCATTAATGATGGAACGATAACGACCAGCCGTGGGGTTCCCCAGATGTAATGAGGGCAGACAGATAATAAATGACTTGTCCCAGCATGCTTCATGTCCCAGCATGCTTCATGTCCCAGCATGCTTCATGTCCCAGCATGCTTCATGTCCCAGCATGCTTCATGTCCCAGCATGCTTCAGTTCTAGTGATGATATGCACCTTGCTGGCGACGGCTTTCATAAATGTGAAAACCAAGATGGCGACAGAAAGAAACCAAGTCTGTTCTGGCTCCTCCCCCTCAGACATGGAGTGTATCTGTTCTGGCTCCTCCCCCTCAGACATGGAGTGTATCTGTTCTGGCTCCTCCCCCTCAGACATGGAGTGTATCTGTTCTGGCTCCTCCTCTTCAGACATGGAGTGTATCTGTTCTGGCTCCTCCCCCTCAGACATGGAGTGTATCTGTTCTGGCTCCTCCCCCTCAGACATGGAGTGTATCTGTTCTGGCTGCGAGGAACATGTCTTCCTAAACTTGAACAATGATTACATGAAAACTGTGCAGCTATCAAAAAATGCTAAATTTGGCAAATGAACTACAGGCGTTTGTCAACGTTTTGAACGTCAAATCTTTTCGCTACATTAAAGTATGGCGAGTCACGATGGGAACAAAGATGAGGGTTGTTTTGCTCTCTTCACGCCAAAACCGCATTCAAGTGAATGGGACAATATTTCTTGAGTTTTTCTGTTGAATCTCTTAGAAAAGTCGTAGCACACGATTCCCATCAGGACGCAGAGTTTCATGTATTTTGACGCATGTGCTGTCAACGCTGTGAGAGGTTGTGTTGTGTGAATATGATCATTAAGCCTGCAGGAGAACACGCAGTGAGCCACACAGGGATACATGTTGACATGTTTCAGAAACACATGACATGTTGACATGTTTCAGTAACACATGACATGTTGACATGTTTCAGTAACACATGACATGTTGACATGTTTCAGAAACACATGACATGTTGACATGTTTCAGTAACACATGACATGTTGACATGTTTCAGAAACACATGACATGTTGACATGTTTATATCATTAATAAGTCGTCTCCGTGTTGCTTCATGAACACATTCACGCTCTGAACGTTAACAGCCACGAAGCCCCGCCCCTGAGGGGCTTTGGAGGGGCAGTCCACAGGGAGGTCTGAAGGGGGGCAGGTGCAGGGCGGTGAGGGGGTCTGTGTGTGTGTGTGTCTGTGTGTGTGTGTGTGTGTGTGTGTGTGTGTGTGTGTGTCTGTGTGTCTGTGTGTGTGTGTCTGTGTGTGTGTCTGTGTGTGTGTGTGTGTGTGTGTGTGTCTGTGTGTGTGTGTGTGTGTGTCTGTGTGTGTGTGTGTGTGTGTGTGTCTGTGTGTGTGTGTGTGTGTGTCTGTGTGTGTGTGTGTGTGTGTGTGTCTGTGTGTCTGTGTGTCTGTGTGTGTGTGTCTGTGTGTGTGTGTGTCTGTGTGTGTGTGTGTGTGTGTGTGTGTGTCTGTGTGTGTGTGTGTGTGTCTGTGTGTGTGTGTGTGTGTGTGTGTGTGTGTGTGTGTGTCTGTGTGTGTGTGTGTGTGTGTCTGTGTGTGTGTGTGTGTGTCTGTGTGTCTGTGTGTGTGTGTGTGTGTGTGTGTGTGTCTGTGTGTGTGTGTGTGAGGGGGGGGGGGGGGGCAGGTGGACGGAGAGAGAACGCGACAGAGCGAGAAATTTATTCATTGATAGATTCCGATCTGGAAAAGAAGAATTGGGAAGTGTGGATGGAGAGATTAATCAAAGGAAGGGCTTCCCCCTCAGTACACAGACACACACACACACACACACACACACACACACACACACACACACACACACGTAGACAAGGGAAGTCAGAGATATTCCCAGTTTGTCTCTCCCTGTTGGCTGCGTGACCTAAATTCACCTAAATACATTATTCATTACACCTCACACACACACACACACACACACACACACACACACACACACACACACATAGATGCTGACCTTGCAACCTATAGGTGATTTCATTTGTGTGTGTGTTAAACTCTCCTTACTCTATCTCTAAGGCTGAGCCCTACAGAGGAACATCACCTCCTTACTCTATCTCTAAGGCTGAGCCCTACAAAGGAACATCATCTCCTTACTCTATCTCTAAGGCTGAGCCCTACAGAGGAACATCATCTCCTTACTCTATCTCTAAGGCTGAGTCCTACAGAGGAACCTCATCTCCTTACTCTATCTCTAAGGCTGAGCCCTACAGAGGAACATCATCTCCTTACTCTATCTCTAAGGCTGAGCCCTACAGAGGAACATCATCTCCTTACTCTGTCTCTAAGGCTGAGTCCTACAGAGGAACCTCATCTCCTTACTCTATCTCTAAGGCTGAGCCGGGCCACCAGAGTTGGTGACCATGGCTGAAGGTTGGAACATAGACGACCAGTAGATGGAGAGCTTCTCCTTCCTGCTCAGCTCCCTCTTCACCAAGACGGACCGGTACAGAACCTGTTTTCCTGCTGCAGCCGCACCGATCCTCCTGTCCATCTCCTGCTCCACCTGACCCTCACTTGTGAACAAGACCTGAGGTACTTGAGCTCCTTCTCTTAGGGCACTCTGTCCCCACCAGGAGGAGCGATCCTCTGGTTCCCAGCAGACCACCAAGGCCTCAGATGAGGAGCTGCTGACTCTCATCAAACCTCCCCAGTGAAAGCTGGAGGTCCGAGGAGGCAAACAGGACCACATCATCTGCAAACAGCAGAGAGGAGATCCAGAGAACCAGAACCTGAGGTTCTCCTCCCCTGCTGCTCCTACATCTCCTGTCCATGGAGGTCAGGAACAGGACCGGAGATGAAGGGCAGCCTGGAGGCCAACGCCCACTGGGACGAGTCTGACTTATTGTGAGGATGCGAACACAGCTGCTACTGCAGCACAGAGACTGGATGGTACCCTGTACTCCTGCAGCACCCTGTACTCCTGCAGCACCCTGTACTCCTGCAGCACCCTGTACTCCTGCAGCACCCCGTACTCCTGCAGCACCCTGTACTCCTGCAGCACCCCGTACTCCTGCAGCACCCTGTACTCCTGCAGCACCCTGTACTCCTGCAGCACCCCGTACTCCTGCAGCACCCCGTACTCCTGCAGCACCCCGTACTCCTGCAGCACCCCGTACTCCTGCAGCACCCCGTACTCCTGCAGCACCCCGTACTCCTGCAGCACCCCGTACTCCTGCAGCACCCCGTACTCCTGCAGCACCCTGTACTCCTGCAGCACCCTGTACTCCTGCATTACCCTGTACTCCTGCAGCACCCCGTACTCCTGCAGCACCCCGTACTCCTGCAGCACCCCACAACAACCCAGAGGGACCCGGTGAAAAGTCTTCTCCAAGTCCACTAGCACATGTAGACTGGCTGGTGAACTCCCAGGACCCCTCAGTGGTCTCTGAGGTTTGACAAGCGGTTGAAGACTCCTGCTCAGCACCACCTTCATCTCAACTTATAGTTTTTACGAACAGTTGAATTGATCTTTCTCGTCTTCGAGCGGCAAATCAGATGGAAATGTTCCTCATTCCTGCTTCAGAAACGTCTTCACTGATCATCAGACGTTGACGATGTATGTCCTGTTGTTACAAAGGAATTGATGAACCTCGTCTCTGTGGCGCACATGTCTGCTGTCAGAGGAGTGAATTACATCGTTGTGTCATTTCTGCCCATTTGCCTTTCAGACGGGTTGGGGGGCACGTTTTACCCCACAGCACCACCCGACGCCTTTCACATGCAAATCTGATCTTATTGGCGTGACATTGTTTAGCCACCTCTGGGTCACCACACACACACACTCATACACTCACTCACACACACACACACACACACACACACACACGTTGGGATTGGCTTCTCTCTACATGAGTCGGTCATTAGTGCCGCTGTGCTGCTGGGGCTCTATTAGCTTTAGCTGAAGCGACAGCCGGCAGCTGGGACCGGCATGAGTGCTCAGGGAGACGCTCCGCCAGGGCGACGCTCCGCCAGGGAGACGCTCCGCCAGGGAGACGCTCCGCCAGGGAGACGCTCCGCCAGGGCGACGCTCCGCCAGGGAGACGCTCCGCCAGGGAGACGCTCCGCCAGGGAGACGCTCCGTGCACCGTCAGTAATCCGTGAAATGTAAACATATCAGAACAATTCTCTGCAGGAGGAGAGCGAGTAAATGTTAGCTGTTAGCAGCATCGCGCACAATGGAGGTTGTTCAAGCTCCTTTCAGTGAGTACGTGAAGGTAAATTAATAATGATGTGTTTAAATGTGAAGAAGATGATTTCACAACAATACAAAGTAGATCATAGAAAGAGGATTTATGACCCATTTGGTTATCTGTTGCTATTTTGAACACAGAGGTATCAGATCAGAAGTCTTTGGCTGAAGTTCCGGTGTCAAAACCATGAAATAAAAAAGGGTATTGTAACATCTCTCCTGGTGCTGGTTCAAGACCATGCACCCTGTCACGACACGGTCACTACGCAACATTAATGTATTCATATTCACACAGAGTGGATTAAAACATGAAGTTGTGAACTCTGAATATTGATGTGGAGCTTCAACAAAGCAAAGTGTCCCATCTGGTGCGATGACTGCCGATCAATACCTGATCATCCATCACGTGTGTGTGACAGACTCACAACCCCGTTCAGACTCTGCTGACGCACAAGACCAGAGATCGCGACTCTTTGTGTGTTGGTCGAGAGAGGAAGCGTTCCCATAATAAGCACGAACCCTGAAGAGTTGGAATGAGTCATGGTGGTTTGAATGAAAGGACGTCGTGGTCAAAAGGAAGCAGCGCTGATGGTGAGGAAGTAACCGGAAACTCTCTCGGCTTCAGTTCCATGACCACTGACGAGGACGGCAAAGATCCAATCCCTCCAGCGAGGTCTGGGTCCATCTCGGTCCTCCTACCAGCTGGGCGGGCCCAGGGGGCGACTCCTCTGGTTGTATAGAAGTCTATGCTTCATGTGTTGAAGCTGCATTCTCTCTCCTGACCACCAGGGGGCGACTCCTCTGGTTGTATAGAAGTCTATGCTTCATGTGTTAAAGCTGCATTCTCTCTCCTGACCACCAGGGGGCGACTCCTCTGGTTGTATAGAAGTCTATGCTTCATGTGTTAAAGCTGCATTCTCTCTCCTGACCACCAGGGGGCGACTCCTCTGGTTGTATAGAAGTCTATGCTTCATGTGTTAAAGCTGCATTCTCTCTCCTGACCACCAGGGGGCGACTCCTCTGGTTGTATAGAAGTCTATGCTTCATGTGTTAAAGCTGCATTCTCTCTCCTGACCACCAGGGGGCGACTCCTCTGGTTGTATAGAAGTCTATGCTTCATGCTGCATTCTCTCTCCTGACCACCAGGGGGTGACTCCTCTGGTTGTATAGAAGTCTATGCTTCATGTGTTAAAGCTGCATTCTCTCTCCTGACCACCAGGGGGCGACTCCTCTGGTTGTATAGAAGTCTATGCTTCATGTGTTATCATGATCCTCTTCCTTCTCCTCCGTTATAATAATCATACAAAAATGCATGGATAATGAGATATTAAATATGATAATGGATCAGTAAAAGTCTTTCTGAAGGAACGGTGACGTCAGCGTTCGTTTTTCTTCATCCAGAGCGTCTCCAGGTTACATCTCTCCCAGGTGGGAGATTGTGTTTCTGGTTTTCCACTCGACTCTGAGAGCCTCTCTCTCTCTTTATCTCTCTCTCTCTACTCCATCCCTTCATCCCTTCATCTGACCAACAGTCTGAGAACAGGAAGGAAGGTTTAAATTAAAAGGAGATCTGATGCTTATCACATTATTCAATCAGTCGGTGAAAATGTCAGTTCACATTGTGTGAGTCTCTCTGAGTGCAGCCCCCCCCCTCCCATCACCATGGTAACCCCCAGAATGCAGCATTCTCCCCATCCCCCCACTCTGCCCCTCCTCCTCCTCTCCTCCTCCCATCCCCCACTCTGCCCCTCGCTTTCTCTCCGGTGCCACTCCCTCATCTCCTCGATTCACCTCACACACACACACACACACACACACACACACACACACACACACACACACACACACACTGGTCTTCCTCTCAGCAGCCAGATGGTCGTCTGGGAGACGTTGTGTCGTCAGCAATATGAAGAGAGATGAAAATAATGGAGTTTATCATTTATTTAGGTTTGTATTATTGTCGTGATTTAAATAATAATGAATTATATCTGAAATAAAAACGTCTGGCTTCATAAACACAGAAATATTTAATTTGCTCCAAAGATTCGATGAAGAGACAAAGATGCTAAAACGTTGAATGATGAACTCATCTGTTCAGCTCTCACGTGCACGTCTCACCTCTCACGTGCACGTCTCACCTCTCACGTGCACGTCTCACCTCTCACGTGCACGTCTCACCTCTCACGTGCACGTTACTGGAACATGATCAGTATTGATCAGCTTCCCTGCAGATGAGTCACGATTGTCTTTACTCAGTTATGGATTCAATGAGCTGCCAATCAAACCCATACGCAGACTGGACGACGCCGATTGATCTTTAACCAATCAGCTGCCGCCGCGCCGCAGTCGATACGAGGAAAGCCGGCGACAGACATCTGCATCTACCTCTGCAACTTGAAACAACTTAAAGCAACTTAAAATAACCTAAAACAAGTTGAAACTGGTGTTCCAGCAACATTTGCAGACAGAAAAGGCCAAAACGAAACCCGAAGCAAGCTGAACCTGAACCATGGGAGAAAGTTCATGGTCTCTTTTGAAAGAGAAAACTATTGAGGGAAAAGTCTCAAACTCTTTAACTGCTGCTGACACTGAGTTATGTACCTTTGAAAATAATACATATACCATTTTTATTTCCGCCTAAACATTTATTGGCAAATATTTGCCTGCAGATGACTATGAATGTGATTTATGAACTAAACAACACAATGGGACCAGAGCCTGAAGCCCAATCCAGTCTAATCTAAAATAAGATCCAGAAAATGCAGAAAAGTTATATTTTACACATGTTTTTCTAATGAAATATCTAGGCATTTCTCTATTTTGAGACTGAAAATATTCATATCTATCTATCTATCTATCTATCTATCTATCTATCTATATATATATATATATATATATATATATATATATATATATATATATATATATATATATATATATATACCCTATTAAAAAGGCTTAAAGTCTTGCAAACTTATGAAGGTACTATTTATATTTACTTTAAGTATTGCTGACACAGAGAAAATTAAATAAAAATGCGTTTTCATACTTATTCAAAGAGAAATTGTGGCTGTCCAGCTTCATTCTGCTCTCAAGCCCCGCCCCCACTGATTCATATGCATAATTTAAGCTCATTGGCTATACTAGCCGCCTGTCATCAGAGCTGTCGCACGTGACAGGCTTGTGCCATACATGGAAGAAGAGGCAGACCCTGTTCTTCAGCGCTGACTCTCATTGGCTGAAGGAGCTCGTCAGTCAGGACATGAAGCTCCTGTTGGCTCAGCTGAGGGTTCGTTGGAAAGGTTAAACTGTGTTCACACCGAACAGAACTTGACTAATTGAGCCGCCACAAAGGGGGCGTGGCTTATCTCTGTAGCTTCTCCCTGAGGAAAATGACGATCTTTTACGCTATAAACTATGGAAGAACTAACCACTGGTTCTGCTTCATACTTGTTGTGGAAGTCACATGAACGTGGGAATATCAAACGCCCCTGTTTGGGTTCATAACAGCATCTGCAGCCGCACACAGCTCGGTGAATTTCACAGACTCCAGGAAGTGCCGCTAGCTTACTACAACGGTAACCGGCTGTCATCCAGCATGGGAATAACCTCTAGTTCTGCTTTATCCTTGTTGTGTAAAGTCCACATATGTCAGAACATCAGACTCCATCGTGTCGGGGTTCATAATATCATCCGTAGTCCCACAACAGCGTCTGAATGACGGCCGCTATCGTCGCTACCACCGACAGAAGTTTGACTCAACAACGGGACGGCGGTGACGAGCGGAACATCTCAACGCTGATTGGCTGACGCGACTATGACTCACGCGTTTTTGCCGCCGGAGTTGGGAAATTTCAACTCGCGCGACAAACTGCCGCGTCCAACGCTTTGTTTGCCCCGCGGCAAACTCGCTGTTTGTGTCGCCTCAAACGTGTCTGTCGCGTCGCTCGCCGGAAAAAGGCTGATTTACACTCTGGTTTTACGCAGAGACGCAAGCACGCAAGACACGCATGGCCGACCTCGCGTGGTCAAATCGGCCATTTTGTGTGCGTCACCCCAAATGTCTGACTATCCATCAAAGCAACGCAGCCCACAAGGCTGTGATTGGTCCGCTAACCACGTCCTTTCTGAGTCTCTCATGTCCGGTTTCATAGCAACGAATGTTTAGAGTCGACCTGAAACACCGACGTTCATGATATCTCCCTCCAGGAGTTCACCTCCATCTTTGTGTCCTGATACTCGTCAGGTTTTATAAATGCTCATATTTGTGGACCTCTTCAGCCAAACGTTCTTCAACAGGATCCATTGTTCCTGTTTCTGCTCTGGCTTTTAAAAACAGAGGTATGATGCTGTGAAACCGGACATGAGAGACTCAGAAAGGACGTGGTTAGCGGACCAATCACAGCCTTGTGGGCTGTGTAGCTTTGACGGATAGTCAGACATTTGGGGTGACGCATGCAAAATGGCTGATGGGACGACGCAAGGTCGGCCATGCGTGTCTTGCGTGCTTGCTTCTCTGCGTAAAACCAGAGTATAAATCAGCCTTTAAAATCAAAACGAGTCCGTCAATCCGACTGCGTGGCCAGCCGGAGTTGGAGTTGCAGAAGTATAATTCAGCCTAAAGTCGCGTCTACGCAGCTGTGCAGTGACTTTGCATGTAATCTGGTCCTTCAGCCTCCATTTTGAGTCCATGTTGACGTCTGTGCTCCAAAGGAGACGGGAGTTACCGCCAGAAACACTGCGATATTGTTTCACATACTTATGGTGAAATCACATGTTTTGGACTATATTATTATTATTATTATTATTATTATTATTATTATTATTATTATTATTTGTATTGAACATTTTTGCAACGTAAGAAGACCGTTTTTGTTGGACGTCATCGGTGAGTTGCCTGCATTTGCGTATAGTTGCTGGTTGTTGTCTGGACATAAACGTGAGTTGTGGCTGCTGTGGGGCTCGCAGCTCGACGTGGTCCGGCTGGTAAGAAGCACAAGAACCGGAGCTTTCCGTAGCACCGCCACACTCCTGTTATTATTATTATTTCTAGCTATAAATAGCAATATATCAAACATATTGTCCGTGCACAGTACGTGCACATCCCGCGGACGCCCCAGATGTCACTGTGAAGTTAAAGTTAAGTTGGATCAACTTAAAACAACCTAAAACAAGTTAAATCAACTTAAAACAACTTAAAACAAGTTGAATCAACTTAAAACAACCTAAAACAAGTTAAATCAACTTAAAACAACTTAAAACAAGTTGAATCTACTTAAAACAACCTAAAACAAGTTGAATCAACTTAAAACAACCTAAAACAAGTTGAATCTACTTAAAACAACCTAAAACAAGTTGAATCTACTTAAAACAACTTAAAACAAGTTGAATCAACTTAAAACAACCTAAAACAAGTTGAATCAACTTAAAACAACCTAAAACAAGTTGAATCAACTTAAAACAACCTAAAACAAGTTGAATCTACTTAAAACAACTTAAAACAAGTTGAATCAACTTAAAACAACCTAAAACAAGTTGAATCAACTTAAAACAACCTAAAACAAGTTGAATCTACTTAAAACAACTTAAAAACTAGTATTGTGAGGCCAACCTTAATGCTTATACTAATACAATCTCAATTTAGTTTAGTTCAGGTTTACAACGTTAACCCGTTTCCCTCTGAATGTGCGTGAGTTTCTTTAGTCGTACGGGACGATAATATTTTCTGATTTTTCCACAAATATGCACATTTGAGTGGCGGTTTTGGTTTACTTCATGTGCCCTGCGTTTTTAAAGTTTTTTAAAAGTTTCTTGTGTTTCCTGTTTCTTGTGTTTCCTGTTTCTTGTGTTTCCTGTTTCTTGTGTGTCCTCCACCTTCTGTGGTTCTTGTGCATCACAGGGTTGTGTGTCGTTTCTATGACGATATTGTTGGTCACACATGTCGGCTAAGAAAGGCGTCCTCTGTGTTCACGTTGACCTCATGACTCACAGTTCATCCACACAGAAGTCACATATTTGCAGGGGGATGTGTGTGTGTGTGTGTGTGCGTGTGCGTGTGTGTGTGCGTGTGCGTGTGCGTGTGTGTGTGTGTGTCACTGAAGTTAGATTAGCCGTTTCTGAGGGGATTAGAACCCACAAACACAGAGGGGCTGTTAAGACCCTCCTACAGTATCTAATCCCAACTAATGGGTGCCTGCCCCCCCCCCCCCCCACACACACACAGCAGAAGCATGAGTACTTGAGAAAGAGGAGCTGAGAGGAAAACAAGAAGAAGAAGAAGAAGAAGAAGAAGAAGAAGAAGAAGAAGAAGAAGAAGAAGAAGAAAAGAGAGTGAAGGGCTTCTTCTCTTTGCTCAGCACAAAGGCTTCATTCTGTAGAGGAGAGACGGGAAAAACAAGGGAAGGAAAAGGCCAAAAAAGAAAGAAGGGATGGATCAGAGGAGGGAGAGAAAGAGGAGGAGATAGAGATAGAGAAGGAGGGGGAGAGAGAGGGAGAATAATGAGGATTTACAAAGAAAGCTAGACAGGAAGTAGGAGATAGCAAAAGTTAGAGTAATCTCATTGTGAGGGATCGGCCTCCTCAGACCCGCCGCCCAGGAACCAGAAACATACTCTACGGTAAAGTACTCTATGGCTACGGTAAAGTACTCTACGGTAAAGTACTCTACGGCTACGGTAAAGTACTCTACGGTAAAGTACTCTACGGCTACGGTAAAGTACTCTACGGTAAAGTACTCTGCGGTACACTGTAGGGATGGGCATCTAATGAAATTGTCTTAATCGATCATCGGGAGAATTAACGATCGATTTTCGATTAATCATTAACAAAGGGGGCGTGGCTCGAGCCCCGTTGCCCCTAGTTACCAGCGCTAGCCTCACTAGCTAACCTAAACTGACCCGGTCACGTTCCTGTAAAACAGTCTTCTCGACCAGAAGGACATCAACAAGTATTTCTGTGTTATACCACGAACATCTGAACATCCAGCGCACGTGTCTGGTTCATAGTGTTATCCGTAGTCGCTCAGCTCCGACTCCTCCAGGACGAGTGTCTGGATGAAGCCGCTGGCAGAGTTCATTCAGGCGGACCAGCAGCCATGTTGAATTCTGCTACGGCGGTAACGACGCGCAGAGCTTCTCCACGCTGAATAGCTCCAACAACTCAGCGTCCGGCAAATTTTTCTCCAAAGTTGAAACATTTCAACTCTGGCGAAAAAGCGAAAGAGCGAATATTGACAACGCTTCTTCGTGTCATTCGCGAAGAACACTACGGTACAGCACGCTACGGTACACTACGGTACACTACGGTACGCTACACTAAAGCACACTACGGTACACTATGGTATGCTACAGTAAAGCACACTACGGTACGCTACAGTAAAGCACACTACAGTACACTACGGTACGCTACAGTAAAGCACACTACGGTACACTACGGTACGCTACAGTAAAGCACACTACGGTACACTACGGTATGCTACAGTAAAGCACACTACGGTACGCTACAGTAAAGCACACTACGGTACACTACGGTAAAGCACAGTAAAGCATATTACGGTACACTACGGTACACTACAGTAAAGCATACTACGGTACACTACGGTATACTACGGTACACTACGGTAAAGCATACTACGGTACACTACGGTACACTATGGTAAAGCACACTACGGCACACTACGGTACACTACGGTATGCTACAGTAAAGCACACTACGGTACACTACGGTACACTACGGTAAAGCACACTACGGTACACTACGGAAAAGCACACTACGGTACACTACGGTATGCTATAGTAAAGCACACTACGGTACACTACGGTATGCTACAGTAAAGCACACTACGGCACACTACGGTACAATACGGTATGCTATAGTAAAGCATACTACGGTACACTACGGTACACTACGGTATGCTATAGTAAAGCATACTACGGTACACTACGGTAAAGCACACTACGGTACGCTACAGTAAAGCACACTACGGTACACTACGGTAAAGCACACTACGGTACACTGCGGTACACTACGGTAAAGCATACTACGGTACACTACGGTAAGCTACAGTAAAGCACACTACGGTACACTACGGTAAGCTACAGTAAAGCACACTACGGTACACTACGGTATGCTACAGTAAAGCACACTACGGTACACTACGGTATGCTACAGTAAAGCACACTACGGTACACTACGGTATGCTACAGTAAAGCACACTACGGTACACTACGGTATGCTACAGTAAAGCACACTACGGCACACTACGGTACACTACGGTATGCTACAGTAAAGCACACTACGGTACGCTACAGTAAAGCACACTACGGTACACTACGGTACACTACGGTACGCTACAGTAAAGCACACTACGGTACACTACGGTACGCTACAGTAAAGCACACTACGGTACACTACAGTAAGCTACAGTAAAGCACACTACGGTACACTACGGTACGCTACAGTAAAGCACACTACGGTACGCTACACTAAAGCACACTACGGTACACTACAGTAAAGCACACTACGGTAAGGTACAGTAAAGCACACTACGGTACGCTACAGTAAAGCACACTACGGTACGCTACAGTAAAGCACACTACGGTACGCTACGGTATGCTACAGTAAAGCACACTACGGTACACTACGGTATGCTACAGTAAAGCACACTACGGTACACTACGGTACGCTACAGTAAAGCACACTACGGTACACTACGGTAAAGCACAGTAAAGCATATTACGGTACACTACGGTACACTACAGTAAAGCATACTACGGTACACTACGGTATACTACGGTACACTACGGTAAAGCACACTACGGTACACTACGGTACACTACGGTAAAGCATACTACGGTACACTACGGTACACTATGGTAAAGCACACTACGGCACACTACGGTACACTACGGTATGCTACAGTAAAGCACACTACGGTACACTACGGTACACTACGGTACACTACGGTAAAGCACACTACGGTACACTACGGTAAAGCACACTATGGTACACTACGGTATGCTATAGTAAAGCACACTACGGTACACTACGGTATGCTACAGTAAAGCACACTACGGTACACTACAGTATGCTACAGTAAAGCACACTACGGCACACTACGGTACACTACGGTATGCTATAGTAAAGCACACTACAGTACACTACGGTACGCTACAGTAAAGCACACTACGGTACACTATGGTATGCTACAGTAAAGCACACTACGGTACACTACGGTACGCTACAGTAAAGCACACTACGGTACACTACGGTACACTACAGTAAAGCACACTACGGTACGCTACAGTAAAGCACACTACGGTACACTACGGTAAGCTACAGTAAAGCACACTACGGTACACTACGGTATGCTATAGTAAAGCATACTACGGTACACTACGGTACACTACGGTAAAGCACACTACGGTACGCTACAGTAAAGCACACTACGGTACACTACGGTAAAGCACACTACGGTACACTGCGGTACACTACGGTAAAGCATACTACGGTACACTACGGTACACTACGGTAAAGCACACTACGGCACACTACGGTAAAGCACACTACGGTACACTACGGTAAGCTACAGTAAAGCACACTACGGTACACTACGGTATGCTACAGTAAAGCACACTACGGTACACTACGGTATGCTACAGTAAAGCACACTACGGTACACTACGGTATGCTACAGTAAAGCACACTACGGTACACTACGGTATGCTACAGTAAAGCACACTACGGTACACTACGGTAAAGCACACTACGGTACGCTACGGTATGCTACGGTACAGCACATTAAGGTACACTACGGTACACTACGGAGGATAACGAGAGGAGGAAGACACAATTTTTGCAATTCGCACCAAACTCCCTCTTTCTCTTCCTTCTCCTCCTTCCTCCTCTTCCTCTTCCTTCTCTTCCTCTTCCTCTTCCTTCTCCTCCTCTTCCTCTTCCTTCTCCTCCTCTTCCTCGCCCACAGAGCAAACACAAGGAGTTGGAGGCGTTGTGACGTTGCTCTGAGTGAAGAAGAGGAATTCGGAGTAAACAGAAACCTGAGAAGTGAATCCTCTTCGTCTGTATTGATCAGCTGTTTCTTCAGAGTGAAGATGCCTCAATGCTTCCTGCGCTGCAGAAGTTATGATTGCTTCTGTCAAATGTAATAGACGTTGGACCGGAGACGCACTTTTACATCATTCAGTCACTTTGCAGTTTGTTAAGAAAGAAAGAAAGAAAGAAAGAAAGAAAGCAGCAGCAGAGGAAGAGTTATCATTATTACTGTGTAATGATACTGTGTAATATTACACAGTATCATTACACAGTATTGATACTGGGTAATAATGTAAGTAACTTTCATTCCATATTAATAACAACAAGCTGCTGCAGATGAGTTATGAGACATAAACATACAATAATTTATACACAGGGAGGCTGTCAGAGTAACACACTGCCATGATGACACACACACACACACACACACACACACACACACACACACACACACACACACACAGCATGGGGATGCCATTGTTTTCCTCTTACCTCTGCAGGTGTGGCGTGTCTCTCCTTTGTCGCTTTTATCCGCTTGCTCGCTTCTTCTTCTTCTTCTCCTTCTTCTTCTTCTTCTTCTTCTTCTTCTTCTTCTTCTTCTTCTTCTTCTTCTTCTTCTGTCTCTCCGGTCTGCTGAGTCGTGCCTCTTCTTGTGTCTGTATTTCCTCTTCCTCTGATGCTGCAGTGGTCCATGAACACACCCTTCTGCTTCTCCTCCCTCCTGCTCCTCCTGCTGCTCTCTGATTGGCTGCCTCGCAGGGATGACATCAGCCTCTTTCATTAGAGCCCCTCTCTCTCTCTCTCTCTCTCTCTCTCTCTCTCTCTCTCTCTCTCTCTCTCTCTCTCTCTCTCTCTCTATTCTCTCGGTACTTCCTGCCCCGCCCTTCTTCTTTACCTCCATCTCTTCTCTGCTCTGGTAGCTTATCTTCTAACGATGAATAAACTAGTTAAGTAACAACAACACAACGTGTTGGCCTTCAAAATAAAATGTATTCTTTTAGTTTGTATTTTTTTTTAAAGCAATTTATTCATTAAGCAAATAAAAATTAAATAGAATATAAATCTGAAATAGTTTGTGTGCTTGAAATAAATATTAACTATAACTTTTATTCAGTCGTTCCAATCATTGTTCTGTTAATTAATCATTTAGGAGAACTGGAAATACTGCCAATATTCCGCTTTAGTTTGAAAGGTTTTGTTGGATGGAGTTCAGAGATACTTCTGAATTTATTCATTTTGTGAAAGGCTGAGGAAGGATTCTTCAGGGCGGGGCTACACGTGATTGACAGGTCAACACCGAGAGCAAGATGGCGACAGACAAAGTGCCGAACTCGAGGCTTCAAACTGTGGAGCTGAGCAGCTGACGAGTCGTACAGCACAGGGGATGAAAGAACAAAGGAGGGGAAGGACAGGAAGTCAAACTACCACAGGACACAGGGAATTTCAAAATAAAACCCGAGACAAAATCAATCGAAACCAAGACAGTGACCATAAGACATAGACGTAATCATCGTGGTCATTTTGAAGCCTTGAGTTTGTCAATTTCACCGTCGCCATCTTGGTTTTTGCACTTTGCTACGTTGTGTCTTCTTGCAACCAGTGAACAGGAAGTGACCACATGGACTAAGGAGTGATACAGAGACCTGTCAATCAACTTGTAGCCCCACCCGAGAGCATACCCTGCTCGACTTCTATACAACCAGAGGAGTCGCCCCCTGGTGGTCAGGAGAGAGAATGCAGCTTTAACACATGAAGCATAGACTTCTATACAACCAGAGGAGTCGCCCCCTGGTGGTCAGGAGAGAGAATGCAGCTTCAACACATGAAACATAGACTTCTATACAACCAGAGGAGTCGCCCTCTGGTGGTCAGGAGAGAGAATGCAGCTTCAACACATGAAACATAGACTTCTATACAACCAGAGGAGTCGCCCTCTGGTGGTCAGGAGAGAGAATGCAGCTTTAACACATGAAGCATAGACTTCTATACAACCAGAGGAGTCGCCCCCTGGTGGTCAGGAGAGAGAATGCAGCTTTAACACATGAAGCATAGACTTCTATACAACCAGAGGAGTCGCCCCCTGGTGGTCAGCAGAGAGAATGCAGCTTTAACACATGAAGCATAGACTTCTATACAACCAGAAGAGTCTCCCCCTGGTGGTCAGGAGAGAGAATGCAGCTTTAACACATGAAGCATAGACTTCTATACAACCAGAGGAGTCGCCCCCTGGTGGTCAGGAGAGAGAATGCAACTTTAACACATGAAGCATAGACTTCTATACAACCAGAAGAGTCTCCCCCTGGTGGTCAGGAGAGAGAATGCAGCTTTAACACATGAAGCATAGACTTCTATACAACCAGAGGAGTCGCCACCTGGTGGTCAGGAGAGAGAATGCAACTTTAACACATGAAGCATAGACTTCTATACAACCAGAGGAGTCTCCCCCTGGTGGTCAGGAGAGAGAATGCAGCTTTAACACATGAAGCATAGACTTCTATACAACCAGAGGAGTCGCCCTCTGGTGGTCAGGAGAGAGAATGCAGCTTTAACACATGAAGCATAGACTTCTATACAACCAGAGGAGTCGCCCCCTGGTGGTCAGGAGAGAGAATGCAGCTTTAACACACTTATTATTATTTTTTAGCTCAGATGAACAAAAGGACTGATGTTTCAGTTTGTCCACTTCTCCTCCTCCCTTTGTCTCCTGTTTGGCCCCTCCCCTCTTTCTTCCTCCTCTTTCTTCCTCCTCTTTCTTCCTCCTCTTTCTTCCTCCTCTTTCTTCCTCCTCCTCTTTCTCTCCATCATGAATGGAAATTATTTTTTGTTGTACCTGAACTATAAAAGGCCAGTGTCACGTATGTGGCATTCTGTTATCTGCAGAGCAGGCAGCTAAGTGTGTGTGTGTGTGTGTGTGTGTGTGTGTGTGTGTGTGTGTGTGTGTGTGTGTGTGTGTGTGTATGTGAGGGATAAATTAAAAAATAAAGGAATATGTGAGACAGATGGACAGTGTCTGGGTTTTCTCTTTGGCAAGAGGCTTCATACAGTTGGAGCACTTCAGCACTGAGTGTGTGTGTGTGTGTGTGTGTGTGTGTGTGTGTGTGTGTGTGTGTGTGTGTGTGTGTGTGTGCCATTATTGTTGTTCCTATCTTTCTTCCTCGGCCGTCCTCCTCGGTTGTTAAAATAATACTATCAGTCAAAACGAAGGTAAACGACAATAAAATAAATGTAATAGAATAAAACAGAGAACAATGAAATCAAAGAAGCTTCTGCAGTTAAAAGTAGACATTGTTATTATTCATGAAGCTGCATCCTGATGAAAACATCGTCCTGAAGCAACAGAACCGGCAGGTTGCCGGTTCCATCCCTTTGGCCCCGCCCCCTCCTCCAGGAAGAGCGACCCTGGCTCTGATTGTTGCTTAGCAACGTGGATGCACTTGATGAAGACTTCACTCATCTTTGTGCAACACTTTTGTTGTCCACCTTCAGTAATTGTAGTTGTGCGTTGGGAGAGAAACTCTGCCGTCGCTGCATACGACAGCACAAATACCTCTTTCACGTTCTCCCAGCGCGGCCCCGCCCACGCTGCCTCTGATTGGCTGCTGCTCGCTGACCTCTCCTCTCTGATGGGCGGGGCTTGGGACAAGGTCGTTCCCTGAAAGCTCTCTTCTTGGTACGACCTCAGTGACCTTCAGACCAAACGGGTTGTTTCCACGTCCGCCGATGTTCAGCTGATTGAGTTTCATCTCAATGTCCTCCCTCACTTAAGACGTAATCCACTTAACCTGTGTGCGTGTGTGTGTGTGTGTGTGTGTGTGTGTGTGTGTGTGTGTGTGTGTGTGTGTGAGAGAGAGAGGACTTAAGATGCAGTGATCAATACAGCAGATGAGGATCTTTCTCTCTCTTCTCTCAAATGTCCTCGTCTCATGTCTGGCATTGTCTAGGACATGTCATCACACACACACAAATACACACACACACACACACACACACACACACACACACACACACACTCGTACACAAACACAGACACACGCACGCTCTTTGAATATGGATACTGTTTACCGTAAGTGTGACTCAGCCTCTACGACTGGAATACACAATATGACAAGAATGTACCACACACACACACACACACACACACACACACACACACACACACACACACACAGAGTCTAAAAGGGTTTCCCTCTAACTGAACCTCAAAAGCTACTTGTTTCTCTTGTGTCGTCTGAAGTGTGAATTTGGAACTTAAGAACATACATATATATATATATATATATATATATATATATATATATATATATATATATATATATACATATATATATATATATATGCATAAATATTTATATATACATATATGTATATATAAATATGTGTGTTCTTAAGTTCCAGTGACTCATTATATATATATATATATATATATATATATATATATATATGTATATATACATATATACATATATATATATATATATATATATATATATATATATATATATATATATATGTATATATAAATATATGTGTGTTCTTAAGTTCCAGTGACTCATTATATATATATATATATATATATATATATATATATATATATATATATATATATATATATATATATATATATATATATATATATATATTTGTGTTCAAAGTAAACACAAAGTTAGGTAACAAATACATGGACTGTGACGGCGGCCTCCTGCAGGCGCGGTCCAGTACTGCAGGAGCGCAGTGAAGACAGTTATGGATATTATTACAGTTCTGACAATAGATCTCCAGAAAAAGCTTTTCATGAAAGACACAAAAACTTTATTTCTGCTGCATTGCTGCTCATGATTCTTCTTCTGGTGAATCAATACAAGCAGTGACTTATCAATACAAAGAGTGACTCATCAATACAAACAGTGACTCATTAATACAGGCTTAGTGAAAGATCATTATTGTTTAAGATGCACTGAAGCACTGATGCATTATGGGTTCAGCCTCTGACAGGAAACACTTTGAGGAATCTCATGAATCTTTAAATGGACGAATGTGAATACTGAGGACGTCCTCACAGTGTGAGCTCAGGCTCCCCCTACAGGCCTCCCTCTGAACTGCACCTCCCTCACAGTGTGAGCTCAGGCTCCCCCTACAGGCCTCCCTCTGAACTGCACCTCCCTCACAGTGTGAGCTCAGGCTCCCCCTACAGGCCTCCCTCTGAACTGCACCTCCTTCACAGTGTGAGCTCAGGCTCCCCCTACAGGCCTCCCTCTGAACTGCACCTCCCTCACAGTGTGAGCTCAGGCTCCCCCTACAGGCCTCCCTCTGAACTGCACCTCCCTCACAGTGTGAGCTCAGGCTCCCCCTACAGGCCTCCCTCTGAACTGCACCTCCCTCACAGTGTGAGCTCAGGCTCCCCCTACAGGCCTCCCTCTGAACTGCACCTCCCTCACAGTGTGAGCTCAGGCTCCCCCTACAGGCCTCCCTCTGAACTGCACCTCCTTCACAGTGTGAGCTCAGGCTCCCCCTACAGGCCTCCCTCTGAACTGCACCTCCCTCACAGTGTGAGCTCAGGCTCCCCCTACAGGCCTCCCTCTGAACTGCACCTCCCTCACAGTGTGAGCTCAGGCTCCCCCTACAGGCCTCCCTCTGAACTGCACCTCCCTCACAGTGTGAGCTCAGGCTCCCCCTACAGGCCTCCCTCTGAACTGCACCTCCCTCACAGTGTGAGCTCAGGCTCCCCCTACAGGCCTCCCTCTGAACTGCACCTCCCGCACAGTGTGAGCTCGACTCTGGCAGGTTGTGTTCAGGGGCTTTGTACAGCGTCAGTAAAGCTGTGCGTCAAACAGATCCACTATTTTATATTTTGTTTTCGGAACTCAAGTTAAAAGTACAATATCTCCCTCTGATATGTGGTGGACTAGAAGTATAACGTTTGACAAATCCTCTGTAGATTAATCAATTTTAAAGCCCTTGCATCGCTTTTGTTGCTCGTTACCAACTGTACATGTTCATGTTTACATACACTGTATACACTTCATATACATCACACATACATACTTTGCTTTTATGCACGTTCTCTTTTTTTATTTATGCATTTCTATGGAGAACATTTAAACCTTGACCGCCATGTTGGAACCAGTGGAGACAGAACCAAGGGAGCCAGAACCAGTGGAGACAGAACCAGTGGCTACAGAACCAGTGGAGACAGTACCGAGGCTCCAAGGTTCTGTTGAGGCCGGTCTGAAGGATCTCCCTCCTGAATCTCTCAGAGCAGACTCTTGTCATGGGCCTCACTCTTTGAGAGTGAGCATCAAATTCTGTTCTTCTTAATCTGTTCATGAGGAGAACATCTGCAGATTAACCAGCTCCAAGTAGAAAGTTCTCAGCGTACCATCCAACCTTCTCTTTTGGTCATCTCTCGATGGGATTCTGAAGGTCATTGAGTTTTGGATAATACCTTGTACCTGGGTCGGGCTGTATGGTCAGCAGTGTTTCCCCTAGGTTTACAGCTTCATAAATAAAAATGCAATCACTTAAAACAATGAAAATAAAGTTATATCTGTGCAAACAATAAATGATATTTAGTTACTACTAAATAGCTCATTTTGTAAAACTAAAATCAAATTGCAGAAGAGAACAGAAGGAGTAGACGTGAGCGTCAGGTTGCATCAGTGTTGGAGCTGCAGTGAGCTGCTTTCCTCTGCACATCTTCATGAACGAGGTTGTAGACTTGATACGCTGCTCTCAGTTCATGCTCCATGTTGAGGTGAGGTCTTTTTCAGGTTTAGAGAGACGGAACATCAGAAAACACACCTGGTGGAGACTTCACAGAGTCGCGTAACCTGTAAACAACGTACCGTGAACATTTACCAGAAAGTACAGACATTTCTCCATGTACTTATTAATAACTGAGTTTGATGTCCGTGTACTTTGTAATGTGTGAAGCCAGCAGCTCATTGGTGGAACAAGACACCAGCACTTTGGCTCGTTTCACTTGGAGCAGCAGAGATGCTCTGGGTTCAGAGAGATGCTCTGGTTCAGAGAGCTGCTCTGGGTTCAGAGAGATGCTCTGGGTTCAGAGAGCTGCTCTGGGTTCAGAGAGATGCTCTGCGTTCAGAGAGATGCTCTGGGTTCAGAGAGATGCTCTGGGTTCAGAGAGATGCTCTAGGTTCAGAGAGCTGCTCCGGGTTCAGAGAGATGCTCTGGGTTCAGAGAGATGCTCCGGGTTCAGAGAGATGCTCTGCGTTCAGAGAGATGCTCT
This sequence comes from Clinocottus analis, assembly GCF_023055335.1. Lineage (NCBI taxonomy): Eukaryota > Metazoa > Chordata > Actinopteri > Perciformes > Cottidae > Clinocottus > Clinocottus analis. Next base: position 359,071 of record NW_027176153.1, read on the forward strand.
GGGTTCAGAGAGATGCTCTGGGTTCAGAGAGATGCTCTGGGTTCAGAGAGATGCTCCGGGTTCAGAGAGCTGCTCTGCGTTCAGAGAGATGCTCTGGGTTCAGAGAGATGCTCTGGGTTCAGAGAGATGCTCTGCGTTCAGAGAGATGCTCTGGGTTCAGAGAGATGCTCTAGGTTCAGAGAGATGCTCTGGTGCTCCTTGTAGGAGGGCTACTGTGTCCATCTTCTACTTGGGAGCGTTCATAATGCAGATATAGTTGTCTGCTTTTCACGCAACATGTTTTTCTACGCTCTCTGCTGGATGCTCAGCGCTAACCTGTGTGCGCTCACCTGTGTGCTCACCTGTGTGCTCACCTGTGTGCGCTCACGTGTTTCTGCGCATCGTGACGGAACAACGGCGTGCGCGATACAGAGATCAGAGGAGAAGTGTTCACGCGACCACGTAGAGACAGAAATGACAAGCTGTCGTGTAGATCTGATCAATAAAATACGGCCTTTAGTTTGTTAAATAACTGAACAAGGTGTAGACCTGTCCTGTAGGAAAGAGAACCTTAAATGACTTATTGTGATTGAGCTGATTACAGGAGGGCGCCTGAAGAAACCCCCGTCCCTGATATAATGGTAGGGGAAACACCGTTCTAGAGAACCAGGGGCGCTAGAATAAACTTTTTTTAAAAATATATTGGGCTCAGAACTTAAAATTTTTGATGTGAATATTTTCTCATGTGAGAGAACCAGGGCTGGGTGCACTAGGTCTTTAACCCATGGACGTGTGCTGAAGTGTGGGTAGGCATGTTTGGCTGCTGGACTGGGTTAGAGGGGGCACTTGGCATGCATGTTAACCCAGGTTTGAGAGCTGCAAAGTTGACATGAGCTGAAATAAAATGACTGAGAGAGCCTCTCTCTCCACCGGATTAATCCGTTGTTTGATCCTCTGAAGGGGGATAAGACAAGTCATATTGTCGCCCTGGCTCTCAGTGGCTGTGTTGAGACATCACTCGCCGATTTGAGTGACGTGTGAGTGACTCTTGGCTTGACGGACTTTCATTCGTTGGTAGCGGGCTCCATCTACTGACCAATTACCAGTTAGTACAACCGGATCATTTCTGCAGTCAGCCAGCAGAAATGCACTTTGAACACACTACAGCATGCCTGGAGCAGGCTGTGAACCAAGGAGCAGCCTCCCAGTTTGCTGAGGTTCTTAGGGGAAGTTAAGATGCCTTAAAGGCTGTAAAAGTGGCTTTTTGGGCTTAAAAAATGCACTGTTTTGCTCATGGAGCGAGTTAAGAACAAAAGTGACTCCTCCCTGTCTGCTGAGGTCCTTGTGGGAGAGTATTATCACATGTGTGGGGTCTGGAAGACTCTAACTGGGTTCCCTGTCCTCCAGACTCTAGCTGGGTTCCCTGTCCTCCAGACTAATTGAGTTACATGTCCTCCAGACTCTAACTGGGTCCCCTGTCCTCCAGACTCTAACTGGGTTCCCTGTCCTCCAGACTAATTGGATTCCCTGTCCTCCAGACTCTAACTGGGTCCCCTGTCCTCCAGACTCTAACTGGGTTCCCTGTCCTCCAGACTAATTGGATTCCCTGTCCTCCAGACTCTAACAGGGTTCCCTGTCCTCCAGACTCTAACTGGGTTCCCTGTCCTCCAGACTAATTGGATTCCCTGTCCTCCAGACTCTAACTGGGTTCCCTGTCCTCCAGACTAATTGGATTCCCTGTCCTCCAGACTCTAACAGGGTTCCCTGTCCTCAAGAGGCCTCCAGTTCCTTGAATGTCGCTCAAGGCAGCGAGGAATAAGAGTAAGCCTCCCTGTGTCTCTGGGGTGCTTGGGGCATATTAGCAATTTGATTTGAGGGCTCTGGAAAGGGGACTATGAAAGGTCCAAAGGTCAAGAGGCCTCCAGGTCTTTGAATAGCGCTTTTATATTGTGATGATGCTTCTTTTGTTTCAACAAAACCTTTGAATGAGCTTTCTGTGTCACAGTTCTTTATGTGTGTGTGTGTGTGTGTGTGTGTGTGTGTGTGTGTGTGTGTGTGTGTGTGTGAATATATATATATATATATATATATATATATATATATATATATATATATATATATATATATATTCGTCAAGTTGAGCACACAAGTGTGTCTTACTTGTTTATTTCACATCTCCTGAAAGCTAACACAAGATGGCGCTGCCCACTGATCCAACCAACATCCGAGCTTCATGTCATTAACAACCGCCAAACTCTTAAAGGGACCGCGATCCCGGAACAGTCACAACTAACAAAGGTGAATTATGAAACCACATTCACTACATATGTATGTTTGTATGTATGTATGTGTGTGTGTGTGTGTGTATATATATATATATATATATATATATATATATATATATATATATATATATATATCAGGGCATTTCACGCATTTCGGTCTTGAATCACATCCTCCCGCCACACATCGTATTTCTCACGCTGAAAACTTTTCCTGTCCTCTAGACTCTAACTGGGTTCCCTGTCCTCCAGACTCTAACTGGGTTCCCTGTCCTCCAGACTCTAGCTGGGTTCCCTGTCCTCCAGACTTATTGGATTCCCTGTCCTCCAGACTCTAACAGGGTTCCCTGTCCTCTAGTCTCTAACTGGGTTCCCTGTCCTCCAGACACTAGATGGGTTCCCTGTCCTCCAGACTCTAACAGGGTTCCCTGTCCTCCAGACTCTAGCTGGGTTCCCTGTCCTCCAGACTAATTGAGTTACATGTCCTCCAGACTCTAACTGGGTCCCATGTCCTCCAGACTCTAACTGGGTTCCCTGTCCTCCAGACTCTAGCTGGGTTCCCTGTCCTCCAGACTTATTGGATTCCCTGTCCTCCAGACTCTAACAGGGTTCCCTGTCCTCTAGTCTCTAACTGGGTTCCCTGTCCTCCAGAATCTAGCTGGATTCCCTGTCCTCCAGACTCTAACTGGGTTCCCTGTCCTCCAGACTCTAACTGGGTTCCCTGTCCTCCAGACTAATTGGGTTCCCTGTCCTCCACACTCTAACTGGGTTCCCTGTCCTCCAGACTCTAGCTGGGTTCCCTGTCCTCCAGACTCTAACTGGGTTCCCTGTCCTCCACACTTTAACTGGGTTCCCTGTCCTCCAGACTCTAACTGGGTTCCCTGTCCTCCAGACTAATTGGGTTCCCTGTCCTCCACACTCTAACTGGGTTCCCTGTCCTCCAGACTCTAGCTGGGATCCCTGTCCTCCAGACTCTAGCTGGGTTCCCTGTCCTCCAGACTAATTGGGTTCTATGTCCTCCACACTCTAACTCAGTTCCCTGTCCTCCAGACTCTAACTGGATTCCATGTCCTCCAGACTCTAGCTGGGTTCCATGTCCTCCAGACTAATTGGGTTCTATGTCCTCCACACTCTAACTAGGTTCCCTGTCCTCCAGACTTTAACTGGGTTCCCTGTCCTCCAGACTCTAACTGGGTTCCCTGTCCTCCAGACTAATTGGGTTCCCTGTCCTCCACACTCTAACTGGGTTCCCTGTCCTCCAGACTCTAGCTGGGATCCCTGTCCTCCAGACTCTAGCTGGGTTCCCTGTCCTCCAGACTAATTGGGTTCTATGTCCTCCACACTCTAACTCAGTTCCCTGTCCTCCAGACTCTAACTGGGTTCCTTGTCCTCTAGACTCTAGCTGGGTTCCCTGTCCCGCAGACTCTAGCTGGGTTCCATGTCCTCCAGACTAATTGGGTTCTATGTCCTCCACACTCTAACTAGGTTCCCTGCCCTCCAGACTCTAACTGGGTTCCCAGTTAGAGTCCTCCAGACTCTAACTGGGTTCCCTGTCCTCCAGACTAATTGGGTTCCATGTCCTCCACACTCTAACTGGGTTCCCTGTCCTCCAGACTTTAACTGGGTTCCCTGTCCTCCAGACTTTAACTGGGTTCCTTGTCCTCCAGACTTTAACTGGGTTCCCTGTCCTCCAGACTCTAATTGGGTTCCATGTCCTCAGACTGTAACTGGGTTCCCTGTCCTCAGACTTTAACTGGGTTCCCTGTCCTCCAGACTTTAACTGGGTTCCTTGTCCTCCAGACTTTAACTAGGTTGCCTGTCCCAAGCCCTTGGGTGAATATGATGTTTCTCCTGTTCTAGTAAAGTTGCAAATTAAGTCTGTATTAATTTCTCTGAATCTGGTTGAATCCTAATCAGACCAGGATCTTGTGAAATACTTTTGTCCTCTCTGTGCATCACCTCTTGTACAGACACACTTAACCCCTCCTCCTTTTCTTTCAGGGTCAGTCCTAGATCTTGTCTCTAAGGCCAACTGAGGGTTTGTTGCCTCATATGGTCAAAATGGCTGCTGGACCCGAATACACAGGAGAGCTTTTTACATTTACCCATAATATAGAAAAGATTATAAAACATAGCAACTAAAGAATCCTATGCATTGTATACGGTCTAATCACAAACTGCACTTGAAATGAAGACCAAACATTACATATATTCAGTCAATGGTTAAAAAGATAATGGTTATACTTAAAAAAAATCAAAATGGTTATACAAGAAAAAGAAAATAGTTTTACGTTTTTAATGATTACTCTTTTTACTTTCAGAATTTCCTCGATGACTCAACAATATAAATGTTGTTGTCTTGTTGTTGTTGACCCTTTATGATCAGTCATCACTCTGAGCTGAAGTAGATGAAGAACTGTGACACAGAAAGCTCATTCAAAGGTTTTATTGAAGCAAAAGAAGCATCATCACAATGAAAACACACATCACCAATAAAACACCTACATTCAGAATTATGACGTAACAACTACAGAAGAATGTTCTTCATGATCAAAAGTAAAAGCACTCGTTCTGCAGAATGAACTCTTTAGAGAGCTTTAATATAATAAACATGTTATTGCATCATTATTATTAACATTCTTCTACAAAACAATGCGCCACAATTAATAAGATTAGCACACACTTTATAATAAACATCTTACCCTGCAAAGTAACTACACTCTTAGAAATAAATGTGCTCACTAGAACCCTGGAGGGTCTTTGGTTCGTCCCCAGAGGAGAACCCTCTTTGGTTCCAGGGAGAACCTTTCCTCAAGGTTCCTTTACACAGAGTTCTACCTAGAACTAAGCATCAAGAGTTTTACCCAGAACCACATATGAAGGTTTCTACCTTTAAGGGTGCAAACAAGATCCCACACAGGTTTCCAACAGGAACTAAAGGTCCTCTCTAGAACTCACTACGGGGTCCTCATGAGGTCCATCCAGGACTTTGGTTCTTTCTACCACTGATTGAGAGCAAGAGGAGGAAGAAAGGGAGGAAGAGGAGGAGAAAGGAAGCCTGTGAGCAGAGTGGACTGAAGGAACATTACAGCTCATCTCTTCCCTTCTTCCTGCTCTTCTTCTTTTCCTTGTGGAAGACTTTTCCATCCGCCTGCTTCTTCCAGCTCAGCTTGATGTCGTCGTCGTGCCCCTGGTCCTTCAGCTTCTGTTTGAGCTGAGAGACAAACACATTGAGAGAAGAAGTCTTCAGTAAAGCTGTTTCTCTGCATCCTGTCTCACACTGTCCTCATGTGGAAGCTCTGCTGGAGAAGAACTCTGGTTTCCACTAGAGCAGCTCTGTTGTTTCATGTTGTCTGGACACAAGTCTACCTTCAGTCATGACGTGTCCACGTCTGCACAGAGCACCTTTACATTGTTCTTAGTAGTGCACTACCTCACATGTATCACCTGCTGGTTCTGTTGTTACTGAGAGGAAGATGTACCTGCTTCAAGAGGCCCTCCATCACCACAGGGTCATTCAGATCCACAGAGGAGCTGCTTTTCTGCAGCCTCACTTTCACCACTCGCATCGCAACAGGCTCAACGTCTGAAACACAAACAACCTTCATCAGTCACGACATGTCTGCTGATGATCATCAACGTCCTGGAATGTTTATCACTTTGAGTCATGAAAGAGAAAAGTATGGTCATCCATAACTTTATATTTATATCCTGTTAAGTCCTCATGTCAGTCCTGAGTGAATGATAGCTTACCTCTGTAGCAGATGAACGCTGACCTGACGTCACACTTCAGGGTCTCCCATCGTCCATCGGCACTAAAATCTGCTGACACACAATCCTCAGAGAAACCATAAGGCCCATTAGACTTCCAGTTCCTAAATGAGGAGTCACTTCCATCAGACCACTTCCATCCGCCTCTGAAGAGGCCGATCCAGCCTCTTCCTCCGGAGGGCATCAGCTTCTGTACCTTCTGGTTCTCCTCCAGGTTCCTCACTATGGCCAGGTCTGTGTGGTGTTCTCTGCAGTAGCTCTGGGCTTCAGTCCACGTCATGGAGGTGTTAATGAAGATAAATGTCTCATTGGGCCCTGAAAGCAGAGCAGAGTGAAGTGCTGAGTAGAGGAACCATAACAGACTACATGATGCAGACCAGTTTATTGTTCTGCATGAATCTCAGCATGAAGATGGATCAACACGGAGCTGTGTGAACATGAACATGCAGCGTCCATTGAGTCCACATTCATAAAGCCATCAGAGATATTTGACCTCCAACAGACTTGATACAAACCGGCTGAATGAGCTCATTAATCTGCTTTAAATGACTTTCATGGAGCTGAAGACGAGTTCAAGTAACCCTGAGGACCTTTAACTGGTCCTGGACCAGTCTCAGTCTAGTCCTGGTCCTCTATAGTCTCAGTGTAGTCCTGGTCCTCTATAGTCTCAGTGTAGTCCTGGTCCTCTATGGTCTCAGTCTAGTCCTGGTCCTCTATAGTCTCAGTGTAGTCCTGGTCCTTTATAGTCCTCCTCCTCCTCCTCTTCAGTCAACAGGAGGCTCCTTATAAACACTATATGAAAGTTTGTCATAGTAACTTTAATATTCTCACCTTTGACATCTAAGCAGATTAATTTGTAGATCCAATCACATACTTGGTCGTTCCATGTTCCATCATCATACATCACCACACAGTGTTCTATTCCGTAACCGTTGCTTGGTTGTCGATAGCTCCATGGTCTGAACTCCATCTCTCCAGGTTTGTAGAAGCTTGAGCTTGTCAGTGACCACCTCCAGCTCATGTACAGTCCTATCCAGACTCTCTGAAACAATATTTCATTGTGATATAAAGAAACAGACTTTCAGACATTTGTACTTCTCATTTATATTCTTGATCCTGACGATCAGTCTGATTTATTATTTCAAGAAAACAATATTCAGGTGCTAATATGAACATTGAAAAGGTTTTATTTCTGTCATCACTCCTGCTGTTCATAATGGACTAAGAGTCTCACAGCGTGGTGATGGCTAAGCTAATGGCTAGCAGCTAACAGTGCTAACAGTTAATGATGCTAACAGCTAACAATGTTAGAAGCTAACCATGCTAACCTATCACAATGCCAACAGATAACAATGCTAATAGACAAGGATGCTAACAGCTAATGGTGCTAACAGATAACATTGCAGCTAACGGTGCTAATATTTAATGACGCTATCAGCTAATGATGCTAGAATATAACTATGCTCAGGACTCCTCTTCCATAAGCCTGTTGTTTTAGTGAATGTGTATGCCCCAAATTGGGATGATAAGTTTATAGGCAAAGTTATTTCATTAATACCAGATTTAAACTCGCAACAACTAATTTTTGGGGGGTGACTTAACCTGTGCAGTCAATCCAATATTGGACCGTTCTCATCCTAAATCTACAAAACCATCTAAAATGGCCCAATCATTATCCCTTTTTATGGATCAAATCGGAAGTACCGACCCATGGTGTTTTTTATTTCCACTGAGTCAATCCTTCTCTTATTTTTCCCCAGTAAACCACTCATACAGCAGAATAGATTACTTCTTTATCAATCAAACCCTTCTTCCCTATGTCATGGAGTTGAGTATACAACTATAGTTGAATCTGACCACGCCCCAGTGATACTAGACCTCACATGTGCTTTTAATAATTCGGAACGTCCTCCTTGGAAATTAGACAAGACCTTGCTGGCCGACGCCTCTTTCTGTGAATTGATAAACCAAAAAATTGATGACATTTTAGAATCTAATAAAAAAGACGTCTCCCCTTCCTTACTTTGGGAAACAGTAAAGGTTGTTATCCGAGGTGAGATTATATCATACTCATCAAGAACCAACAAGATGAGGAGGAATGAACAGGACCAGCTTATTAAATCAATAAACACAGAAGATGTTCAGTACTTTGTCACCATCCCCTGAGCTATATAAAAAGAAGCTAGACCTGCAAACTCAATATAATTTATTATCAATGGGAAAGACTGAAAAAATGTTGTTAAAATCACATGGATATATTTATGAGCATGGAGAAAAAGCTGGCCGCCTTTTGGCACACCAACTCAAGTGCCAAACTGCTGCCCAACAAATTCCACAAATAAGGAAAGTGAATGGTGACTTAACTAGTAACCCAGGAGAAATTAATGAAACATTTAGCTCATTCTACTCAAAACTGTATACGTACGAAGTGACAAATAATAGAACTGACATGGAACTTTTTTTTAACAATCTCCAGGCTCCTTCCATAAACATGATACATAAGACAAAGACTGAACTTCCATTACAACAAAGTTTTATCGTACAGACTCGCCAGTCACAGTATCTGTTAATCAAGTCTACCTAACACTCTATATGCGATATCGAAGCAATCGGACCTTTTAAAGTATCTTTTTTGAGGGATTTTTGGATAGGTGTTCCCCAGCATTACTTCCATTGAAATCTGTTTAACTGAAGACCTTTGAAGTCATCACTATGGCAACCTTTGATCTAGCAACCCACAGGTGTTCTCATTAGGGCAGTTTAACAGACACACAGACACTTACACACGCACACACAACACAGATGACTTCTGTCTCTCTCTATGTTGGTCTCACACATACACCCCCCCACACACACACAAAGACGTTTACGTGTGTTGTATATTGTGTAGTTGTCAACACTGTGATCATTAATAAGGTGGTATGATATTTCATATACGTTTGTGTGTGTTCAGGACGTTCAGTAGTTTATTTCCTTAAGTCCACAGTCCAGTCTGCCTCTAATCAGTCTGCTGGCTCTCACTTGGTCACCATGACGACGGCAGCACACAGGTGCTTCATATCAGCCAATCAGTTTAACACACAAACCAACTCAAGTGCTTTGGAGGAGAGACGGGCGTCAGAAACAAAAGCTATATATTGCGACGTCTTACGGCAGTAGTAGCCACACTTTCAAAATTTCTTGCGAAATTTTCTAATTTTTATTATTTTTTATTTATTTATTTTTTCTCTCTTCTTTTTTTGTTTCTCTTGTTCATGTATCAACTTGGAAATAAGAGGGAATAATAGGCAATTATCAACAATCGACCAAACCTGTTATCACCTAGTTTATAGATATGTTTGTGAGACGTGATGACTGTTTGCCGTGTAGAGTGAAACAGGTGTGTCTACGTGCAGATGTACATAGGAGTATGGAGATATGTGCGTCTGGGTGCATGTATGTGTAGACGTCCAGCTCGGCGAAATGAGATGACCTCTTTGTTTTTTTATTTCTTTATTTATTCCTATGTATATATATTCCTGTACTCTAGGTGGGTGTACCAGTGGGAGGGATAGGTTGTATGTTTGTATGTGTAAAAAAAAGGATAGAAAACGATGGATGTTTCAGTTAAAATGCATTTTTGCTGCTATATGTCTATCGAAATAAATAAATAAGAATATAACTATGCTAACAGATAACAATGCTCACATTTAACGATGCTAACAGCTAATGTTGCTATAAGCTAACGATGACAACAGCTAAAGATGCTAGAAGCTAATCATTGAACTAGAATACTCACGTAAAGTACAAGTACACACTTCTGTCCAGGTCATTTGCATACTTTCCACCACTGTGTGGATGTAAAACTTTCAGACCACCTGTCACTGACGTAATAACACTCACGGAGATGGAGGCGGCCATTTTGCTTGAACTCAGCGTTGCCTTCAGGGTCTCCAGGTCCTGCGGGTCTCGTACGGTGGCCAGGTCCATGTAGTTCTCTCTGCAGTGTTGCTGTGCTTCAGTCATGTTCTTCAGCTCATTAACAACATGGTATTGACGTACAGCAGCTGATGAGACGGCACACAGCCCTGATGACACACAGCACGCTGATGACATCACAGCACGCTGATGACATCACCTCTTTATGGATTACAAAGAATCAACAGTCTGAGAGATTGTTAGATAAAACTGTAACTCATAGCTTGTTTTATGAATAAAAAAACCCTAACTGCTGCATTTAGATGTATTGAAGCCCATAAGTAATATACAAATTAAATATTAGGTTTAGTACATGAGAAAATTAAAATGTCACAGATGTGTGTAAATGCAAATTTTGGAGTTCTCGCCTGAATGTTCTCTGTTCTAAATCCTCTGAGACGTTCTGCTTTATCAAAGTCAACCTTTGCATGTTGAATGTTCACATGTTGAATGTTCACATGTTGAATGTTCACATGTTGAATGTTCACATGTTGAATGTCCACATGTTGAATGTTCACATGTTGAATGTTCACATGTTGAATGTTCACATGTTGAATGTCCACATGTTGAATGTTCACATGTTGAATGTCCACATGTTGAATGTTCACATGTTGAATGTCCACATGTTGAATGTCCACATGTTGAATGTTCACATGTTGAATGTTCACATGTTGAATGTTCACATGTTGAATGTTCACATGTTGAATGTTCACATGTTGAATGTTCACATGTTGTGTTCTGGTTTGTTAGAGTTGTGACTTTACAGCTGCTTCATTTAAACTAATAATCATCCTGAAAGTCATGTTTTTATAGTTGGACCTGAAACCTTTTCATGTCTTTCTGTCATCTTCATTTCCTCTGAACCAGAAACATGTAGACTGATATTTACACATCTGAACATCTCACATGTGTTCCTTTAATAACATCATTAATAAACAGCCCTCGTGGCAGCAGACACACACTTTTTTACTTTGGTGATGACATTTAGAGGAAAGGGCCTAACAAACAGAAAGAATGAAAAGAGAGGTTTTATTTTGCAAAATGAGCGGAGACATGCGTCTGAGCCTCTGAGTCTCTCCACATGTCAGCGGCTCCGTGAGAACGATGCTCCGAACACCAAACCTAGATGTACATTTACACTCTGCCGCAGTGCCGGTGTCCTGGAATGAAATCAAGGCAGAAAGCTCTGAATGTCTGCTGCATGATAAAGCCCTTAAAAATGAAACCAAAGGATGAATATATATATATATATATATATATATATATATATATATATATATATATATATATATATATATATATATATAATAAGGTCATATGATATTTCATATACGTTTGTGTGTGTTCAGGACGTTCAGTAGTTTATTTCCTTAAGTCCACAGTCCAGTCTGCCTCTAATCAGTCTGCTGGCGCTCACTTGGTCACCATGACGACGATATATATATTTATATATATACATATATATATACATATATATGTTACTTCCCCATCAAAGGCCCCTGACCCTGGAAACGGGTCGACCAGCTGAACATCACTGCCCTATGAACAGCCGGCCCGGTGTAGTTAGTGTGCATATGAACACATGTACGTTCACATATATGAAGGTACAAATACATGTCACCATACGAAAATACAAAATAAGACTATTATACTAATAAATAATACTATTGACGATACCCACCCCTCCTCCTACATTAATATTAATAACTTAACTCACTAATGCAAATGATCATTTTACATGAAAGAGATGAAGGAAGAAGGAAAGTTAGAGGAAAGTCACAGGAACAAATTATACACAATATTATTATAATGCTGAAGATGGTAAAGAATAAAAATATATTAAAGTCTTACCTGATACAACGAGGACGCTCAGGAGAAGTTTGTCCATCCTCGTCTCCTCTCTCTCCTCTCGTCTCTCTCCTCTTCTCTCTGTCCTCTCGTCTCCTCTCGTCTCCTCTCCTCTCCTCTCCTCTAATCTCCTCTCCTCTCCTCTCGTCTCGTCTCGTCTCCTCTCGTCTCCTCTCCTGTAATCTCCTCTCCTCTCGTCTCCTCTCGTCTCCTCTCCTCTAATCTCCTCTCCTCTCGTCTCCTCTCGTCTCGTCTCCTCTCCTCTCGTCTTCTCTCCTCTAATCTCCTCTTCTCTCGTCTCCTCTCCTCTCGTCTCCTCTCGTCTCCTCTCTTCTCCTCTCCTCTCCTCTCTCTCGTCTCCTCTCTCTCAGGCTGTTGAGCTGCAGCGAGAACGTGGCGGCAGCGGGGCGGCAGCGGGGGCGGCTGCAGGGCGGCTGCAGGACGGCAGCAGAGTCTTGATACGGCCTAGGGTGACCGGGCTCAGAGGGTGCCGTGCTCAGGGGTTGGCCGGGGGTCCGCGAGCTCACGGAGCGTGGAGGCGGCTGCCTGGACCTTGGCTGGTTGCAGCACGTCGGCAGCGGCAGGACATGGGCTGGCAGCTGCACGACGGCGGAGGTCGGAACATGGCTCCGTTGGAGCAACGACCAGGCACAGGGACGTCAGCGTCGCCTTGGTCCTGAGGCTCGGGGTCTCGGAGGCGGACCCCAGGTGCTCAGGCTTTTGTGCCCACCGTAGGCCAGGCGGGACCCATACCACGGGTTAGCCTCGGTGTCCAAATACAGCTCATATAGGCTCTCCTCCAACTGAGCCTGGTACCAAGAGTCTTTCACCTCCATCAGGAGTTACACAGCCTCTGAGGATCATTTATACTTGTGATTTTGGGTCATATAAAATAAACTGAAGTGATTTGAACTGATTTCTATAGCGCTTTTCTTCAAACTGAGAGAGACTTTACAGACGTTTGAAGTCGTCATGAAGGAGCCAGACAACAAACACTCAGGGGACGCATCACACAGTAAAGCCGTCCTGAAGAGGTGGCTCGTGGGTTGTGATTTGAATATGGAAAGTCAGTCTCAGAGGAGTTTGGGAGAGAATTCCAGAGGGAGGGGCGCTACAGAGGAGGATCAATTCAACTCCAGGCAAAGAGGAGGAGCCATTGAATGCCCATCTCATGTATTCATAACAACAGCATCACATATCCAGAAGGAGGAAGAATCATAAACATCACACAACAGCCCAACTATTGCATCATCTACAGAGCAAATCATGACCACTCGTCCTTTTTCCACACTGTTCCTGCCTCTCTCTCCATCTGTCTGCCTCTGCAATGCATTCATAAACCATCATCAGACACATGAACTCATTCAGACCACAGGAACCAGTAAACACCTCACTGGTTTTGGTCTTGTTGATGGTCGGCCGTTCAAACACCCGACCCTGAGACAAAGTTCCTTCTTCTCACCGGTTCAGCGCTCCTTCTCCCGTACGGACGTCTTATTAATCAGAAACTCATGAATCTCTGCAACATACCAAACATCCCATAACCATGAGCGGCCATGCTCTCCCTCACCTGGACTATCCAGCTCCCTCCCACAGCTCCCAGTAGAGGCAACACATCCTCACTGGGGGACCTGACCCCGACCCTCATGGAGAGAGAGAGGGCGTCCTGCCTCGACATACATGACTCAACAGAAACATCACGACTTTGAAGAGTAAACATTTCATATTCCACCAACAAGAAAAAGAAAGACAACAGGAAACATATGAGACAAAAGATCAAAGAACGAGAGAACGTCAACACTAATAATCCCACCGCACAAATGACTTATGGAAATACTCATTTAAATTGAGTCAACACACAAACAAAACCACTCAAACAGACTGTGACAAACATTTTGAATACAGCAATAAACCTGGAAAACAGCGGCCAACCACAGGCTGCCACATGTGCATCTGATGTAAAGTTCTGCTGACATCGTTTTCCTAATGACTTCATCATCATTTCACTAACTAAGAGCAGCTGGTGCGTGTGACCTTCAGGTGCTTTGTTATACACGGGACAAAGGAAGAGACTCAGGAAAGGCCAGTTTATTTGGAGCCCATTTCAACAACAAGGCGCTTCAAAGTGCTTCACATAAAACCATCAAAAGCATCAAGACATAATGCAGAGAAGACAGGATGTAAAAACAGTCAAGAAAACATTCAAACAGTCAGAAAGCTAAATACAAATTCAATAACAGTTGCAGAGCAGTGAAAGAGATAAAATGCAGTACATCATAATAACAATAACTAGAGTAACATCTGTGGTGTTATGGGTCAATATGACTCATGTATGTTTACTAAGAGAAAAAGGATAAAAAGTATTTTTCCCAGCAATAAAACTTTATACAAACACAACATGAAAAGCAGAACAAGTCATAACACAACATAAATATTTACAAGGTAAACAACAACTAATCAAACACATCTTATGTATATCATTAACAACACAAAGGTCATCACTTCCAGCAGAGCGTTTTATTATTTAGTGAAACGTGAATATGTTTTTATTTAATTGAAATAGAGGTTCATAACAAAGCTAACACAAGAGGAAGGCTGTCATAGGAGATGCTAACAGGAAGCTAACACAAGAGGAAGGGTATCATAAGAGATGCTAACAGAAAGCTAACACAAGAGGAAGGCTGTCATAGGAGATGCTAACAGGAAGCTAACACAAGAGGAAGGGTATCATAAGAGATGCTAACAGAAAGCTAACACAAGAGGAAGACTGTCATAAGAGATGCTAACAGAAAGCTAACACAAGAGGAAGACTGTCATAAGAGATGCTAACAGAAAGCTAACCCAAGAGGAAGGCTGTCATAAGAGATGCTAACAGAAAGCTAACACAAGAGGAAGGCTCTCAAAAGTGATGCTAACAGAAAGCTAACACAAGAGGAAGGCTGTCAAAAGTGATGCTAACAGAAAGCTAACACAAGAGGAAGGCTGTCATAAGAGATGCTAACAGAAAGCTAACACAAGAGGAAGGCTGTCATAAGAGATGCTAACAGAAAGCTAACACAAGAGGAAGGCTGTCATAAGAGATGCTAACAGAAAGCTAACACAAGAGGAAGGCTGTCAAAAGTGATGCTAACAGAAAGCTAACACAAGAGGAAGGCTGTCAAAAGTGATGCTAACAGAAAGCTAACACAAGAGGAAGACTGTCAAAAGTGATGCTAACAGAAAGCTAACACAAGAGGAAGGGTAAGTAAACATATATACACAATTGCATGAGGCTCACTTCTTATTGTTCATGTTCCTTCTGAAGCATCATATTGTACTCAGACGTTTTTTACTTACAGTGTGAGGCCTTGTACATTATTAGAGATGTACAAGGTGTACTATTAGTCTGTGGGTTGTTGTTAAAGCACCGAACAGTACTTGTTAAGAAGTCCTTTTTGAATAACTTGTTCATAATCAAGCTGGATGTTCATAGTTATTTTCACAATATCTTCTAAAAGTGATTATATTTATGTATTTGATGATTGACATGTGATATTTTCTGCTGACTCGTGTTAAAGAACGACCAGGGAACAGGTCTTGCCTCTTTTACTTTACTCTGCATGTTGTCATTTCACTATTAAAGAAGTTTATTCACAATATTAGAATAATCATTTAATGGATCTGCAGTGTTTATGAAATGCAAATCATCTGCAGCCTCGTGACGGATCAGATTCTCTACACGCCAACGTTCAGGGAACAAAGAAATCATCTGAGAAGACACCAAACTATAGAAAACAAGAATGAAACAGAGAAAGGTGGCATGAAGACGGCGAGGCTCATGAACACAACACTGTACCGCACAATACTACACACTTTCAAACCATTGTTTTTTTCAGGTAGTCAAGCCTTTGAAATTAAATCTGTTTTAATTTAACTGTTGACCTGATTAAAATTGACTGGCTCTTCTTTCCTTCATGGATAAATTATATTTTTGCGATTGTATTGTGTTTCTTTGTTGTTGTGCGTCACTTTATAGTTGTTTTGGTCTTTTCTTTGTGTTTGTTTCTTTGTGTTTATTTTGAGTCTCTTCCTGTCAAGAGGACAGAGGAAGGACCCAAAAGGCACAAACAGTTTAAACAATATTTAATCCAAAACAAGGAAAAGGGAACTCCAAAAACAGACCATGGATGTCAGGAACAGGACGAGAGACAGGACACACAGCGCCACACAATACCACACGGCGCCACGCAATACCACACGGCGCCACACGGCACGAACCGATAAGGAGACAGGGGACAAACAGGGTTTAAAAACAAGAGGAGATAACGAGCAACATGTGGACACAATGAGGGCAGCAAGGTGAAGGGAATCACAACCAGGAACCAGGTAGACACACAATCCCAGACACTCACCAGGGCAGGAAGTGCAGAGACACAAGGCGTGTGTTTTATGATGAGATAGCAGGCAAATCCACCACCCGGTCTTCTTGCCAGTCTGACGAAGGTGCACTTTTATGGGACACTTTTTGCCTGACGAGCGGGGCGGGTAGCGGGCTTCAGGCACTTGCATTACATACATTTGAAAAGTAAAGGGTTCAAGGTTCCTGTGGGCAGTGTCTTGTGGAATCTTAGAGGCATATTGACACAATAATTAGGTTAAGAAGCACTATGAAATATTACAAACTCGTAAATTGTTAGCCAATTATAGGGGAATTCTGATGTTCAGAACCCCCTAGCCAATTGTAACGTGTGCATTTAAATGTAGTCGGGATCTGGAGCATAGCACTGAGCTATCCTCTGTCTCTTCTCTGGCCCACAGACGTTTCCTGGAGGCTCAGGTTCTGGTGCTGGCTGGTCCTCTGCTGCCCTCCCCACATCTGCATCTGGCTCCAGCAGGTCACCGTTGGTGAGGCAGATGTTGTGGAGCACAGTGCAGCACACAATGACCTCCGGCACAAACTTCACATCCACCTCCAGGGCCTTCAAGAAGATGGACCGCCATCGCGCCTGGAGTATTCCAAAGGACCTCTCCACAACACACCTCGCCTTTGAGAGGCAGCAGTAGCGTGCTTGGAGGTGGTTGCGGACAGGCTGCTTAAAGGAGGTCATGAGGCAGATGGGTTGAGACAGGCAGGGGTGGCCACCACCCCCAAGGATACAGTGTCCTGGTGGACTGCTCATAAAATATGGGGCTGTTTTTCAGGACCCTGGCATCATGCACTGAGCCTGGGTAGCCCACACCCACATCAATGAATTTGCATTTAACATCACAGATGGCTTGCAGCTGGATGGAGTGAAAAAGCTTCCTGTTAAAATAACAGGCAGCATCCTCTGCTGGGGGGCTTCACTCTGACGTGGCAGCCATCGCTAGCCCCCACCACTCTGCTGAAGGCTGGCGAACCAGCTCGACGGGCGAACCGGGCACCTTGGCGTGGGAGTTCCTCTCCTGTAGGGTGGCGGACAACTGTGTACAGGAGCGCAGCGGTCTGTGCACTCATCCTGTGCACCACCTGGTAAACGAAGGCCCGGGGCATGTCGAAGGCCCTGGCCACCACCCGATAGGAGGGGCGCTGGCAAGCCAGAAAAGAAAAACTTAACAGGAGATCTCGGGGCCCCAACCGTGGTCACAGTCAGTGCCCGGCACAGCCATGAGGGCATTGAACGACTCTCTGGTGAGCCGGAAGTCCACCCTCCTGTCACTGTCGCCATCAAAATACAATGCCAGTACATTGCAATATTGATCTGGCAGCGTTGCCTGGGGCTGGGTGGCTGCTGTAAAGTGTGAGGAGAGGGGAAGGGAAGATAATATTAATATGCAAGTCATTTAATCAATAAAATGTTGTCCCTTGATGTTCTGTAGTCTTTTATTGCCTTTTCTGATTTATACTAGAATTGATGCATGTTTGTAACAATAATTAATATGCCTGTGTGTTCAATTGTTAATTGATTCCTGTATCAGGGTAAACTTAACTACATAAGAAATGGGTGTATGTGTATAAAAGTACAGTCAGTCAAGGTAGGCCTATTA
>NW_027176153.1:381913-424413 GCF_023055335.1 Clinocottus analis
CCAGCTGGGTTCCCTGTCCTCCAGACGAAACGGGTTCCATGTCCTCCAGACTTTTGCTTGGTTTCCTGTCCTCCAGACTCTAACTGGATTCACTGTCCTCCAGACTAATTGGGTACCCTGTCCTCCAAAATTTAAGTGGATCCCCTGTCCTCAAGACTCAAAATAGGTTCCCTGTCCTCCAGACTCTAACTGGGTTCCCTGTCCTCCAGACTCTGGCTTCCCTGTCCTCCAGACTCTAACTGGGTTTCCTGTCCTCCAGACTCTATCTGGGTTCCCTGTCCTCCAGACTCTAACTGGGTTCCCTGTCCTCCAGACTAATTGGGTTCCATGTCCTCCAGACTTTAACTGGGTTCCCTGTCCTCCAGACTCTAACTGGGTCCAATGTCCTCCAGACTCTAACTGGGTCCCCTGTCCTCCAGACTCTAACTGGGTTCACTGTCCTCCAGACTAATTGGGTTCCATGTCCTCCAGACTCTAACTGGGTTCCCTGTCCTCCAGATTAATTGGGTTCCATGTCAACCAGACTTTAACTGGGTTCCCTGTTCTCCAGACTAATTGGGTTCCATGTCCTCCAGACTCGAACTGGGTTCCCCGTCCTCCAGGCTCGAACTGGGTTACCTGTCCTCCAGACTCTAACTGGGTTCCCAGTCCTCCAGACTCTAACTGGGTTCCCTGTCCTCCAGACTCCAACTGGGTTCCCTGTCCTCCAGACTCTAACTGGGTTCCCTGTCCTCCAGACTCTAACTGGGTTCCCTGTCCTCCAGACTCTAACTGGGTTCCCTGTCCTCCAGACTAATTGGGTTCCATGTCCTCCAGACTTTAACTGGGTTCCCTGTCCTCCAGACTAATTGGGTTCCATGTCCTCCAGACTCTAACTGGGTTCCCTGTCCTCCAGATTAATTGGGTTCCATGTCTTCCAGACTCTAAATGGGTTCCCTGTCCTCCAGACTCCAGCTGGGTTCCCTGTCCTCCAGACGAAACGGGTTCCATGTCCTCCAGACTTTTGCTTGGTTTCCTGTCCTCCAGACTCTAACTGGATTCACTGTCCTCCAGACTAATTGGGTACCCTGTCCTCCAAAATTTAAGTGGATCCCCTGTCCTCAAGACTCAAAATAGGTTCCCTGTCCTCCAGACTCTAACTGGGTTCCCTGTCCTCCAGACTCTGGCTTCCCTGTCCTCCAGACTCTAACTGGGTTTCCTGTCCTCCAGACTCTATCTGGGTTCCCTGTCCTCCAGACTCTAACTGGGTTCCCTGTCCTCCAGACTAATTGGGTTCCATGTCCTCCAGACTTTAACTGGGTTCCCTGTCCTCCAGACTCTAACTGGGTCCAATGTCCTCCAGACTCTAACTGGGTCCCCTGTCCTCCAGACTCTAACTGGGTTCACTGTCCTCCAGACTAATTGGGTTCCATGTCCTCCAGACTCTAACTGGGTTCCCTGTCCTCCAGATTAAGGGGGTTCCATGTCCTCCAGACTTTTGCTTGGTTCCCTGTCCTCCACACTCTAACTGGGTTCACTGTCCTCCAGACTAAGTGGGTTCCATGTCCTCCAGACTCTAACTGGGTTCCCTGTCCTCCAGATTAATTGGGTTCCATGTCAACCAGACTTTAACTGGGTTCCCTGTCCTCCAGACTAATTGGGTTCCATGTCCTCCAGACTTTAACTGGGTTCCCTGTCCCCCAGACTCTAACTGGGTTCCATGTTTTCAAGACTCTAACTGGGTTCCCTGTCCTCCAGACTAATTGGGTTCCATGTCCTCCACACTCTAACTGGGTTCCCTGTCCTCCAGACTCTAACTGGGTTCCCTGTCCTCCAGACTAATTGGGTTCCATGTCCTCCAGACTTTAACTGGGTTTCCTGTCCTCCAGACTAATTGGGTTCCATGTCCTCCAGACTCTAACTGGGTTCCCTGTCCTCCAGATTAATTGGGTTCCATGTCTTCCAGACTCTAAATGGGTTCCCTGTCCTCCAGACTCCAGCTGGGTTCCCTGTCCTCCAGACGAAACGGGTTCCATGTCCTCCAGACTTTTGCTTGGTTTCCTGTCCTCCAGACTCTAACTGGATTCACTGTCCTCCAGACTAATTGGGTACCCTGTCCTCCAAAATTTAAGTGGATCCCCTGTCCTCAAGACTCAAAATAGGTTCCCTGTCCTCCAGACTCTAACTGGGTTCCCTGTCCTCCAGACTCTGGCTTCCCTGTCCTCCAGACTCTAACTGGGTTTCCTGTCCTCCAGACTCTATCTGGGTTCCCTGTCCTCCAGACTCTAACTGGGTTCCCTGTCCTCCAGACTAATTGGGTTCCATGTCCTCCAGACTTTAACTGGGTTCCCTGTCCTCCAGACTCTAACTGGGTCCAATGTCCTCCAGACTCTAACTGGGTCCCCTGTCCTCCAGACTCTAACTGGGTTCACTGTCCTCCAGACTAATTGGGTTCCATGTCCTCCAGACTCTAACTGGGTTCCCTGTCCTCCAGATTAAGTGGGTTCCATGTCCTCCAGACTTTTGCTTGGTTCCCTGTCCTCCACACTCTAACTGGGTTCACTGTCCTCCAGACTAAGTGGGTTCCATGTCCTCCAGACTCTAACTGGGTTCCCTGTCCTCCAGACTCTAACTGGGTTCCCTGTCCTCCAGACTAATTGGGTTCCATGTCCTCCAGACTCTAACTGGGTTCCCTGTCCTCCAGATTAATTGGGTTCCATGTCTTCCAGACTCTAAATGGGTTCCCTGTCCTCCAGACTCCAGCTGGGTTCCCTGTCCTCCAGACGAAACGGGTTCCATGTCCTCCAGACTTTTGCTTGGTTTCCTGTCCTCCAGACTCTAACTGGATTCACTGTCCTCCAGACTAATTGGGTACCCTGTCCTCCAAAATTTAAGTGGATCCCCTGTCCTCAAGACTCAAAATAGGTTCCCTGTCCTCCAGACTCTAACTGGGTTCCCTGTCCTCCAGACTCTGGCTTCCCTGTCCTCCAGACTCTAACTGGGTTTCCTGTCCTCCAGACTCTATCTGGGTTCCCTGTCCTCCAGACTCTAACTGGGTTCCCTGTCCTCCAGACTAATTGGGTTCCATGTCCTCCAGACTTTAACTGGGTTCCCTGTCCTCCAGACTCTAACTGGGTCCAATGTCCTCCAGACTCTAACTGGGTCCCCTGTCCTCCAGACTCTAACTGGGTTCACTGTCCTCCAGACTAATTGGGTTCCATGTCCTCCAGACTCTAACTGGGTTCCCTGTCCTCCAGATTAATTGGGTTCCATGTCAACCAGACTTTAACTGGGTTCCCTGTTCTCCAGACTAATTGGGTTCCATGTCCTCCAGACTCGAACTGGGTTCCCCGTCCTCCAGGCTCGAACTGGGTTACCTGTCCTCCAGACTCTAACTGGGTTCCCAGTCCTCCAGACTCTAACTGGGTTCCCTGTCCTCCAGACTCCAACTGGGTTCCCTGTCCTCCAGACTCTAACTGGGTTCCCTGTCCTCCAGACTCTAACTGGGTTCCCTGTCCTCCAGACTCTAACTGGGTTCCCTGTCCTCCAGACTAATTGGGTTCCATGTCCTCCAGACTTTAACTGGGTTCCCTGTCCTCCAGACTAATTGGGTTCCATGTCCTCCAGACTCTAACTGGGTTCCCTGTCCTCCAGATTAATTGGGTTCCATGTCTTCCAGACTCTAAATGGGTTCCCTGTCCTCCAGACTCCAGCTGGGTTCCCTGTCCTCCAGACGAAACGGGTTCCATGTCCTCCAGACTTTTGCTTGGTTTCCTGTCCTCCAGACTCTAACTGGATTCACTGTCCTCCAGACTAATTGGGTACCCTGTCCTCCAAAATTTAAGTGGATCCCCTGTCCTCAAGACTCAAAATAGGTTCCCTGTCCTCCAGACTCTAACTGGGTTCCCTGTCCTCCAGACTCTGGCTTCCCTGTCCTCCAGACTCTAACTGGGTTTCCTGTCCTCCAGACTCTATCTGGGTTCCCTGTCCTCCAGACTCTAACTGGGTTCCCTGTCCTCCAGACTAATTGGGTTCCATGTCCTCCAGACTTTAACTGGGTTCCCTGTCCTCCAGACTCTAACTGGGTCCAATGTCCTCCAGACTCTAACTGGGTCCCCTGTCCTCCAGACTCTAACTGGGTTCACTGTCCTCCAGACTAATTGGGTTCCATGTCCTCCAGACTCTAACTGGGTTCCCTGTCCTCCAGATTAAGGGGGTTCCATGTCCTCCAGACTTTTGCTTGGTTCCCTGTCCTCCACACTCTAACTGGGTTCACTGTCCTCCAGACTAAGTGGGTTCCATGTCCTCCAGACTCTAACTGGGTTCCCAGTCCTCCAGATTAATTGGGTTCCATGTCAACCAGACTTTAACTGGGTTCCCTGTCCTCCAGACTAATTGGGTTCCATGTCCTCCAGACTTTAACTGGGTTCCCTGTCCCCCAGACTCTAACTGGGTTCCATGTTTTCAAGACTCTAACTGGGTTCCCTGTCCTCCAGACTAATTGGGTTCCATGTCCTCCACACTCTAACTGGGTTCCCTGTCCTCCAGACTCTAACTGGGTTCCCTGTCCTCCAGACTAATTGGGTTCCATGTCCTCCAGACTTTAACTGGGTTTCCTGTCCTCCAGACTAATTGGGTTCCATGTCCTCCAGACTCTAACTGGGTTCCCTGTCCTCCAGATTAATTGGGTTCCATGTCTTCCAGACTCTAAATGGGTTCCCTGTCCTCCAGACTCCAGCTGGGTTCCCTGTCCTCCAGACGAAACGGGTTCCATGTCCTCCAGACTTTTGCTTGGTTTCCTGTCCTCCAGACTCTAACTGGATTCACTGTCCTCCAGACTAATTGGGTACCCTGTCCTCCAAAATTTAAGTGGATCCCCTGTCCTCAAGACTCAAAATAGGTTCCCTGTCCTCCAGACTCTAACTGGGTTCCCTGTCCTCCAGACTCTGGCTTCCCTGTCCTCCAGACTCTAACTGGGTTTCCTGTCCTCCAGACTCTATCTGGGTTCCCTGTCCTCCAGACTCTAACTGGGTTCCCTGTCCTCCAGACTAATTGGGTTCCATGTCCTCCAGACTTTAACTGGGTTCCCTGTCCTCCAGACTCTAACTGGGTCCAATGTCCTCCAGACTCTAACTGGGTCCCCTGTCCTCCAGACTCTAACTGGGTTCACTGTCCTCCAGACTAATTGGGTTCCATGTCCTCCAGACTCTAACTGGGTTCCCTGTCCTCCAGATTAAGTGGGTTCCATGTCCTCCAGACTTTTGCTTGGTTCCCTGTCCTCCACACTCTAACTGGGTTCACTGTCCTCCAGACTAAGTGGGTTCCATGTCCTCCAGACTCTAACTGGGTTCCCTGTCCTCCAGATTAATTGGGTTCCATGTCAACCAGACTTTAACTGGGTTCCCTGTCCTCCAGACTAATTGGGTTCCATGTCCTCCAGACTTTAACTGGGTTCCCTGTCCCCCAGACTCTAACTGGGTTCCCTGTTTTCAAGACTCTAACTGGGTTCCCTGTCCTCCAGACTAATTGGGTTCCATGTCCTCCAGACTCTAACTGGTTTCCCTGCCCTCAGACTAGCTGGGTTCCCTGTCCTCCAGACTCTAACTGGGTTCCCTGTCCTCCAGACTAATTGGGTTCCCTGCTGTCCACCACACTTTAACTGGGTCCCCTGTCCTCAAGACTCTAACTGGGTTCCCTGTCCTCCAGACTCTAACTGGGTTCCCTGTCCTCCAGACTGTGGGTTCCCTGTCCTCCAGACTCTAACTGGGTTTCCTGTCCTCCAGACTCTAACTGGGTTCCCTGTCCTCCAGACTCTAACTGGATTCCCTGTCCTCCAGACTAATTGGGTTCCCTGCTGTCCACCACACTTTAACTGGGTCCCCTGTCCTCAAGACTCTAACTGGGTTCCCTGTCCTCCAGACTCTAACTGGGTTCCCTGTCCTCCAGACTGTGGGTTCCCTGTCCTCCAGACTCTAACTGGGTTTCCTGTCCTCCAGACTCTAACTGGGTTCCCTGTCCTCCAGACTCTAACTGGATTCCCTGTCCTCCACACTAATTGGGTTCCATGCCCTCCAGACTCTAACTGAGTTCCCTGTCCTCCAGATTAATTGGGTTCCATGTTCTCCAGACTTTTGCTTGGTTCCCTGTCATCCAGACTCTAACTGGGTTCCCTGTCCTCCAGACTAATTGGGTTCCATGTCCTCCAGACTCTAACTGGGTTCCCTGTCCTCCAGAATCTAACTGGGTTCCCTGTCCTCCAGACTCCAGCTGGGTTCCCTGTCCTCCAGACTAATTGGGTTCCATGTCCTCCAGACTTTAACTGGGTTCCCTGTCCCCCAGACTCTAACTGGGTTCCCTGTTTTCCAGACTCTAACTGGGTTCCCTGTCCTAAAGAATAATTGGGTTCCATGTCCTCCAGACTCTAACTGGTTTCCCTGTCCTCCAGACTAGCTGGGTTCCCTGTCCTCCAGACTCTAACTGGGTTCCCTGTCCTCCAGACTAATTGGGTTCCCTGCTGTCCACCACACTTTAACTGGGTCCCCTGTCCTCAAGACTCTAACTGGGTTCCCTGTCCTCCAGACTCTAACTGGGTTTCCTGTCCTCCAGACTCTAACTGGGTTCCCTGTCCTCCAGACTCTAACTGGATTCCCTGTCCTCCAGACTAATTGGGTTCCATGCCCTCCAGACTTTAACTGAGTTCCCTGTCCTCCAGATTAATTGGGTTCCATGTTCTCCAGACTTTTGCTTGGTTCCCTGTCCTCCAGACTCTAACTGGGTTCCCTGTCCTCCAGACTAATTGGGTTCCATGTCCTCCAGACTCTAACTGGGTTCCCTGTCCTCCAGACTAATTGGGTTCCATGTCCTCCAGACTCTAACTGGGTTCCCTGTCCTCCAGACTAATTGGGTTCCATGTCCTCCAGACTCTAACTGGGTTCCCTGTCCTCCAGATTAATTGGGTTCCATGTCCTCCAGACTCTAACTGGGTTCCCTGTCCTCCAGACTGCAGCTGGGTTCTCTGTCCTCCAGACTAATTGGGTTCCATGTCCTCCAGATTAATTGGGTTCCATGTCCTCCAGACTCTAACTGGGTTCCCTGTCCTCCAGACTCCAGCTGGGTTCTCTGTCCTCCAGACGAATTGGGTTCCATATCCTCCAGACTTTTGCTTGGTTCCCTGTCCTCCAGACTCTAACTGGGTTCACTGTCCTCCAGACTAATTGGGTTCCATGTCCTCCAGACTCTGGGTTCCCTGTCCTCCAGACTCTAACTGGGTTCCCTGTCCTCCAGACTCTAACTGGGTTCCCTGTCCTCCAGACTCTAACTGGATTCCCTTTCCTCCAGACTAATTGGGTTCCATGTCCTCCAGACTCTAACTGGGTTCCCTGTCCACCAGATTAATTGGGTTCCATGTTCTCCAGACTTTTGCTTGGTTCCCTGTCCTCCAGACTCTAACTGGGTTCCCTGTCCTCCAGACTCTAACTGGGTTTCCTGTCCTCCAGACTCTAACTGGGTTCCCTGTCCTCCAGACTCTAACTGGATTCCCTGTCCTCCAGACTAATTGGGTTCCATGCCCTCCAGACTCTAACTGAGTTCCCTGTCCTCCAGATTAATTGGGTTCCATGTTCTCCAGACTTTTGCTTGGTTCCCTGTCCTCCAGACTCTAACTGGGTTCCCTGTCCTCCAGACTAATTGGGTTCCATGTCCTCCAGACTCTAACTAGGTTCCCTGTCCTCCAAACTCCAGCTGGGTTCCCTGTCCTCCAGACGAATTGGGTTCCATGTCCTCCAGACTTTTGCTTGGTTCCCTGTCCTCCAGACTCTAACTGGGTTCACTGTCCTCCAGACTAATTGGGTTCCATGTCCTCCAAACTCTAACTGGGTTCCCTGTCCTCCAGATTAATTGGGTTCCATGTCCTCCAGACTTTAGCTGGGTTCCCTCTCCTCCAGATTAATTGGGTTCCCTGTCCTCCACACTCTAACTGGGTTCCCTGTCCTCCAGACTAATTGGGTTCCATGTCCTCCAGACTCTAACTGGGTTCCCTGTCCTCCAGACTAATTGGGTTCCATGTCCTCCAGACTCTAACTGCGTTCCCTGTCCTCCAGATTAATTGGGTTCCATGTCCTCCAGACTCTAGCTGGGTTCCCTGTCCTCCAGACTCCAGCTGGGTTCTCTGTCCTCCAGACGAATTGGGTTCCATGTCCTCCAGACTTTTGCTTGGTTCCCTGTCCTCCAGACTCTAACTGGGTTCACTGTCCTCCAGACTAATTGGGTTCCATGTCCTCCAGACTCTGGGTTCCCTGTCCTCCAGACTCTAACTGGGTTCCCTGTCCTCCAGACTCTAACTGGGTTCCCTGTCCTCCAGACTCTAACTGGATTCCCTGTCCTCCAGACTAATTGGGTTCCATGTCCTCCAGACTCTAACTGGGTTCCCTGTCCACCAGATTAATTGGGTTCCATGTTCTCCAGACTTTTGCTTGGTTCCCTGTCCTCCAGACTCTAACTAGGTTCCCTGCCCTCCAGACTCTAACTGGGTTCCATGTCCTCCAGACTAATTGGGTTCTATGTCCTCCACACTCTAACTGGGTTCCCTGTCCTCCAGACTGTAACTAGGTTCCCTGCCCTCCAGACTCTAACTGGGTTCCCTGTCCTCCAGACTCTAACTGGGTTCCCTGTCCTCCAGACTAATTGGGTTCCATGTCCTCCACACTCTAACTGGGTTCCCTGTCCTCCAGACTTTAACTGGGTTCCCTGTCCTCCAGACTCTAACTGGGTTCCCTGTCCTCAGACTGTAACTGGGTTCCCTGTCCTCAGACTTTAACTGGGTTCCCTGTCCTCCAGACTTTAACTGGGTTCCTTGTCCTCCAGACTTTAACTGGGTTCCCTGTCCTCCAGACTTTAACTAGGTTGCCTGTCCCAAGCCCTTGGGTGAATATGATGTTTCTCCTGTTCTAGTAAAGTTGCAAATTAAGTCTGTATTAATTTCTCTGAATCTGGTTGAATCCTAATCAGACCAGGATCTTGTGAAATACTTTTGTCCTCTCTGTGCATCACCTCTTGTACAGACACACTTAACCCCTCCTCCTTTTCTTTCAGGGTCAGTCCTAGATCTTGTCTCTAAGGCCAACTGAGGGTTTGTTGCCTCATATGGTCAAAATGGCTGCTGGACCCGAATACACAGGAGAGCTTTTTACATTTACCCATAATATAGAAAAGATTATAAAACATAGCAACTAAAGAATCCTATGCATTGTATACGGTCTAATCACAAACTGCACTTGAAATGAAGACCAAACATTACATATATTCAGTCAATGGTTAAAAAGATAATGGTTATACTTAAAAAAAATCAAAATGGTTATACAAGAAAAAGAAAATAGTTTTACGTTTTTAATGATTACTCTTTTTACTTTCAGAATTCCCTCGATGACTCAACAATATAAATGTTGTTGTCTTGTTGTTGTTGACCCTTTATGATCAGTCATCACTCTGAGCTGAAGTACATGAAGAACTGTGACACAGAAAGCTCATTCAAAGGTTTTATTGAAGCAAAAGAAGCATCATCACAATGAAAACACACATCACCAATAAAACACCTACATTCAGAATTATGACGTAAAAACTACAGAAGAATGTTCCTCATGATCAAAAGTAAAAGCACTCGTTCTGCAGAATGAACTCTTTAGAGAGCTTTAATATAATAAACATGTTATTGCATCATTATTATTAACATTCTTCTACAAAACAATGCGCCACAATTAATAAGATTAGCACACACTTTATAATAAACATCTTACTCTGCAAAGTAACTACACTCTTAGAAATAAATGTGCTCACTAGAACCCTGGAGGGTCTTTGGTTCGTCCCCAGAGGAGAACCCTCTTTGGTTCCAGGGAGAACCTTTCCTCAAGGTTCCTTTACACAGAGTTCTACCTAGAACTAAGCATCAAGAGTTTTACCCAGAACCACATATGAAGGTTTCTACCTTTAAGGGTGCAAACAAGATCCCACACAGGTTTCCAACAGGAACTAAAGGTCCTCTCTAGAACTCACTACGGGGTCCTCATGAGGTCCATACAGGACTTTGGTTCTTTCTACCACTGATTGAGAGCAAGAGGAGGAAGAAAGGGAGGAAGAGGAGGAGAAAGGAAGCCTGTGAGCAGAGTGGACTGAAGGAACATTACAGCTCATCTCTTCCCTTCTTCCTGCTCTTCTTCTCTTCCTTGTGGAAGACTTTTCCATCCGCCTGCTTCTTCCAGCTCAGCTTGATGTCGTCGTCGTGCCCCTGGTCCTTCAGCTTCTGTTTGAGCTGAGAGACAAACACATTGAGAGAAGAAGTCTTCAGTAAAGCTGTTTCTCTGCATCCTGTCTCACACTGTCCTCATGTGGAAGCTCTGCTGGAGAAGAACTCTGGTTTCCACTAGAGCAGCTCTGTTGTTTCATGTTGTCTGGACACAAGTCTACCTTCAGTCATGACGTGTCCACGTCTGCACAGAGCACCTTTACATTGTTCTTAGTAGTGCACTACCTCACATGTATCACCTGCTGGTTCTGTTGTTACTGAGAGGAAGATGTACCTGCTTCAAGAGGCCCTCCATCACCACAGGGTCATTCAGATCCACAGAGGAGCTGCTTTTCTGCAGCCTCACTTTCACCACTCGCATCGCAACAGGCTCAACGTCTGAAACACAAACAACCTTCATCAGTCACGACATGTCTGCTGATGATCATCAACGTCCTGGAATGTTTATCACTTTGAGTCATGAAAGAGAAAAGTATGGTCATCCATAACTTTATATTTATATCCTGTTAAGTCCTCATGTCAGTCCTGAGTGAATGATAGCTTACCTCTGTAGCAGATGAACGCTGACCTGACGTCACACTTCAGGGTCTCCCATCGTCCATCGGCACTAAAATCTGCTGACACACAATCCTCAGAGAAACCACGAGGCTCCTTAGACTTCCAGTTCCTAAATGAGGAGTCACTTCCATCAGACCACTTCCAACCGCCTCTGAAGAGGCCGATCCAGCCTCTTCCTCCGGAGGGCATCAGCTTCTGTACCTTCTGGTTGTCCTCCAGGTTCCTCACCATGGCCAGGTCTGTGTGGTGTTCTCTGCAGTAGCTCTGGGCTTCAGTCCACGTCATGGAGGTGTCAATGAAGATAAATGTCACATTGGGCCCTGAAAGCAGCAGAGTGAAGTGCTGAGTAGAGGAACCATAACAGACTACATGATGCAGACCAGTTTATTGTTCTGCATGAATCTCA
Source organism: Clinocottus analis (assembly GCF_023055335.1). Taxonomy (NCBI): domain Eukaryota; kingdom Metazoa; phylum Chordata; class Actinopteri; order Perciformes; family Cottidae; genus Clinocottus; species Clinocottus analis. Next base: position 393,154 of record NW_027176153.1, read on the forward strand.
GCATGAAGATGGATCAACACGGAGCTGTGTGAACATGAACATGCAGCGTCCATTGAGTCCACATTCATAAAGCCATCAGAGATATTTGACCTCCAACAGACTTGATACAAACCGGCTGAATGAGCTCATTAATCTGCTTTAAATGACATTCATGGAGCTGAAGACGAGTTCAAGTAACCCTGAGGACCTTTAACTGGTCCTGGACCAGTCTCAGTCTCGTCCTGGTCCTCTATAGTCTCAGTGTAGTCCTGGTCCTCTATAGTCTCAGTCTAGTCCTGGTCCTTTATAGTCTCAGTCTAGTCCTCTTCTTCCTCCTCTTCTTCAGTCAACAGGAGGCTCCTTATCAACACTATATGAAAGTTTGTCATAGTAACTTTAATATTCTCACCTTTGACATCAAAGCAGATTGAGTTGAAGGGCACATAACATCTGTCGTCGTACCATGCTCCATTAGAATATATATACACACAGAGTTGTTTTCCTTCACTGTTGTTTGGTTCGTTAAACGCCCATCGTCTGAACTCCATCTCTCCAGGTTTGTAGAAGCTTGAGTTTGTCAGTGACCACCTCAAGCTGTCCACGTACAGTCCTATCCAGACTCTCTGAAACAATATTTCATTGTGATATAAAGAAACAGACTTTCAGACATTTGTACTTCTCATTTATATTCTTGATCCTGACGATCAGTCTGATTTATTATTTCAAGAAAACAATATTCAGGTGCTAATATGAACATAGAAAAGGTTTTATTTCTGTCATCACTCCTGCTGTTGATAATGGACTAAGAATCTCACACCGTGGTGACGGCTAAGCTAATGGCTAGCAGCTAACAGTGCTAATGTATAATAATGCTAGCAGCTAACAATGCTAACAGTTAATGATGCTAGCAGCTAACAATGCTAGAAGCTAATGTTGCTAACCTATCACAAAGCTAACATATAACGATGCTAACAGCTAATGGTGCTAACAGCTGATGTTGCTATAAGCTAACAATGCTACCACCTAAAGATGCTAGAAGCTAATCATTGAACAAAAATACTTACGTAAAGTACAAGTACACACTTCTGTCCAGGTCATTTGCATACTTTCCACCACTGTGTGGATGTCAAACTTTCAGACCACCTGTCACTGACGTAATAACACTCACGGAGACGGAGGCGGCCATTTTGCTTGAACTCAGCGTTGCCTTCAGGGTCTCCAGGTCCTGCGGGTCTCGTATGGTGGCCAGGTCCATGTAGTTCTCTCTGCAGTGACGCTGTGCTTCAGTCATGTTCTTCAGCTCATTAACAACATGGTATTGACGTACAGCAGCTGATGAGACGGCACACAGCCCTGATGACACACAGCACGCTGATGACATCACAGCACGCTGATGACATCACCTCGTTATGGATGTTACACACATGCATTATGTGACATATCCCAGAACACCACACAGCTCAGAGTCCCTGAACACCACACAGCCCAGAGTCCCTGAACACCACACAGCTCAGAGTCCCTGAACACCACACAGCCCAGAGTCCCTGAACACCACACAGCTCAGAGTCCCTGAACACCACACAGCCCAGAGTCCCTGAACACCACACAGCCCAGAGTCCCTGAACACCACACAGCTCAGAGTCCCTAAACACCACACAGCTCAGAGTACCTGAACACCACACAGCCCAGAGTCCCTGAACACCACACAGCCCGCAGTCCCTGAACACCACACAGCCCAGAGTCCCTGAACACCACACAGCTCAGAGTCCCTGAACACCACACAGCCCAGAGTCCCTGAACACCACACAGTTACATCAGATAATAACTATCTTTTTTTCAACTTGAACTTAATTGTCTCTGCAACCACAACGTTCATTAACTTCATTTAAAGTTCTACAGTAGTGTAACCCCTGTGAGGAGACGCCTTCAGTTAAAAAGAAATACAGTGAGTTAGATTTAAGTACGTAACTCGTCAACCTGCTGCAGTGACCGCAACGTTTCACTAAACTCCTGCTAAGTTCCCTTCACAAAGATTTCACTAACAAACTGGTCCAGGTGGCCGTGAGGCTGCTGGGAGTAAAACATATCCATCCCTGTCCTCATGGACACAGACTTCTACCTGGAACCTCATTCATCACATTAATATCAATAACTTAACTCACTAATGCAAATGATCATTTTACATTAAAGTAAAGAGATGAAGGAAGAAGGAAAGTTAGAGGAAAGTCACAGGAACAAATTATACACAATATTATTATAATGCTGAAGATGGTAAAGAATAAAAATATATTAAAGTCTTACCTGATACAACGAGGACGCTCAGGAGAAGTTTGTCCATCCTCGTCTCCTCTCTGTCCTCTCGTCTCCTCTCTGTCCTCTCCTCTCGTCTCCTCTCTGTCAGACTGTGACTGTTGAGCATCATCTCATGGAATGTTATAAAGGACTCATTTGCTTGAACACACCTATTTTTAGGCCTTTCCTCTAAACGTCAGACCAAACTAAAGAGTGTGTCTCTGCAGCCACGAGGGCTGTTTGAATAATGTTATAATTAAAGGAACACATGTGAGATGTAGTTCAGATGTTTAAATATCAGTCTACAAGTTTCTGGTGAAGAGAAGATGAAGAGGACACACAGAAAGACATGAAAAGGTTTCAAGTCTATATAAATATAATTAATACATTCATAAGGAATGACTTTCAGGATGATGATGTGTCTGACATGATGCAGACTGCTTCCTCAGAGCTCAGGGAGCATCGGGCCTGTAGTCCCTCAACACAGAGAAGACTGTTCCACACGAACAATACGCAGTAGACCTGAAGGCCACTCTGACACCAAAATACTGCAAAAGGAGTGAAATGCAGTTATTTTGGGGAGTGATGCTGCTCGGCGCAGCATGAAGATGGTTACTGCTTTGACGATGGCGCTTGGAGAACAATGGCGAGGACCCGCGAGCTGAACCAAGAACTATTTGAAGTAGAAATGCCGGATCTTAGATCTTTAGTGGGAGAGGGTCTCCAGTGGAAGGAGGGAGGGCTTAAGAGGCATGAGACGACCTTTCCTCTGAAGCATCACCTGAAGCAACGTCTGATGACGGAGGATCAGCTGATCAAGAAAATATCAATGTTGTACAAATATGATGATGGAAATGTATGCAAAACTCTTGTTGTGTGCAAACAAGAGTTCTTCTGTTTGCTCTCAGTTTATTTGAATGTGTGCTGTTGAATCTCTTTCTGTGGAACACGGACAGTAACTCTTCCTCAGGACTTCATGCTGATTGGTCGGAGGCAAATTTAAACACACAGGAGTGAAATAGAAAATATGGAAATCAAAATTTTCATTTGAATATGTTTGTGTGTCTAAAGTTTAACCATCACACACATACAAGTACTTGTCCATGTCTCTAGTAGGGAAATGAAGGGCGTCCATGTCTCCAACAGAGATGAAGGGCGTCCATGTCTCCAACAGGGATATGAAGGGCGTCCATGTCTCCAACAGAGATGAAGGGCGTCCATGTCTCCAACAGGGATATGAAGGGCGTCCATGTCTCCAACAGGTAGATAAGGGACGTCCATGTCTCCAACAGAGAGATGAAGGGCGTCCATGTCTCCAACAGGTAGATGAAGGGTGTCCATGTCTCCAACAGGTAGATGAAGGGCGTCCATGTCTCCAACGGGTAGATGAAGGACGTCCATGTTTCCAACGGGTAGATGAAGGGCGTCCATGTCTCCAACAGGTAGATGAACGGCGTCCATGTCTCCAACAGGTAGATGAAGGGCGTCCATGTCTCCAACAGAGATGAAGGGCGTCCATGTCTCCTACAGGTAGATTAAGGGCGTCCATGTCTCCAACAGGTAGATGAAGGGTGTCCATGTCTCCAGCAGGTAGATGAAGAGCGTGTATGTCTCCAACAGTTAGATGAAGGGCGTCCCTGTCTCCAATAGGGCGATGAAGGGCGTCCATGTCTCCAACAGGTAGATGAAGGTCGTCCATGTCTCCAAAAGAGAGATGAAGGGCGTCCATGTCTCTAACAGAGAGATGAAGGGCGTCCATGTCTCCAACAGGTGGATGAAGGACGTCCATGTCTCCAACAGGTAGATGAAGGGCGTCCCTGTCTCCAACAGGTAGATGAAGGACATGTATGTCTCCAACAGGTATATGAAGGGCGTCCCTGTCTCCAACAGGGAGATGAAGGGCGTCCATGTCTCCAACAGGTAGATGAAGGGCGTCCATGTCTCCAACAGAGATGAAGGGTGTCCATGTCTCCAACAGAGATGAAGGGCGTCCATGTCTCCAACAGGGAGATGAAGGGCGTCCATGTCTCCAACAGGTAGATAAGGGACGTCCATGTCTCCAACAGAGAGATGAAGGGCGTCCATGTCTCCAACAGGTAGATGAAGGGTGTCCATGTCTCCAACAGGTAGATGAAGGGCGTCCATGTCTCCAACGGGTAGATGAAGGACGTCCATGTCTCCAACAGGTAGATGAAGGGTGTCCATGTCTCCAACAGGTAGATGAAGGGCGTCTATGTCTCCAACGGGTAGATGAAGGACGTCCATGTTTCCAACAGGTAGATGAAGGGCGTCCATGTCTCCAACAGGTAGATGAACGGCGTCCATGTCTCCAACAGGTAGATGAAGGGCGTCCATGTCTCCAACAGAGATGAAGGGCGTCCATGTCTCCAACAGAGATGAAGGGCGTCCATGTCTCCAGCAGGTAGAAGAAGGGCGTCCATGTCTCCAGCAGGTAGATGAAGGGCGTCCCTGTCTCCAACAGGTAGATGAAGGACGTGTATGTCTCCAACAGGTAGATGAAGGGCGTCCCTGTCTCCAACAGGGAGATGAAGGGCGTCCATGTCTCCAACAGGTAGATGAAGGGCGTCCATGTCTCCAACAGGTAGATGAAGGACGTCCATGTTTCCAACAGGTAGATGAAGGGCGTCCATGTCTCCAACAGGGAGATGAAGGGCGTCCATGTCTCCAACCAGTAGATGAAGGGCGTCCATGTCTCCAACAGAGATGAAGGGCGTCCATGTCTCCAACAGAGATGAAGGGCGTCCATGTCTCCAACAGGGAGATGAAGGGCGTCCATGTCTCCAACAGGTAAATAAGGGACGTCCATGTCTCCAACAGAGAGATGAAGGGCGTCCATGTCTCCAACAGGTAGATGAAGGGTGTCCATGTCTCCAACAGGTAGATGAAGGGCGTCCATGTCTCCAACGGGTAGATGAAGGACGTCCATGTTTCCAACAGGTAGATGAAGGGCGTCCATGTCTCCAACAGGTAGATGAACGGCGTCCATGTCTCCAACAGGTAGATGAAGGGCGTCCATGTCTCCAACAGAGATGAAGGGCGTCCATGTCTCTAACAGAGATGAAGGGCGTCCATGTCTCCAGCAGGTAGAAGAAGGGCGTCCATGTCTCCAGCAGGTAGATGAAGGGCGTCCCTGTCTCCAACAGGTAGATGAAGGACGTGTATGTCTCCAACAGGTAGATGAAGGGCGTCCCTGTCTCCAACAGGGAGATGAAGGGCGTCCATGTCTCCAACAGGTAGATGAAGGGCGTCCATGTCTCCAACAGGGAGATGAAGGGCGTCCATGTCTCCAACAGGTAGATGAAGGGCGTCCATGTCTCCAACAGAGATGAAGGGCGTCCATATCTCCAACAGAGATGAAGGGCGTCCATGTCTCCAGCAGGTAGAAGAAGGGCGTCCATGTCTCCAACAGGTAGATGAAGGTCGTCCATGTCTCCAAAAGAGAGATGAAGGGCGTCCATGTCTCTAACAGAGAGATAAAGGGCGTCCATGTCTCCAACAGGTAGATGGAGGGCGTCCATGTCTCCAACAGGGAGATGAAGGGCGTCCATGTCTCCAACAGGTAGATGAAGGGCGTCCATGTCTCCAACAGAGATGAAGGGCGTCCATGTCTCCAACAGAGATGAAGGGCGTCCATGTCTCCAGCAGGTAGAAGAAGGGCGTCCATGTCTCCTACAGATAGATTAAGGGCGTCCATGTCTCCAACAGGTAGATGAAGGTCGTCCATGTCTCCAAAAGAGAGATGAAGGGCGTCCATGTCTCTAACAGAGAGATAAAGGGCGTCCATGTCTCCAACAGGTAGATGGAGGGCGTCCATGTCTCCAACAGGTAGATGAAGGGCGTCCATGTCTCCAACAGGTAGATGAAGGACGTCCATGTTTCCAACAGGTAGATGAAGGGCGTCCATGTCTCCAACAGGGAGATGAAGGGCGTCCATGTCTCCAACCAGTAGATGAAGGGCGTCCATGTCTCCAACAGAGATGAAGGGCGTCCATGTCTCCAACAGAGATGAAGGGCGTCCATGTCTCCAACAGGGAGATGAAGGGCGTCCATGTCTCCAACAGGTAAATAAGGGACGTCCATGTCTCCAACAGAGAGATGAAGGGCGTCCATGTCTCCAACAGGTAGATGAAGGGTGTCCATGTCTCCAACAGGTAGATGAAGGGCGTCCATGTCTCCAACGGGTAGATGAAGGACGTCCATGTTTCCAACAGGTAGATGAAGGGCGTCCATGTCTCCAACAGGTAGATGAACGGCGTCCATGTCTCCAACAGGTAGATGAAGGGCGTCCATGTCTCCAACAGAGATGAAGGGCGTCCATGTCTCTAACAGAGATGAAGGGCGTCCATGTCTCCAGCAGGTAGAAGAAGGGCGTCCATGTCTCCAGCAGGTAGATGAAGGGCGTCCCTGTCTCCAACAGGTAGATGAAGGACGTGTATGTCTCCAACAGGTAGATGAAGGGCGTCCCTGTCTCCAACAGGGAGATGAAGGGCGTCCATGTCTCCAACAGGTAGATGAAGGGCGTCCATGTCTCCAACAGGGAGATGAAGGGCGTCCATGTCTCCAACAGGTAGATGAAGGGCGTCCATGTCTCCAACAGAGATGAAGGGCGTCCATATCTCCAACAGAGATGAAGGGCGTCCATGTCTCCAGCAGGTAGAAGAAGGGCGTCCATGTCTCCAACAGGTAGATGAAGGTCGTCCATGTCTCCAAAAGAGAGATGAAGGGCGTCCATGTCTCTAACAGAGAGATAAAGGGCGTCCATGTCTCCAACAGGTAGATGGAGGGCGTCCATGTCTCCAACAGGTAGATGAAGGATGTCCATGTCTCCAACAGGTAGATGAAGGGCGTCCATGTCTCCAACAGGTAGATGAAGGGTGTCCATTTCTCCAACAGGTAGATGAAGGGCGTCCATGTCTCCAACAGGTAGATGAAGGACGTCCATGTTTCCAACAGGTAGATGAAGGATGTCTATGTCTCCAACAGAGAGATGAAGGGAGTCCATGTCTCCAAAAGAGAGATGAAGGGCGTCCATGTCTCCAACAGAGAGATGAAGGGCATCCATGTCTCCAACAGGTAGGTGAAGGGCGTCCATGTCTCCAACAGGTAGATGAAGGGCGTCCATGTCTCCAACAGAGATGAAGGGCGTCCATGTCTCCAACAGAGATGAAGGGCGTCGATGTCTCCAACAGAGGTGAAGGGCGTCCATGTCTCCAACAGAGAGATGAAGGGTGTCCATGTCTCCAACAGAGAGATGAAGGGCGTCCATGTCTCCAACAGAGAGATGAAGGGCCGCCATGTCTCCAGCAGGTAGATGAAGGGCGTCCATGTCTCCAACAGGTAGATGAAGGGCGTCCATGTCTCCAACAGGTAGATGAAGGGCGTCCATGTCTCCAACAGGTAGATGAAGGGTGTCCATGTCTCCAACAGGTAGATGAAGGGCGTCCATGTCTCCAACAGGTAGATGAAGGGCGTCCATGTCTATGCCAAACCTTTTGGCTCAATGACTTTAAAACATGACAGACGGGCCGGGCCAGTATCAGATGGATGGAGAGTGTTTGTGTAAACTCATATAAATTAAAAGTAAAGCCATTAACGTAAATGGAAAGATTTCATTTCATTGGGAACAGGGTCTCTGAATGAATACACTGGCCCGATTCTGCCGTCCGACACTGCCGTCACCGGGCCACAATCAAACACAACCAGGGCCGGCATCGGCCCTGGTTGTGTTTGATTGGAGTCTGAACCAGCATCTCAGCTGGTGTTCCAGTCGGTTTCTCTGTAGTCTGCTCCATGGGCTCCGGCTCTGGTACACTTGTAACCGTCTCAACACAGGAGGCTTTCACAGGGCATCCATCAACTTCAACTCTCTCCTATAATAACTATCGGACAGAAAAGTCATCAGGTGCTTCCAACGCAAGCTCGTCTGGCAGTCTGCAGGAAAGTCTTCATCTGCCAAGTGCCAGCGATGAAATCACCCAACTGGATGCTCCTCAAGGGTCTCATGACGCCTTTCTCCTTCTCTACAGGAGTCAGAATTATTACGTCTGTTTTGTGACAGGACACACCTGTCAATCACATGACGTGAGTCCTGAATATCCTCCTCTGCAGCAGCTGCATGCAGGGTAAGGGTGATCTTTTCTGATGAAATGAATCATTAGTCCCTCCCCTGCAAAGCATGCGCCACACATGGTGACTCTGCAGCCACCTGGGCCTTCTTTGGCCCCGTAAGCTTCTCACAGGCAGGTTTTCTCTTTCTGATCTAACCCTCTGCCATCGTGGGGTTGCTCTCTCTGTCCCAGAGACAGGGTTCGGGTCACTGTCCTGGTACTCGGTCCAGGTGAGGTAGTCCGTGGGGTTTTCAGGGTCATGACCTCTCCCTATCGTAACCAATCAATGTTACCTTTCTGGAGTGTCAGCTCTTCTGCTCCCCCACAGGTAGTTCTACATGCAGGTCTGGTTGTTTAGTCTGTCCACACACCTGGTCCCTGTCAGGAGGGATATCAGGGATGTGTGGAACCAGTTTATTGTTAGACAAGTGTTTATCTAGCTTCATTCGCTGGACAGGGACATCACAGCAGTTTTCAGAATGTATTTTTATCCACTCTTTCCCAGATCTTATTGCTCTTGCAGCTCTATTGAGTTTTATTTTTGAAATGGCTCCTGTTGTCCGTTCTGAGGGACAGCGGGGTTCTTTGCTGTAAAGAAGTCTGCCATGCATTGGCTGACAGTTCTTGCGGTCGCAGCCCGTATGGGATGCAATTCAGTAGCACCTCACCCGCCGTGATAACTAAGAACTCCTCGTTCCCCGGGGCAGACGGGGTTAAGGCCTGCACCGTCAGTAATGTACTCCAGTGTTTTAATGTGTCTCGAGCCACATTTAATGTGAAGCATCCCGGTCTTCATGGAGCAGTTTTAGCATTGTCTTTTCATCAGTTTTGAATTTTTCTTTTAAATTATGAAAGGTTATTGTTTGGCTTATTGAGAAACTTTTTCATTCTCTCTCACCCTATGTGACCCAGAGATTGGCTGAGCTTCAACAAAACCGTGTGCTTCACTATCGGTACTACGATCTGATCATTGTGTTCCCGTGTTCCAGGGAAAATGCAAATGACTTTATACTAACATACGTACTGCTTTCATCTGGTTCAGGGTGGTCACACGGCCTGAGGCCATTCTGCCACCTCGTTGAAGCATCGTCTGTTGGCGCTTGGGTGTGGCTGTTTATGTGTTTCATGACGACTCTTTTCTTTTTACTAAACTCAGCTATTACTGTCCAATAATCTGAGCTGAAGGAGTTCCTACATCTCCAAATCTTCATGAAAGCTGTTGCAGCAATAACAACTGTTTGTCATTATTGTGCTTTCTTTCATTGTGTTGCTGTCCTTCAGGCTGCAGCTTTACGTACCTCAGCTGTTCCTTTATTTTTTTACATGTATTCCCTCCTTTTTCTTTCTCTTCCTCTTCCCCCAAAGCACTCTATAAGGGGTTCAACGCGGTCTTCCTCCGAGCCTTCCCTGCCAACGCGGTAAAACCCTTTTGCTCTCATATTATACTCACATGCAGTACACATATATGAATGTATGGCGCCTGACGAGCGGGGCGGGTAGCGGGCTTCAGGCACTTGCATTACATACATTTGACAAGTAAAGGGTTCAAGGTTCCTGTGGGCAGTGTCTTGTGGAATCTTAGAGGCATATTGACACAATAATTAGGTTAAGAAGCACTATGAAATATTACAAACTCGGAAATTGTTAGCCAATTATAGGGGAATTCTGATGTTCAGAACCCCCTAGCCAATTGTAACGTGTGCATTTAAATGTAGTCGGGATCTGGAGCATAGCACTGAGCTATCCTCTGTCTCTTCTCTGGCCCACAGACGTTTCCTGGAGGCTCAGGTTCTGGTGCTGGCTGGTCCTCTGCTGCCCTCCCCACATCTGCATCTGGCTCCAGCAGGTCACCGTTGGTGAGGCAGATGTTGTGGAGCACAGTGCAGCACACAATGACCTCCGGCACAAACTTCACATCCACCTCCAGGGCCTTCAAGAAGATGGACCGCCATCGCGCCTGGAGTATTCCAAAGGACCTCTCCACAACACACCTCGCCTTTGAGAGGCAGCAGTAGCGTGCTTGGAGGTGGTTGCGGACAGGCTGCCTAAAGGAGGTCATCAGGCAGATGGGTTGAGACAGGCAGGGGTGGCCACCATCCCCAAGGATACAGTGTCCTGGTGGACTGCTCATAAAATATGGGGCTGTTTTTCAGGACCCTGGCATCATGCATTGAGCCTGGGTAGCCCACACCCACATCAATGAATTTGCATTTATCATCATAGATGGCTTGCAGCTGGATGGAGTGAAAAAGCTTCCTGTTAAAATAGCAGGCAGCATCCTCTGCTGGGGGGTGTCACCCTGACGTATGAACAAACTGTAAACGTTAAAGTTGAAGATGATTTGACGATTTCCCCATTGGGTCCCATTATAAAAAAAAATCATAAAAAGCTTAATAATTTGGAAATTTGAAAAGTCAGAAATATGAAAAGTCATAGCCATCATGTTCTTAAGTAGCTGAATATTTCAATAATTTAACTTTTTTCTGTAACTGAAAATATGAAAGACTAGTTACGGTCCAAAATATGGATGGAAGAAATAGAAGAAGAAACAGTTTAATAAAGATTTGAAGAACAATAGTTGCACAATAGTGCAACAATAGTTGGAATGCTTGTAGCATTCCAACTAATTAGTATGTGTTCAGTGGTAACATAATATGAAACCCAGATCTTTTATTTTATTCAACATGCAGTTTCACATCTCCTCCAGCAGAGGGCAGCACAGCTCAGAGTCCTGACGGACCAGGATGAAGGTTCCTGCTGAGCAGGTGAAAACATAGATTTGTTTTATGATGATCTACAAACAAGTTGCATAGTGGAGAGTCACATAGTGGGGAGTTACATTGTGGGGAGTCACATAGTGGGGAGTTACATAGTGGACAGTTACATAGTGGGGAGTTACATAGTGAACAGTTACATAGTGGGGAGTTACATAGTGGACAGTTACATAGTGGACAGTCACATAGTGGACAGTTACATAGTGGACAGTTACATAGTGGGGGGTCACATAGTGGGGAGTTACATAGTGGGGAGTCACATAGTGGGGAGTTACATAGTGGACAGTTACATAGTGGACAGTTACATAGTGGGAAGTTACATAGTGGACAGTTAAATAGTGGGGAGTCACATAGTGGGGAGTTACATAGTGGACAGTTTCATAGTGGACAGTTACATAGTGGACAGTTACATAGTGGGGAGTCACATAGTGGGGAGTTACATAGTGGACAGTTTCATAGTGGACAGTTACACAGTGGGGAGTCACATTGTGGACAGTTACATAGTGGACAGTTACATAGTGGGGAGTTACATAGTGGACAGTTACATAATGGGGAGTCACATAGTGGGGAGTTACATAGTGGACAGTTACATAGTGGGGAGTTACATAGTGGACAGTTACATAGTGGACAGTCACATAGTGGACAGTTACATAGTGGACAGTTACATAGTGGGGAGTCACATAGTGGGGAGTCACATAGTGGGGAGTCATATAGTGGGGAGTCACATAGTGGGGAGTTACATAGTGGGGAGTTACATAGTGGACAGTTACATAGTGGGGAGTCACATAGTGGGAAGTTACATAGTGGACAGTTACATAGTGGGGAGTCACATAGTGGGGAGTTACATAGTGGACAGTTTCATAGTGGACAGTTACATAGTGAACAGTTACATAGTGGGGAGTCACATAGTGGGGAGTTACATAGTGGACAGTTTCATGGTGGACAGTTACACAGTGGGGAGTCACATTGTGGACAGTTACATAGTGGACAGTTACATAGTGGGGAGTTACATAGTGGACAGTTACATAGTGGGGAATTACATAGTGGGGAGTCACATAGTGGGGAGTTACATAGTGGGGAGTTACATAGTGGACAGTTACATAGTGGGGAGTTACATAGTTGGGAGTCACATAGTGGGGAGTCACATAGTGGCGAGTCACATAGTGGGGAGTCACATAGTGGGGAGTTACATAGTGGGGAGTTACATAGTGGACAGTTACATAGTGGGGAGTTACATAATGGACAGTTACATAGTGGGGAGTTACATAGTGGGGAATTACATAGTGGACAGTTACATAGTGGGGAGTTACATAGTGGGGAGTTACATAGTGGGGAGTCACATAGTGGGGAGTTACATAGTGGGGTGTTACATAGTGGACAGTTACATAGTGGGGAGTTACATAGTGGGGAGTCACATAGTGGGGAGTCACATAGTGGACAATCACATAGTGGACAGTTACATAGTGGGGAGTCACATAGTGGGGAGTTACATAGTGGACAGTTACATAGTGGGGAATTACATAGTGGACAGTTATATAATGGGGAGTTACATGGTGGGGAGTCACATAGTGGGGAATTACATAGTGGACAGTTACATAGTGGGGAGTTACATAGTGGACAGTTACATAGTGGGGAGTTACATGGTGGGGAGTCACATAGTGGGGAGTTACATAGTGGGGAGTCACATAGTGGGGAGTTACATAGTGGGGAGTTACATAGTGGACAGTTAAATAGTGGGGAGTCACATAGTGGGGAGTTACATAGTGGACAGTTTCATAGTGGACAGTTACATAGTGGACAGTTACATAGTGGGGAGTCACATAGTGGGGAGTTACATAGTGGACAGTTTCATAGTGGACAGTTACACAGTGGGGAGTCACATTGTGGACAGTTACATAGTGGACAGTTACATAGTGGGGAGTTACATAGTGGACAGTTACATAATGGGGAGTCACATAGTGGGGAGTTACATAGTGGACAGTTACATAGTGGGGAGTTACATAGTGGACAGTTACATAGTGGACAGTCACATAGTGGACAGTTACATAGTGGACAGTTACATAGTGGGGAGTCACATAGTGGGAAGTTACATAGTGGACAGTTACATAGTGGGGAGTCACATAGTGGGGAGTTACATAGTGGACAGTTTCATAGTGGACAGTTACATAGTGAACAGTTACATAGTGGGGAGTCACATAGTGGGGAGTTACATAGTGGACAGTTTCATGGTGGACAGTTACACAGTGGGGAGTCACATTGTGGACAGTTACATAGTGGACAGTTACATAGTGGGGAGTTACATAGTGGACAGTTACATAGTGGGGAATTACATAGTGGGGAGTCACATAGTGGGGAGTTACATAGTGGGGAGTTACATAGTGGACAGTTACATAGTGGGGAGTTACATAGTTGGGAGTCACATAGTGGGGAGTCACATAGTGGCGAGTCACATAGTGGGGAGTCACATAGTGGGGAGTTACATAGTGGGGAGTTACATAGTGGACAGTTACATAGTGGGGAGTTACATAATGGACAGTTACATAGTGGGGAGTTACATAGTGGGGAATTACATAGTGGACAGTTACATAGTGGGGAGTTACATAGTGGGGAGTTACATAGTGGGGAGTCACATAGTGGGGAGTTACATAGTGGGGTGTTACATAGTGGACAGTTACATAGTGGGGAGTTACATAGTGGGGAGTCACATAGTGGGGAGTCACATAGTGGACAATCACATAGTGGACAGTTACATAGTGGGGAGTCACATAGTGGGGAGTTACATAGTGGACAGTTACATAGTGGGGAATTACATAGTGGACAGTTATATAATGGGGAGTTACATGGTGGGGAGTCACATAGTGGGGAATTACATAGTGGACAGTTACATAGTGGGGAGTTACATAGTGGACAGTTACATAGTGGGGAGTTACATGGTGGGGAGTCACATAGTGGGGAGTTACATAGTGGGGAGTCACATAGTGGGGAGTCACATAGTGGGGAGTTACATAGTGGGGAGTTACATAGTGGACAGTTACATAGTGGGGAGTCACATAGTGGGGAGTTACATAGTGGACAGTTTCATAGTGGACAGTTTAATAGTGAACAGTTACATAGTGGGGAGTCACATAGTGGGGAGTTAAATAGTGGACAGTTACATAGTGGGGAGTTACATGGTGGGGAGTCACATAGTGGGGAGTTACATAGTGGGGAGTTACATAGTGGACAGTTACATAGTGGGGAATTACATAGTGGACAGTTACATAGTGGGGAGTTACATAGTGGACAGTTACATAGTGGGGAGTTACATAGTGGGGAGTCACATAGTGGGGAGTCACATAGTGGGGAGTCACATAGTGGGGAGTTACATAGTGGGGAGTTACATAGTGGACAGTTACATAGTGGGGAGTTACATAATGGACAGTTACATAGTGGGGAGTTACATAGTGGGGAATTACATAGTGGACAGTTACATAGTGGGGAGTTACATAGTGGGGAGTTACATAGTGGGGAGTCACATAGTGGGGAGTTACATAGTGGGGTGTTACATAGTGGACAGTTACATAGTGGGGAGTTACATAGTGGGGAGTCACATAGTGGGGAGTCACATAGTGGACAATCACATAGTGGACAGTTACATAGTGGGGAGTCACATAGTGGGGAGTTACATAGTGGACAGTTACATAGTGGGGAATTACATAGTGGACAGTTATATAATGGGGAGTTACATGGTGGGGAGTCACATAGTGGGGAATTACATAGTGGACAGTTACATAGTGGGGAGTTACATGGTGGGGAGTCACATAGTGGGGAGTTACATAGTGGGGAGCTACATAGTGGACAGTTACATAGTGGGGAATTACATAGTGGACAGTTACATAGTGGGGAGTTACATAGTGGACAGTTACATAGTGGGGAGTTACATGGTGGGGAGTCACATAGTGGGGAGTTACATAGTGGGGAGTTACATAGTGGACAGTTACATAGTGGGGAGTCACATAGTGGACAGTTACATAGTGGGGAGTCATATAGTGGAGAGTCACATAGTGGACAGTTACATAGTGGGGAGTTACATAGTGGACAGTTACATAGTGGGGAGTTACATAGTGGGGAGTCACATAGTGGGGAGTTACATAGTGGGGAGTCACATAGTGGACAGTTACATAGTGGGGAGTCATATAGTGGAGAGTCACATAGTGGACAGTTACATAGTGGGGAGTTACATAGTGGACAGTTACATAGTGGGGAGTCACATAGTGGGGAGTTACATAGTGGACAGTTACATAGTGGGGAGTCATATAGTGGAGAGTCACATAGTGGACAGTTACATAGTGGGGAGTCACATAGTGGACAGTTACATAGTGGGGAGTCACATAGTGGACAGTCACATAGTGGGGAGTTACATAGTGGACAGTTACGTAGTGGGGAGTCACATAGTGGGGAGTTACATAGTGGGGAGTTACATAGTGGACAGTTACATAGTGGGGAGTTACATAGTGGAGAGTTACATAGTGGACAGTCACATAGTGGACAGTTACATAGTGGGGAGTTACATAGTGGGGAGTTACATAGTAGACAGTTACATAGTGGACAATTACATAGTGGGGAGTTACATAGTGGACAGTTACATAGTGGGGAGTCACATAGTGGAGAGTCACATAGTGGACAGTTACATAGTGGGGAGTTACATAGTGGGGAGTTACATAGTGGGGAGTCACATAGTGGGGAGTTACATAGTGGGGAGTTACATAGTGGACAGTTACATAGTGGGGAGTCACATAGTGGGGAGTTACATAGTGGGGAGTTACATAGTGGAGAGTTACATAGTGGACAGTCACATAGTGGACAGTTACATAGTGGGGAGTTACATAGTGGGGAGTCACATAGTGGGGAGTTACATAGTAGACAGTTACATAGTGGACAATTACATAGTGGGGAGTCACATAGTGGAGAGTCACATAGTGGACAGTTACATAGTGGGGAGTTACATAGTGGGGAGTTACATAGTGGGGAGTCACATAGTGGGGAGTTACATAGTGGACAGTTACATAGTGGGGAGTCACATAGTGGGGAGTTACATAGTGGGGAGTTACATAGTGGAGAGTTACATAGTGGACAGTCACATAGTGGACAGTTACATAGTGGGGAGTCACATAGTGGGGAGTTACATAGTGGGGAGTCACATAGTGGGGAGTTACATAGTGGACAGTTACATAGTGGGGAGTTACATAGTGGACAGTTACATAGTGGGGAGTCACATAGTGGACAGTCACATAGTGGGGAGTTACATAGTGGACAGTTGCATAGTGGGGAGTTACATAGTGGGGAGTCACATAGTGGGGAGTTACATAGTGGACAGTTACATAGTGGACAATTACATAGTGGGGAGTTACATAGTGGACAGTTACATAGTGGGGAGTCACATAGTGGACAGTCACATAGTGGGGAGTTACATAGTGGACAGTTACATAGTGGGGAGTCACATAGTGGAGAGTCACATAGTGGACATTTACATAGTGGGGAGTTACATAGTGGACAGTTACATAGTGGGGAGTTACATAGTGGACAGTTACATAGTGGGGAGTCACATAGTGGACAGTCACATAGTGGGGAGTTACATAGTGGACAGTTACATAGTGGGGAGTCACATAGTGGAGAGTCACATAGTGGACATTTACATAGTGGGGAGTTACATAGTGGACAGTTACATAGTGGGGAGTTACATAGTGGACAGTTACATAGTGGGGAGTCACATAGTGGACAGTTACATAGTGGGGAGTTACATAGTGGACAGTTACATAGTGGGGAGTCACATAGTGGGGAGTTACATAGTGGGGAGTTACATAGTGGAGAGTTACATAGTGGACAGTCACATAGTGGACAGTTACATAGTGGGGAGTCACATAGTGGGGAGTTACATAGTGGGGAGTCACATAGTGGGGAGTTACATAGTGGACAGTTACATAGTGGGGAGTCACATAGTGGACAGTTACATAGTGGGGAATTACATAGTGGACAGTTACATAGTGGGGAGTTACATGGTGGGGAGTCACATAGTGGAGAGTTACATAGTGGACAGTTACATAGTGGGGAGTCACATAGTGGACAGTTACATAGTGGACAGTTACATAGTGGGGAGTCATATAGTGGAGAGTCACATAGTGGACAGTTACATAGTGGGGAGTTACATAGTGGACAGTTACATAGTGGGGAGTCACATAGTGGGGAGTTACATAGTGGGGAGTCACATAGTGGGGAATTACATAGTGGACAGTCACATAGTGGGGAGTCACATAGTGGAGATTTACTTAGTGGGGAATTACATAGTGGACAGTCACATAGTGGGGAGTTACATTGTGAGGAGTTACATAGTGGGGAATTACATAGTGGACAGTCACATAGTGGGGAGTCACATAGTGGAGATTTACTTAGTGGGGAATTACATAGTGGACAGTCACATAGTGGGGAGTTACATTGTGAGGAGTTACATAGTGGGGAATTACATAGTGGACAGTCACATAGTGGGGAGTCACATAGTGGAGATTTACTTAGTGGGGAGGCGTGAGGGCAGCCAAGGAAGACTGCTGATTGGCTGCTGATCAATCTGCACCAAATGAATAATTGTTCATGACGGATGAAGGTTTTCTTACTTTCATCCTGACTGAGACCAGTTATCATTCTTCTGTGCTGAACACTGATCTCAGATCAGAACTAACCACGAGGGGGCGACTCCTCTGGTTGTATAGAAGTCTATGCTTCATGTGTTAAAGCTGCATTCTCTCTCCTGACCACCAGGGGGCGACTCCCCTTCTTGTATAGAAGTCTATGCTTCATGTGTTAAAGCTGCATTCTCTCTCCTGACCACCAGGGGGTGACTCCTCTGGTTGTATAGAAGTCTATGCTTCATGCGTTAAAGCTGCATTCTCTCTCCTGACCACCAATATTGCAGCCGGTTTTCTCCATAATATTTTAGGATGGAAACTCACGTACTCCTCACTCTCTCTCTCTCTCTCTCTCTCTCTCTCTCTCTCTCTCTCTGTGTGTGTGTGTGTGTGTGTGTGTGTGTGTGTGTGTGTGTGAGAGTGTGCGGTAAACCAGCTGAGTCGCCGCGTGACTATGTGCGTTTTTCCTCTTTGCAAACACACACATACACACACATACACACACACACACACACACACACACACACACACACACACACACACACACACACACACTCCTCCTCTTTCTACAGCAGAATAGCGGAGGAGAAAAAAAAGCCTCATAATTTACGTGTGATAATAACCAGAGCACCATTCTCACGCGCAGAGAGAGAGAGAGAGAGAGAGAAAGAGAGAGAGAGAGAGAGAGAGAGAGAGATAGAGAGAGAGAGAGAGAGAGAGAGAGAGAGAGAGAGAGAGAGAGAGGATCATCAGCGCTGCAGCAGCGGATCTCTCGGCTGTCAGACGCAGAGGAATGATAATTAGAAAGAGATTGACTCGGCAACAAGAAGAAAAAGAGGAAGACGGAGGAGGAGGAAGAGGAGGAGGAAGAGGAGCCAGGCCTGCAGCAGTGCAGCGAGCTGAGGAATACAGGAAGGAAGACAGAGGGACGGACGGATCCAGTGGATCTGCATCTGATCCAGAAGGAGACGCAGCAGCTTGAGCTTTTGTTGCTTTTTGTCGGAGGTAGACGACGACGACGACGACGATGATGAGGATGATGAGGACGATGATGACAGCAGCAGCTGAGGAGGAGATGGAGAGATGAGCGGAGATCAATAATCCACTCTTCTTCCTCCAGCCCCCACCTTCATCCCTCCATCACATCTGCAGGAGAACAAACCTGTGAGCCGCTTCCTGGTTTCTGTTGTTCCTGCAGCGAGTGTGTGTGTGTGTGTGTGTGTGTGTGTGTGTGTGTGTGTGAGAGAGAGAGTGTGTGAACGTGTGTGTGCGTGCGTGTACATGTATGTGTAGGTGAGTGTGTGTGTGTGCGTGGGTGTGAGCGTGAATGTGTGTGTGTACATGTGTGAGTGAGTGTGTGTATGTGTGAGTGTTTGTGTGTGCACATGCTCATATGTGTGTCTTGTATGTGCAACTGTTTTCTATGTAGGCCATGTGGACTTGTATGTTTGTGTGTGTGTGTGTCTGTCTGTGTTTATATGCATGTGTGTGTGTGTGTATGTGTGTGTATGTGTGTGTGTATGTGTCTGTGTGTGTGTGTGTGTGTGTCTGTGTGTTTCTGTGTGTGTGTGTGTGTAAGTGTGTCTGTCTGACCAATACATACTAAATTGGCCATCATAAAAAGTCGAGCTTCTGTCGGGACTCAAACCAGAGCAGCGTGTCGTTGGCTCATGACTCACTTTAAAGTCTGTAAGCGTGAACCCAGCGTTGCCGTAGCAGCAGGAGTTCTGTGTGCTTCAGCTACTTGGTCTCCACCAGAAGCAAGATAACACTGCTAACGCTGCTCATGCTGCTAACGCTGCTAACGCTGCTCACACACTTAACACTGCTGACGCTGCTCATGCTGCTAACGCTGCTCACATACCTAACACTGCTAACACTGCTCACACACTTAACACTGCTAACGCTGCTCACACACTTAACACTGCTAACGCTGCTCACACACTTAACATTGCTGACGCTGCTCACGCTGCTAACACTGCTCACACACTTAACACTGCTAACACTGCTCACACACTTAACACTGCTAACACTGCTCACACACTTAACACTGCTAACGCTGCTCACACACTTAACACTGCTAACACTGCTCACACACTTAACACTGCTAACGCTGCTCACACACTTAACACTGCTAACGCTGCTCACACACTTAACACTGCTCACACACTTAACACTGCTAACACTGCTCACACACTTAACACTGCTAACGCTGCTCACACACTTAACACTGCTAACGCTGCTCACACACTTAACATTGCTGACGCTGCTCACGCTGCTAACACTGCTCACACACTTAACACTGCTAACACTGCTCACACACTTAACACTGCTAACGCTGCTCACACACTTAACACTGCTAACGCTGCTCACACTTAACACTGCTAACGCTGCTCACACACTTAACATTGCTGACGCTGCTCACGCTGCTAACACTGCTCACACACTTAACACTGCTAACACTGCTCACACACTTAACACTGCTAACGCTGCTCACACACTTAACATTGCTGACGCTGCTCACGCTGCAACACTGCTCACACACTTAACACTGCTAACACTGCTAACGCTGCTCACACACTTAACACTGCTAACGCTGCTCACACACTTAACACTGCTGACACTGCTCATGCTGCTAACACTAACGCTGCTCACACACTGAACACTGCTGACACTGCTAACACTCCTCACACACTTAACACTGCCAACACTGCTCACGCTGCTAACACTGCTAACGCTGCTCACACACTTAGCACTGCTGACGTTGGTCAGGCTGATGACGCTGCTAACGCTGCTTACGCTGCTCACACTGCTAACACTGCTAACGCTGCTCACACACTTAACTCTGCTGACGCTGCTAACACTGCTCACACACTTAACACTGCTAACGCTGCTCACGCTGCTAACGCTGCTCACGCTGCTGACGCTGCTCACGCTGCTGATGCTGCTAACACTTCTAACACTGCTAACTCTCCTGACGCTGCTTCAGCTGCTAACGCTGCTAACACTGGTAACTCTCCTGAGACTGCTGACGCTGCTAACGTTGCTATTCTGCTGACTCTGCTAATGATGATATTCTGCTGATGCAGCTCACGCTGTCAACACTGCTAGCACTGCTAATATTCTGCTCACGCTGTTCACGCTGCTGACGCTGTTCACGCTGCTCACGCTGCTGACGCTGTTCACGCTGCTCACGCTGCTGACGCTGTTCACGCTGCTGACGCTGTTCACGCTGTTCACGCTGTTCACGCTGCTGACGCTGTTCACGCTGCTGACGCTGCTCTCAAGAAGTCGAAGTCGTAGCTGAAACTCACAATGTTTACGATGTCTAAAACACTAAACGTACACCTCAGTTTACTGCCTTCACTTTGTGTGTTTGCAGAGAGAGAGAGAGAGAGAGAGAGAGAGAGAGAGAGAGAGAGAGAGAGAGAGAGAGACAGAGAAGAAAATAAACAGGTGTGCATTTCTAATCTAGAAATTAAAAAAAAGCAAGGGAAGTGAGTAACCAAATGAAGAGGAACCAAGATGGCGTCGTCCCGTTTGACTCTTGAACTCTTCTCATCTCTTCTTTCTTTCCTCTTTCTCATGGACGACAGGAGGACCTTGAGATGCCGTCCAGCGGGACGATGATGCCGGTGGATCCCAGAAGCCTCGCCGTCTCCAGGAAGGAGACGAACATCTGACATGACCTTTGACCTCCGCGCATCGCCTCATCTGACGGACGGCCTGCAGGGCGACAGGCCGAGTCCTGAACCCATGGACCTGGGAGAGGTGACCCGTTCCTCTCGCTCGCTCCTCAGGAGATGATCTTCAGCGGGCGTTTTTATTGTCCTGGAGCTTTGGGTCACGTTGATTTCTCAGTTTGGTTCCAAGCAGTTTTGTAGAACTGGAGAGCTGAATCGTCTCTTTTTTCCGCTTTAGAAAACTCTTGGCGAGTTCACCACAGGTGTTCAGATCCCGGGAATTTATCACCAGCCTGCGGTCGGTCAACTTGTTGAGAAGGTCTGACGCCGTCTTGTCGACCGCAGCGCTGCACCTCCACAGTGAACAATGCACCGCTTCTCATGATGGTAAAGTTGACATATGAACCAGTTCTGGTCTCCGAGCGGGTTCTTGTTCCTGTGATCTGATCTCCTGCATGGAGGTAAAAGAGTGGATACAACCGACGTACTGACGAGCAGGAAGACCAACGGTTTTCGTTGAGAGGGGGAAGACCACCTCTCTCTCTTTATTTGTTCTGTTTCATAACCGTCATGGTTTGAACACCACCAGCACCTGACGGACCCGGGGGATGGTCGACGACTCCGTAAACCTCTCTGATTGGAGCCGACGAGGACGAGATCCATCTTGATATTCGAATCAGAACTCAAAGAAGAAAAAGTCCTCTCCCCCCCACTCACCTCTGGTGGGGGGGAGGGTGACGGGTTTTTGGTTTTAGGGTGTAGGGCTTAGGGCCATAGGCTTTACTTTTGTAGCTATTTAGACAATAGGTCTTAGGTTGTAGACTGGACAGTAGATAGTCTGAGGAGCCCTGACTCCAGAACCTGGATCTGGGCCTTTTCCTAGCTGTCTAATTCTCAGACCAGAAAAGTCATGGATGCTAATCAGGGCCCGGGCCAGGGCAGCCCCGAGAGCCCGAACCGGGCCGTAGAGTACCTCCTTGAACTCAACAACATCATCGAGAGCCAGCAGAAGCTTCTTGAGACGCAGAAGCGCCGAATCGAGGAGCTGGAGGTCCAACTGGACCGGCTCAGCCAGGAGAACAAGGACCTGCGTTTGGACCGGCAACCCATTGCTCCTCCTCCGCCAGCTCCTCCTCCCGAGCCTCCTCTCCCTCCTCCTCCTCCTCCGCCGCCTCCACCGGCTCAGACCATATCGACATCCATTTCTGCCAAGAATCACCACCACCACAACAACCAATACCAAGCTCCACCGCAGCCTCCCTTATCCATCCCCCTCCACCACAGCCACCAGCACCACCAGTACCATCAGCACCACCACCACTCCTCCTCCTCCCACCACTCATACAACAGCTCCAACAGCACCGGTCCGACGGTAATGCCGGTCTCCGCTCCGGCTGCCGTCCCAACCTCCATCTCAATTCCCACCCAGATCCCGTCTCCGATCTCCGCCCCGACTCCACCTCCCCCACCTCCCATCCCACCCAGGGATCAGCCGCGGGCCCAGAGCCGGCTGACCCGAATGCCCTCCACCAGCACCGGCACCAACACCAACTTCGTGGAGAAAGAGAAGGAGAGGCTTGAGCGCCTGCACAGATCCAACGCCTCCAACAACCACCACGCCCACACGCTCCACCACCAGAAATCGTGAGTTAAAGTTTTAGATACACTACACCCAAAGTCAAAGATCACACAAAGTGAAAGTAAACCTGAACCCAACAGGGACGAAATGAACAAAGTTCACCCTGTACTGCTGGTGACCTTAGAACATTTGGCCATATAGTGAACTTGTTTTGTAAATCTCATTTTATGAGAGAGAAAACAACCCATTGTGCTTCGTGAACAACAAACAAGAGAAGCTTCCTGGTTGGCTCCGTCAAATGCTTCTTTCGATCTCAGGTTTCTCATTTCTGGCGGGTGAGAAACCCGCTGTCTAGTTTGCCAACACTCATGTAGATCTTGGACTTTGAGGGCAACTATCTTTGCAAAAACTTTTTTCATGCAGGTTGTTTGTGCAAGCCAAGAAATATGATATGAGCCCACCTTGATTCTTAGCTGGCAAAAAAATAAATACAAAAATCAAGCAACATATTCAAAGGCAGAGTTGTTTTTCTGAATGTGATGTATTAAACAACTCAATAACGTCCAGCATTGACGTTTGTCCTGTGCGTTTTTTCTGTGGGCAAACAGGTTGATATTTATTCATCCTTCTAACATCTGCTAACAGGGATAAAGAGTTCGAGCTTGTAGTGGAAGCCACATGTTGAGAGCGGGAGAGCACGAGGCTCCAGGCGAGCTGACCGGTGACAGCGTCCCCATCAACGTTGTTTCTGGTGTTACGAAACGGATATTTCTGCGCTTGTTCTCGCTCATAGCTTAAAAGAAACACGCTGTTGGCTGCTCTAACCACCACGATGAGCTCGCTGGCTCTTTCTTCTCTAATGCTGTTATTCTGTTGCTCTGAGAACATGTTTTTGAATCAGAAATCATTGTTAGCTGCCTGGATTTGGTTTCATTGCCTGGCAACGCTATCTTCGGAACATCTTATCAGGAAGTGTCGAGGACGTCTCCGTGCACATGTGCTGCTGTCGGCAAAGTGGAGGCAGGGTCGCAGTGCGCGAGTCAGGCAACTGCTTCTGCAGGGCCTGACTCTGAGGCTGCTCGTTGTGAAGGACGACACTCGCTAACATCTAAAAGGCTTTTAAAACATGTGAAGCTGGCGCTTCTGGGGAGTGTGGGCCATCGCCTCCTGTTGGGGAGTAATACTACTACTAAATAAATAAAGTAGCACCTAGTATCATTTTAGTAGCAAATGAATGGCCCTTACTTATAGCACTTTGTAGTTTGACTTTATTGAAGAAATTATACTTTTTGGATTATTGTTGTTCTGAGTTTGTGCTCATGATTAAATGCACTTAATGTAAGTCACTTACATGCGAACAAAAATGGGAGTGTTGGGGCATCTCCTCCTGTTGGGGCTGTTGAGGCATCGCCTCCTGTTGGGGCTGTTGGGGCATTGCATCCTGTTGGGGCATCGCCTCCTGTTGGGGCATTGCCTCCAGTTGGGGCATCGCCTCCTGTTGGGGCTGTTGAGGCATCGCCTCCTGTTGGGGCTGTTGAGGCATCGCCTCCTGTTGACCTAACAGGAGTTGGGGCTGTTAGGTTATCCCCCTCATTTGGGGCATAGCCTCCAGTTGAGGCATCGCCTCCAGTTGGGGCTGTTGGGGCATCACCTCCTGTTGGGGCTGTTGAGGCATCGCCTCCTGTTGGGGCACCGCCTCCAGTTAGGGCATCGCCTCCAGTTGGGGCTGTTAGGGCATCGCCTCCAGTTGGGGCTGTTGAGGCATCGCCTCCTGTTGGGGCATCGCCTCCAGTTGGGGCTGTTGGGGCATCACCTCCTGTTGGGGCTGTTGAGGCATCGCCTCCTGTTGGGGCATCGCCTCCAGTTGGGGCTGTTGAGGCATTGCCTCCTGTTGGGGCATCGCCTCCTGTTGGGGCATTGCCTCCTATTGGGGCTGTTGGGGCATCACCTCCTATTGGGGCTGTTGGGGCATCGCCTCCAGTTGAGGCTGTTGGGGCATCGCCTCCAGTTGAGGCTGTTGGGGCATTGCCTCCAGTTGGGCTGTTGGGGCATCGCCTCCAGTTGGGCTGTTGGGGCATCGCCTCCAGTTGAGGCTGTTGGGGCATCGCCTCCAGTTGGGCTGTTGGGGCATCGCCTCCATTTGAGGCTGTTGGGGCATCGCCTCCAGTTGAGGCTGTTGGGGCATTGCCTCCAGTTGAGGCTGTTGGGGCATCGCCTCCAGTTGAGGCTGTTGGGGCATTGCCTCCAGTTGGGCTGTTGGGACATCGCCTCCAGTTGAGGCTGTTGGGGCATTGCCTCCAGTTGGGCTGTTGGGACATCGCCTCCAGTTGAGGCTGTTGGGGCATTGCCTCCAGTTGGACTGTTGGGGCACCGTCTCCAGTTGAGGCTGTTGGGGCATCGCCTCTTGTTAGGGCTGTTGGGGCATCGCCTCTTGTTGGGGCTGTTGGGGCATCACCTCCTGTTGGGGCATCGCCTCCAATTGAGGCTGTTGGGGCATTGCCTCCAGTTGGGGCTGTTGGGGCATCGCCTCTTGTTGGGGCTGTTGAGGCATCACCTCTTGTTGGGGCTGTTGAGGCATCACCTCCTGTTGGGGCATCGCCTCCAATTGAGGCTGTTGGGGCATTGCCTCCAGTTGGGGCTGTTCGGGCATCGCCTCCAGTTGAGGCATCGCCTCCTGTTGGGGAATCACCTCCTTTTGGGGCATCGCCTCCAGATGGGGCATCGCCTCCTGTCGGGACATCGCCTCCTGTTGGGGCATGGCCTCCTGTTGGGGCTGTTGAGGCATCGCCTCCTTTCGGGACATTGCCTCCTGTTGGGGCTGTTGAGGCATCGCCTCCTGTTGGGACATTGCCTCCTGTTGGGGCATGGCCTCCTGTTGGGGCTGTTGAGGCATCGCCTCCTGTTGAGGCATCGCCTCCTGTTGGAGCATCGCCTCCTGTTGAGGCATCGCCTCCTGTTGGAGCATCGCCTCCTGTTGAGGCATCGCCTCCAGTTTGGGGCTGTTGATGCATGGCCGCCTGTTGACCTAGCAGGAGTTGGGGCTTTTAGGTTTGTAACAATTCTTCCTCGCACTTCACTCCAGGGAGAAAAGTACTACGCTACTTGAAGGACAAGGGCGGATCTGCTAGGAATAAAGTGTGATATGTTGACAAAAAAACACAAAAGAACCACATGACCCTGAAACCAGATTCAATCACTGTTATTATGGCTAACTAAATAACAAAACAAACAAAGGATTAACAACAACAATATCGCTGCCCAAAACCCAACTTAATCCTCAATCCCCGACAGTCCCGCAGTTAATTGGCGTCTCCCTGTGGAGACTCCTGTCACTTAAAGGGAAACAAGAGTCTGTTAAGTGCTGCGACGGGCGGAAACGGGCCGCAGCGCCGCGTCTCCTCACCCGCGCTGCCTCGGGCCCTCGGGCTCGCTGTCCTGGTCCGCGGCGCAGTCCTCCGCGAACGATCGCGGACGCGGTATTTATAATCCCTAACTCCGCTATTCCTTGTGGCATATTGCGTGGCAGTCGCCGTCCAGGGCCCTTTGCAGCTGACAGCTCGCGTCGTCGTGTCCTCAGTGTCACGTCACCCCAAAACAAAAACCCTTCTCGAGACACACCCTTCCGGTCCCCTTATATACACAGCGGATCAACAAAAATGAATACTAATAACAAAAAAACATGATCCTATTGATCCGTCTCTTTTAGGCCCCCGATAAAACACGTTACTGCACTCATTTAAAATGAAATAAATAAACAAAAGTTACATTTTATTACGTGCCGTAGTTAAAGGAGACACCAGTGATCTTTACAGGTTATCCCCCTCAGTTGGGGCATCGCCTCCTGTTGGGGCTGTTGGGGTATCGCCTCCAGTTGAGGCTGTTGGGGCATCGCCTCCTGTTGGGGCTGTTGGGGTATCGCCTCCTGTTGGGGCTGTTGGGGCATCGCCTCCTGTTGAGGCTGTTGGGGCATCGCCTCCTGTTGAGGCTGTTGGGGCATCGCCTCCTGTTGGGGCTGTTGGGGCATCGCCTCCTGGTGAGGCTGTTGGGGCATCCCCTCCTGTCGGGGCATCCCCTCCTGTTGGGGCATCCCCTCCTGTCGGGGCATCGCCTCCTGTTTGGGCATCTCCTCCTGTTGGGGCAACTTCTCCTGTCGGGGCATCTCCTCCTGTCGGGGCATTGCCTCATGTTGAGGCATCTCCTCCTGTTGGGGCATCTCCTCCTGTTGGGGCATCTCCTCCTGTCGGTGCATCGCCTCCTGTTGGGGCATCTCCTCATGTTGGGGCAACTCCTCATGTTTGGGCATCTCCTCCTGTTGGGGCATCTCCTCCTGTCGGGGCATTGCCTCATGTTGGGGCATCTCCTCCTGTCGATGCAACTCCTCCTGTTGGGGCATCTCCTCCTGTTGGGGCATCTCCTCCTGTTGGGGCATCTCCTCCTGTCGATGCAACTCCTCCTGTTGGGGCATCTCCTCCTGTTGGGGCATCTCCTCCTGTTGGGGCATCTCCTCCTGTTGGGGCATCGCCTCATGTTGGGGCATCTCCTCCTGTTGGGGCATCTCCTCCTGTCGATGCAACTCCTCCTGTTGGGGCATCTCCTCATGTTGGGGCATCTCCTCCTGTCGATGCAACTCCTCCTGTTGGGGCATCTCCTCCTGTTGGGGCATCTCCTCCTGTTGGGGCATCTCCTCCTGTTGGGGCATCTCCTCCTGTTGGGGCATCTCCTGTTGTCACTGCACACAGAGAGCTGTAGAGAGGAAGGTCGGGGACGCAGCGATGACTCACGGAGACATATGTATTAGTACTACTGCTCCAGATGTATTAGTACTACTGCTCCAGATGTATTAGTACTACTGCTCCAGATGTATTAGTACTACTGCTCCAGATGTAATAATACTACTGCTCCAGATGTATTAGTACTACTGCTCCAGATGTAATAGTACTACTGCTCCAGATGTATTAGTACTACTGCTCCAGATGTAATAGTACTACTGCTCCAGATGTATTAGTACTACTGCTCCAGATGTATTAGTACTACTGCTCCAGATGTAATAATACTACTGCTCCAGATGTATTAGTACTACTGCTCCAGATGTATTAGTACTACTGCTCCAGATGTATTAGTACTACTGCTCCAGATGTAATAGTACTACTGCTCCAGATGTATTAGTACTACTGCTCCAGATGTATTAGTACTACTGCTCCAGATGTAATAATACTACTGCTCCAGATGTATTAGTACTACTGCTCCAGATGTATTAGTACTACTGCTCCAGATGTATTAGTACTACTGCTCCAGATGTATTAGTACTACTGCTCCAGATGTAAAAGTACTACTGCTTCAGATGTATTAGTACCACTGCTTCAGATGTATTAGTACCACTGCTTCAGATGTAGTAGTACCACTGCTTCAGATGTAGTAGTACTACTGCTTCAGATGTAAAAGTACTACTGCTTCAGATGTAGTAGTACTACTGCTTCAGATGTATTAGCACTACTGCTTCAGATGTAAAAGTACTACTGCTTCAGATGTAAAAGTACTACTGCTTCAGATGTAAAAGTACTACTGCTTCAGATGTAGTAGTACTACTGCTTCAGATGTAGTAGTACTACTGCTTCAGATGTAGTAGTACTACTGCTTTGTCTCATAGTATTAGTAGTACTGCTGTTTTGTCTCATAGTTGTAGTACTACTACTTTTTTGTCTCATAGTATTAGTAGTACTACTTGTTTGTCTCACAGTTGTAGTAGTACTACTTATTTGTCTCATAGTATTAGTAGTACTACTGATTTGTCTCATAGTATTAGTAGTACTACTGCTTCAGATGTAGTAGTACTACTTTTTTGTCTCATAGTATTAGTAGTACTACTTGTTTGTCTCACAGTTGTAGTAGTACTACTTATTTGTCTCAGTATTAGTAGTACTACTGATTTGTCTCATAGTATTAGTAGTACTACTGCTTCAGATGTAGTAGTACTACTTTTTTGTCTCATAGTATTAGTAGTACTACTTGTTTGTCTCACAGTTGTAGTAGTACTACTTGTTTGTCTCATAGTATTAGTAGTACTGCTGTTTTGTCTCATAGTATTAGTAGTACTACTGCTTTGTCTCATAGTTGTAGTAGTACTACTGCTTTGTCTCATAGTTGTAGTAGTACTACTGCTTTGTCTCATAGTTGTAGTAGTACTACTGCTTTGTCTCATAGTTGTAGTAGTACTACTGCTTTGTCTCATAGTATTAGTAGTACTACTGCTTTGTCTCATAGTTGTAGTAGTACTACTGCTTTGTCTCATAGTATTAGTAGTACTACTGCTTTGTCTCATAGTTGTAGTAGTACTACTGCTTTGTCTCATAGTTGTAGTAGTACTACTGCTTTGTCTCATAGTATTAGTAGTACTACTGCTATGTCTCATAGTATTAGTAGTACTACTGCTTTGTCTCATAGTTGTAGTAGTACTACTGCTTTGTCTCATAGTATTAGTAGTACTACTGCTTTGTCTCATAGTTGTAGTAGTACTACTGCTTTGTCTCATAGTTGTAGTAGTACTACTGCTTTGTCTCATAGTATTAGTAGTACTACTGCTTTGTCTCATAGTTGTAGTAGTACTACTGCTTTGTCTCATAGTTGTAGTAGTACTACTGCTTTGTCTCATAGTATTAGTAGTACTACTGCTTTGTCTCATAGTTGTAGTAGTACTACTGCTTTGTCTCATAGTTGTAGTAGTACTACTGCTTTGTCTCATAGTTGTAGTAGTACTACTGCTTTGTCTCATAGTTGTAGTAGTACTACTGCTTTGTCTCATAGTTGTAGTAGTACTACTGCTTTGTCTCATAGTTGTAGTAGTACTACTGCTTTGTCTCATAGTTGTAGTAGTACTACTGCTTTGTCTCATAGTTGTAGTAGTACTACTGCTTTGTCTCACATCCTGTCAGGTCTGAGGCGTCTTGAAGAATCATAATAATAATAATCACAATAATAATAATAATCACAATAATAATAATAATCATAATAATCATAATAATCATCATCATAATAATAATAATAATCACAATAATAATAATAATCACAATAATAATAATAATAATCACAATAATAATAATAATAATAATAATAATAATAATAATAATAATAATAATAATAATATCATGACTCATGGGACGTTCAGGAGCAGCTGAAATCGTGAGAAACAGCTGACCTCCAGCTTGCAGGCCGGCAGTACTCGCTGCCTCTTCTAGTGGCTGAGCGTGATCCAATAAATCCCACAATGCACTGGGGCACATTGCGGCGCGGAGGCAGGACGGGGTGTTGCTGCCCACGCCGCTCTCTGAGTGATCTGGTGTTCGGCGTGAAGCAGCAAGGCGCTCACAGAGAGCCTGCAGCAGCGGCCGCAGGACACGAAGCGGCTGCTTCGTCTCAAGCACTGCAGCTGCCGCCACGCAGCCGCTCAGCAGGAGCTTCGTGAAGCTCCTGCTGAGCGGCTGCAGCTGCCGCCACGCAGCCGCTCAGCAGGAGCTTCGTGAAGCTCCTGCTGAGCGGCTGCAGCTGCCGCCACGCAGCCGCTCAGCAGGAGCTTCATGAAGTCTGACGCGCTGACTTGCCCTCGTCCTGTTAAAGGCGGAGCTAACGCACATCAACGCACATCAACGCACATCAACGCACTCCTTCGTCTGAAGCCATTGGATCAGACTGTCGTGTTGATAAAGTAGAGACGGACAACCCTTCTACTTAAGAAACTATCATACAACATGTAGTATGAGACATTTATTTACATGCATCTCCTACTTCATTCATATTGTCCACTGCTGGTGAAACAGTGTCCATCACTGAAACAGTTCATGCACATAAAGTTATCTTTTCAGAGAGATTTCATCTCAAGCTCAAGTTGTTCAGCTTGAGTCATATCATCACTTTACACTCGTGTCTCCTGACGGCCTCGTGATGGAGAGACTGTTCTGCAGTGTTGGGTCACACATGGACCTCACATGCTGGAGCCTCCACCAGGTGCCTTCAAGACAGGTTGTAGCTTCTAGAAAAAGGCCTGAGGCCCTGAAGGGTGAACAACCTTTGCTGCTCTGAACCTGTTTGGAAGAACGAGACCTTCAGGGTCGATGGCGGCGTCTTCAAAGGGAACGCCCTCGGTCCCGTAACCATGGTTTCACAGCTTTAGGA
>NW_027176153.1:429413-444413 GCF_023055335.1 Clinocottus analis
AACACTGGGAACACTGGGCGATCCTGGCTCTTAATGGCTCTGGGCCTTTTCATTAGGTCTGTAATACTTGGTAAAACTGCTTCTTTAGGGATTCCTTTGATGTTTGTTTTTTGACTTCTTGGTTCAGGATTATAAACTAATTTATAAATTAAAGCACCTGCTTTATGGTCTGGTAGAGACCTGCCAATCACCCTGTAGCCCCGCCCTGAAGCATCACCTGCTTTATAGTCTGT
The DNA here is from genome assembly GCF_023055335.1 of Clinocottus analis. Taxonomy (NCBI): domain Eukaryota; kingdom Metazoa; phylum Chordata; class Actinopteri; order Perciformes; family Cottidae; genus Clinocottus; species Clinocottus analis. The sequence goes on from NW_027176153.1 coordinate 429,647, forward strand.
TTGACTCTAAATGACCATACATTACGAAATAAACCGGAGTCGCCCCCTGGTGGTCAGGAGAGAGAATGCAGCTTTAACACATGAAGCATAGACTTCTATACAACCAGAGGAGTTGCCCCCTGGTGGTCAGGAGAGAGAATGCAGCTTTAACACATGAAGCATAGACTTCTATACAACCAGAGGAGTCGCCCCCTGGTGGTCAGGAGAGAGAATGCAGCTCTAACACATGAAGCATAGACTTCTATACAACCAGAGGAGTCGCCCCCTGGTGGTCAGGAGAGAGAATGCAGCTTTAACACATGAAGCATAGACTTCTATACAACCAGAGGAGTCGCCCCCTGGTGGTCAGGAGAGAGAATGCAGCTTTAACACATGAAGCATAGACTTCTATACAACCAGAGGAGTCGCCCCCTGGTGGTCAGGAGAGAGAATGCAGCTTTAACACGTGAAGCATAGACTTCTATACAACCAGAGGAGTCGCCCCCTGGTGGTCAGGAGAGAGAATGCAGCTTTAACACATGAAGCATAGACTTCTATACAACCAGAGGCGTCGCCCCCTGGTGGTCAGGAGAGAGAATGCAGCTTTAACACATGAAGCATAGACTTCTATACAACCAGAGGAGTCGCCCCCTGGTGGTCAGGAGAGAGAATGCAGCTTCAACACGTATAACGTGTTTTAACTTCAATATTACTTGTTATGACTACTAAAACGTGTGATAACTCAACCATAACTTGCTATAGCTCGACTAACGTGTTCTAACTTGACTAGTTATCTCGTTAACAAATTGTTTGTGGAAACAATTTATTTTGTAGACTGTTTTATTCTCATCCTGTTTCTAGGACAAGAGCGTTTGACACACGACAACAGTGCACACACAACAACAGTACACACAACAACAGTACACAACAACATACACACAACAACAACAGTACACACACAACAGTACACACACAACAACAGTACACACACAACAACAGTACACATACGACAACGGTACACACACACAACAGTGCACACACACAACAGTGCACACACGACAACAGTACACACACAACAGTACGCCACAACAGTACACACACAACAGTACACGACAACAGTACACAACAACATACACACAACAACAACAGAACACACACGACAACAGTACACACACACAACAACAGTACACACACGACAGTACACAACAACATACACACAACAACAACAGTACACACACAACAACAGTACACACACAACAGTACACACACGACAACGATAGTGCATCATCAGACAATTAAATCAGCATTTCATTCTTTTTGTGTTTTTATTACCACGCACAGACATGATTAACACTTTATTGTTGTTTATTTTACAAGTGGGCGGGGCTTTCTAATCATTTAGAATATGAATTCTAAGCTGGCACAGTTTGATAGCTAGCTGCTCTTTCTCTTGTGGTTATTGATTCATCTCGTTACCGCTTCTTATTGTTTGTAAATATTTGCACGCAAACAACACATTCTAGTTCACATTGAGGTGACGTTGAAATATGTTTAGGATTCGGCAATATTCCATCATTTCTATACCTTTATTATGATACTTTGTTTAAAGGTTGCTGGAACATGTAGTAGTTCCGGTTGGTCGGGACGATTCGCAGCACTCAGAGGAGTCTGAATGAGAAACAGACGTCACAAGGTCGCGGCCAGTGAACCCAGTGAACCCAGTGACGCTCATCACTCAGCTCCCTGAAGACAGATTGGGAATTTGCCTGATGGTCGGGTTCAGCCAACGGTTAGCTCCATCCTTTAGCTCCAAGGTCACGGATTCAAGGCCCTTTAAAGACATCGAAGGGAGCAACGATTCCTGTGCCAGTTACCAGACCTGGTCCGGATGAGGATCAGTCAAAAGATTAAACTACAGTTTAGTGGAAGACTATATCAGTGGCGAGGAATCAGCCAACTAGCCAAACAGCTAATTAGCTGTTACCTAGCAGAATGTGACGGCGTTCCGGCCAATAATACCGAAGACTACCTGTGCATTCTCCTCCCTCTCCTGAGTCACTGTACACTATACATGTACCGCTGTGATGCTAACCGCTAGTGCTGAGGGCCGAAACTGGCGATGTGCTAACCACGAGCTAAGTGCTAACCATGATCACTCAAATGCTATGCTAACACTTGTGACATTTGTTCATGTTGTGCGCTTGTATGACGACAGTTGAGACTTTACACTAACTGTTGTTTGCTCCCATTAAAATATGTATGCTAATCTAATGCTAACAGGCTAAGCCAACCATAAACTAAGCCTGTTGGCCGCAAATATGTGCTAATTGCTATGCTGCTGTTAAAATGTGTGCTAAGCTAATGCCAATATTGAAGCTTTTGGCTTTAATTGTCACATGCTGCTATTAATACTGTGTGCTAAGCTAATGCTGATAGTGTGCTGTAATGCTAACTGTGCTAATGGTGTTTGTTTACGTGTGCCTGTTGTCGTTGTTGTCCACCTATCTCTGTTTCTCTCTTGACTTTATTTTTCTCTCTTTTTTCTCTTTCTCTCCCCAACTCTCTCTCTCTCTCTCTCTCTCTCTCTCTCTCTTGCTCTCTTGCTCTCTTGCTCTCTCTCTCTCGCTCTCTCTCTCTCTCTCTCTCTCTCTCTCGCTCTCTCTCTCTCTCTCTCGCTCTCTCTCTCTCTTGCTCTCTCTCTCTCTCTCTCTCTCTCTCTCTCTCTCTCTCTCTCTGTCAGGTCTTATTCCTCCACCTGTTCTACTACCAACACCTCTTGTCGTTCCTCCAACAACCCTCCTAGCATCACCACTCCTTCCTCCTCCTCCTCCTCCTCCTCTCTCTACTCCTCCAGCCTCCCTCCTAACAGCCACGCCACCTTCCATCAGTACTGCTGCCCCGCGCGGCTCCGCCTGCCCAAGCCTCCCTGCGCCCTGCCCCCCAACCAGCACCAGGAGCAGGCAAGGTAAGGGCCCAGCCCCCTTCCAGGTAGCCCCCAGACCACCAGACTACACCATCCAGACCACCAGACCACACCATCCAGACCACCAGACCACCAGACCACACCATCCAGACCACCAGACCACATCTACCAGACCTCCACACCTCCAGACCACACCATCCAGACCACCACACCACCAGACCACACCATCCAGACCACCAGACCACACCATCCAGACCACCACACCACCAGACCACACCATCCAGACCTCCAGACCACACCATCCAGACCACCACACCACCAGACCACACCATCCAGACCACCAGACCACACCATCCAGACCACCACACCACCAGACCACACCATCCAGACCACCAGACCACACCATCCAGACCACCAGACCACCAGACCACACCATCCAGACCACCAGACCACATCTACCAGACCTCCACACCTCCAGACCACACCATCCAGACCACCAGACCACACCATCCAGACCACCACACCACCAGACCACACCATCCAGACCACCACACCACATCTACCAGACCACCACACCTCCAGACCACACCATCCAGACCACCACACCACCAGACCACATCTACCAGACCACATCCACCAGACCACACCCACCAGACCACATCTACCAGAGCACAAGACCACACCATCCAGACCACATCTACTAGACCACATCTACCAGAGCACCAGACCACACCATCCAGACCACACCATCCAGACCACATCTACCAGACCACATCTACCAGACCACATTCACCAGACCACACCCACCAGACCACGAGACCACACCATCCAGACCACATCCACCAGACCACACCCACCAGATCACACCACCAGACCACATCTACCAGACCACATCTACCAGACCACGTTCACCAGACCACACCCACCAGACCACACCACCAGACCACATCTACCAGACCACATCTACCAGACCACATCCACCAGACCACACCCACCAGACCACATCCACTAGACCACGAGACCACACCATCCAGACAACATCTACCAGACCACACCCACCAGACCACATCCACTAGACCACGAGACCACACCATCCAGACCACATCTACCAGACCACATCCACCAGACCACATCTACTAGACCACATCTACTAGACCGCCAGAACACACCCACCAGACCACACCCACTAGACCACATCCACTAGACCACGAGACCACACCATCCAGACCACATCTACCAGACCACATCCACCAGACCACATCTACTAGACTACATCTACTAGACCGCCAGAACACACCCACCAGACCACACCCACCAGACCACAACTACCAGACCACACCCACCAGACCACATCCACCGGACCACACCCACCAGACCACATCTACCAGACCACATCTACCAGACCACACCCACCAGACCACATCTACCAGACCACATCTACCAGACCACACCCACCAGACCACATCCACCAGACCACATCCACTAGACCACATCTACCAGACCACATCTACCAGACCACATCCACTAGACCACATCTACCAGACCACATCTACCAGACCACATCTACTAGACCACCAGACCACATCTACCAGACCACATCTACTAGACCACATCTACTAGACCACATCCACCGGACCACACACAGCAGACCACATCTGCCAGACCACCAGACCACATCCACCAGACCACATCCACCAGACCACATCTACTAGACCACATCCACCAGCAGGGGGAATAGTGCCCCCCCCCCCCCCCCCCCCCCCACCCTTCCTCCCCTCCTCCCCTGCACGTAATGCATTGCCAGTAAAGATCGCTGCAGATAAAGCACAAACCAGAAGAGCCAGATGCTAACGTGCATTCCTTTATATCTGCAAACATCCGGATCATAGTATGAGTCATAGTATGAGTCATAGTATGTGTCATAGTATGATTTATAGTATGGGTCATAGTATGGATCATAGTATGGATCATAGTATGAGTCATAGTATGAGTCATATAGTATGAGTCATAGTATGGATCATATAGTATGAGTCATAGTATGGATCATAGTATGGATCATAGTATGAGTCATAGTATGAGTCATAGTATGGATCATAGTATGGATCATAGTATGAGTCATAGTATGAATCATAGTATGGATCATAGTATGAGTCATAGTATGAGTCATATAGTATGAGTCATAGTATGGATCATATAGTATGAGTCATAGTATGGATCATAGTATGAGTCATAGTATGGATCATAGTATGAGTCATAGTATGAGTCATAGTATGAGTCATAGTATGGATCATAGTATGGATCATAGTATGGATCATAGTATGAGTCATAGTATGAATCATAGTATGGATCATAGTATGAGTCATAGTATGAGTCATATAGTATGAGTCATAGTATGGATCATATAGTATGAGTCATAGTATGGATCATAGTATGGATCATAGTATGAGTCATAGTATGGATCATAGTATGAGTCATAGTATGAGTCATAGTATGAGTCATAGTATGGATCATAGTATGGATCATAGTATGAGTCATAGTATGGATCATAGTATGAGTCATAGTATGATTTATAGTATGGGTCATAGTATGGATCATAGTATGAATCATAGTATGGGTCATAGTATGAATCATAGTATGGGTCATAGTATGAATCATAGTACGGGTCATAGTACGGGTCATGGTACGGAACATACTATGGGTCATAGTATGATCCATACTATGACCCATAGTATGGGTCATAGTAAGGTTCATGGTAAGGTTCATGGTATGGATCATAGTATGGATCATAGTATGAGTCATAGTATGGGTCATAGTACGGAACATACTATGGATCATAGTATGATCCATAGTATGGATCATAGTAAGGTTCATAGTAAGGTTCATAGTATGGATCATAGTAAGGTTCATGGTATGGATCATAGTATAGACATTTAGACAACGTCACACAAAGATAAGAAAGAATCTCCTCTCAGGCTGGTGTGTATATTAAAACCTGATGACGTCCACTATCTCCTCTCGCCACCTCCCTGAAGTAAAACATGGTGACCTTTGACCCTGCGGAAAGTTCACAATTTGAGAGATTATTAGTGTGATGCTGCTTCACCTGCAGAGGTAAAGCCTGATGACGTGTGAGCGCTGACACCTAGTGGCCGCCTGCAGCTCTGCAGCTCAACCCATCACCACTCTTCTTCTGTTCTTCTCTTCCCTCTTCACTCATTCTGTTCCTCCTCTCCATCTCTTTCTTCTTCTTCTTCCTCTACCTCCTCTCTGTCTCTCGTCTGGTTGTCTGTCTGTCTCTCAGAGAGGAGGAAGATGACGACATCGCCCATCAGTTCTGTTGCCCCGCCTCTGAGTGCAGTAGCCCCTCCTCTAGGTAACCGGGGGCGACCGTGAGCCAATCCCCGCTGCGCCCGACTCTCTTCGGTAAACGGATGGAGGGAGGAGGAGCTACGACCCCTCCTCCCTCCCTCCATCGCTCTCTCTCTCTATTCATTTATTTCTTTTTTTTCGACCTCTGATCATGAAAGAGCAGGAGCCCTGTGGCCCCTGCAGGGAGCAGCCGAAACACTCGATGCCACGCAGCAAGAGGACCATGTGGGCTTTTCAAAATAAAAGCTCGGTTTCGTCGAGAATGTTCCAGCTTGGTTGCAAAACGGGGAACGTTTTTCTCGCACAAGGAGAAGTAACATTTTTGTAGCGTCTGCCGCTGATCCAGTTTATTTGCAGTATTGTTTTGTTTGGACGCGCTCCAGAGGACGGCGCCGCCTGGAGGCCGAGCGCCTCCAAAATAAAACCACCAGCGCGACTCATTGCCGGCGTGCGCTGACTCAGTGGAACGGCGGCAATGAGTCACGCTAAAGTGTTTTTCTTTTGCTTCTTTTACACGTCTCCGCCCCTTTTCTCCGGGTCTGAACGAGAACGCCAGTTCACCAGTTCACCAGTTCACCAGTTCACCCTCGCTGTCCGAGCATGAAGCCATGACCCCGTCTCACCACGTCGCGCCGGACTCTTTGGCCCGAAAGGACTGAGGACCCCCCCCCTTGTGTGGGAAGTGACGCTGCTCACAAACTCTTCACGGCACAAACATGGCCGACGTCCTCCCAAAAGGTTCCCTCTGGTCTGTGCGAGTAGAGACACACGGCGCCAGGGTTCTCCTCGTGCTCATCTCCCTCTTCTCAAACCGGCCGGACTCAGCGCATGAAAAGAATAGAAATAGATAAAAGTGTTTGCTCGGCGCATCAGATGTTTGCCAGACAGCGACCGAAGTTCATCAACGGAGACGTCCGTGTTCTTGTTCTGCAAAGATCCAGAAATGAGAACACAGGTTGGTGTAAAGAACAAAATAACTGTAGAAAACGAGCGTGACGCTAAATTGACTCGGTCAAGGTTTGAGGCTGCTGGCTGGTCTGTTTCCCTTCAGAGCCACGCCCCCACGGCCCAAAGGCCACGCCCCCACGACCCTAAGGCCACGCCCCCACGGCCACCCCCCAAAGGCCACGCCCCCACGGCCACGCCCCAAAGGCCACGCCCCCACGGCCACGCCCCAAAGGCCACACCGTGGGGGCGTGGCCGTGGGGGGACAATTAAAGTGCTTCCCCCTGTTTACAGTTTTTGGGAGAACCCTGGTGCCTATTGTGTACAGTACACACACACACACACACACACACAGTCCTCAGAGGTAATAACAGGAGCAGTGACGTGAGGCTGACAGTCGTGCACGATGTATTTACATGATGGAAGCTGGTTTCATGATTCATTTATTGCTCCTAATGATTATTACACTTATTATGAGAACGCAGAACGAGCTTCTGATTCATGCAGACCAAGTTCTTCCTGTCATGTCACCAGGGGGTTGAATGTGGTTCACGCTCGACCACCAGGGGGCGACTCCTCTGGTTGTATAGAAGTCTATGCTTCATGTCTTGAAGCTGCATTCTCTCTCCTGACCACCAGGGGGCGACTCCTCTGGTTGTATAGAAGTCTATGCTTCATGTGTTAAAGCTGCATTCTCTCTCCTGACTACCAGGGGGCGACTCCTCTGGTTGTATAGAAGTCTATACAACCTTTTTAGATTAAAACCCTCCTTGAAGAGTGAAGCTCGGTCTGCATGTAGGTTCAGAGAGTCGCTTCGTCCGTAACGTGCACATCAGTAACGTGCACATCAGTAACGTGCACATCAGTAACGTGCACATCAGTAACGTGCACATCAACACACTCCTCTCCTCCCCTCTGAGAGAGCAAGCTGAAGTAGGTGAGGAGGAAGGAAAGGAAGCCAGACGGCTCTGTGTCCTTCTCTCTCCTTGTCTTTGTAGCCTCGACCTCGTCTCCTCATCACCTTACCTCCTCTCCTCATCTCCTTGTCTCCTCATCTCCTTTCTTTGTCTCTTTGTTTCCTCATTTCCTCTCCTCATCTTCTTTTGTCTTTGTTTCCTCTCCTTGTCTCCTATCCTTCTCTCCTCATCTCGTATCCTTGTCTCCTCTCTTCTCCTCCTCCTTTCCTCTCCTCTCCTCTACTCGTTTCCTTTCCTCTTCTCCTTCTCTCGTCTCCTCATCTCCTCTCCTCGTCTCCTCATCTCCTCTTTTTGTCTCCTTGTCTCCTTCTCTCCTCGTCTTGTCTCCTTCTGTTTTACTCTCCTCCTCTCATCTCCTCATCTCCTCTTTTCGTCTCCTCCTCTCGTCTCCTCTTCTCCTCTCCTCTCCTCTCCTCCTCTCATCTCCTCGTCTCCTCTGCTCTCCTCCGCTCGTCTCCTTATCTCCTCTCCTTCCCTCCTTCCCTTCCAAAAGAAAGAAAGAGATGAGGAAGGAGACATCCTGCTGGTTCAGGTCCATCAAAGTGAAGAAGAGGAGGATGATGTTTCATTCTCAAGTGAAGAAGATCAAACGTCTCTGAAGTGAAGCGTTGCAGGAGCAGAAAACGTCGAGTGGGCGTAAAATACCAGACGAGGTCATCGTCCGGCGGTCCGTGTGGGGAGCGAGGACCAACCGGCGCCACAGCTCCAGCTGACGGGACGGAGATGAACGCGTTGAAGCGCCATGACCTCACGATGACCTCACGATGACCTCACGAGGACCTCACGAGGACCAGGAGGCAACGTGTGGGCAGCTTTCTGGAGGACTTCTCCAGGTCGATCTTCATGCTTCAGTTCTTTCAACAGCCACTCTGCAGCGCCGTCATTTGGCCAGCAGGCGGCGCCGCACTGTTCTTTCAACACGTGGTCGATACCCTCCAGCAGGAGGAGGAGGAAGAAGAAGAAGAAGAAGAAGAAGAAGAAGAAGAAGAAGAAGAAGAAGAAGAAGAAGAAGAAGACGTCACTCACGACTTTCAGTCTTAAACCTGCATTCCCTCTTATGTCCACCGGGGGGAGATGGTGCGTTTTAACCTTCCGTCGGGACAGGAAGTCCGTCTGCGTCACTTCCTCCTGAACATCAGCACTGTTGACACGCCCAGTAGATTCATGATGACATCATCACGCCACACTTTTATAACGTGCTTCAGTCCGACGCGGACATTTTGACTTGAAAACGCTCCGGTGACAATCAAGGAAAAGAGACAAAGAGATACAGGACAACCACAAAGAGACACAGAACCACCACAAAGAGACACAGAACAACCACAAAGAGACACAGAACCACAAAGAGACACAGAACAACCACAAAGAGACACAGAACCACAAAGAGACACAGAACAACCACAAAGAGACACAGAACCAAGAAGAGACACAGAACAACCACAAAGAGACACAGAACCACAAAGAGACATAGAACAACCACAAAGAGACACAGAACAACCACAACGAGACACAGAACAACCACAAAGAGACACAGAACAACCACAAAGAGACACAGAACCACAAAGAGACATAGAACAACCACAAAGAGACACAGAACAACCACAAAGAGACACAGAACCACAAAGAGACATAGAACAACCACAAAGAGACACAGAACAACCACAACGAGACACAGAACAACCACAAAGAGACACAGAACAACCACAAAGAGACACAGAACCACAAAGAGACACAGAACAACCACAAAGAGACACAGAACAACCACAACGAGACACAGAACAACCACAAAGAGACACAGAACCACCACAAAGAGACACAGAACAACCACAAAGAGACACAGAACAACCACAAAGAGACACAGAACCACAAAGAGACACAGAACAACCACAAAGAGACACAGAACAACCACAAAGAGACACAGAACCACAACGAGACACAGAACCACAACGAGACACAGAACAACCACAAAGAGACACAGAACAACCACAAAGAGACACAGAACCACAAAGAGACACAGAACAACCACAAAGAGACACAGAACCAAAAAGAGACACAAAACCACAACGAGACACAGAACCACAACAAGACACAGAACAACCACAAAGAGACACAGAACAACTATAAAAAGACACAGAACAACCACAAAGAGACACAGAACAACCACAACGAGACACAGAACAACCACAACGAGACACAGAACAACCACAAAGAGACACAGAACCACAAAGAGACACATAACAACCACAAAGAGACACAGAACAACCACAAAGAGACACAGAACAACTACAAAGAGACACAGAACAACCACAAAGAGACACAGAACAACTACAAAGAGACACAGAACAACCACAAAGAGACACAGAACCACAACGAGACACAGAACAACCACAAAGAGACACAGAACAACCACAAAGAGACACAGAACAACCACAGAGAGACACAGAACCACCACAAAGAGACACAGAACAACCACAAAGAGACACAGAACAACCACAAAGAGACACAGAACAACCACAAAGAGACACAAAACCACCACAAAGAGACACAGAACAACCACAAAGAGACACAGAACCACAAAGAGACACAGAACCACAAAGAGACACAGAACCGCAAAGAGACACAGAACAACCACAAAGAGACACAGAACCACAAAGAGACACAGAACAACCACAAAGAGACACAGAACCACAAAGAGACACAGAACAACCACAAAGAGACACAGAACCACCACAAAGAGACACAGAACAACCACAAAGAGACACAGAACAACCACAAAGAGACACAAAACCACCACAAAGAGACACAGAACCACAAAGAGACACAGAACAACCACAAAGAGACACAGAACCACCACAAAGAGACACAGAACAACCACAAAGAGACACAGAACCACAAAGAGACACAGAACCACAAAGAGACACAGAACCGCAAAGAGACACAGAACAACCACAAAGAGACACAGAACCACAAAGAGACACAGAACCACAAAGAGACACAGAACCACAAAGAGACACAGAACAACCACAAAGAGACACAGAACCGCAAAGAGACACAGAACCACCACAAAGAGACACAGAACAACCACAAAGAGACACAGAACATGACCAGAAAGCCGTCTGAACATCTGGTTTTCCTCTGACTGTAGTTCAGTTTCAGGGTTCTGTCTGGTAGCATTTAGCATTCTGTCGCTAGCTTGGAAGCTGTTTGGCATCCAGCGCCTCTTTTCTGCAAAAAGAAAGTCTCCTTTTTAAAACCTAAACTTAATGATCTCCACAACCACAACGTTCATGACCTTCATGAAGCTGCTGCAGTGCTGGAGCGCTGTGTGTTTACATGACGACACGTCAGTAACTGTTCAGTTTCAATACTTAACTAACTCCTCAACCTGCTGCAGCGACCGCAACGTTTCACTAAACTCCTGCTAAGTTCCCTTCACAAAGATTTCACTAACAAACTGGTCCAGGTGGCCGTGAGGCTGCTGGGAGTAAAACATATCCATCCCTGTCCTCATGGACACAGACTTCTACCTGGAACCTCGCAGAGCGACAGAAGCGCATCGCAGTCACTGAGAGAGACGTTTTCTTTATGCACTGAATGTGATGCGCTTCAGTACAAAATGGCCGCAGCTCTTTTTTTTCACCAGAGGAGTTTTCTGAAGGCCGAAGCTTCCCTGAAGCATGTTTCTGCTTCCGGGTCGTAGAGCACCAGCAGAAGCTCCTGGAGATTTAAAGCTGCAAACATCCAACAATAATTTCCCGTAAAACAAGTAACCTTTCTATTTATGAACCGAACAACGTGTTTATTTGGACTAAAACATCTTCTCAATATGTCAAAGCTTTGTTTTATTGCAGATTCTGATTCTTTGAGTGTGATGATGTTCAGGCTCACATCATGCTGCATGTTCATAGTTATGATCAACACATGGTTTAAAAGTTGTTGTTTTTTAACATACTTCTTTTTTCATTCTGATAAAAACATATTTGGACTCAACATGACCTGTGAGGACCTCAACGTTTTTATTTTCCACAGTAATTGTTCTTTAAAGCGTTTTCCAGCAGAGGCTTTTATTTTAACAAGCGACATCATTTATTTGAACTAGTGACATCATCAACTGCTGCAAATCCGTTGAGTTGCACATTCCAGGACACCGCTCACGCTAACTCGCTAATGCTAACTCACTAACGCTAACTCGCTATCGCTAAAGGAGCTGAACCGCGTGTTGCTCTAAGCGTCTCCAGAGTTTGAGTCAACGCGTCGTCGTTCATCCGTCTGACGTCACCGAAGAAAATTACTTTTGATATTTTATATTTATTAATGTTTAGATTCATAACGCCAACTCTGCAGAGATTGTGTGACTGATCAGTGAAGACACACACACACACACACACACACTCTCTCAGGCAGCTGGTTGCTGGTGGTTACATAACGCTGCCGGGTGGCAGATGAGTCACGTTGGCCTCACAGCTTCCTGCTCGTCCACTTTCATGTCTCATTTATTCTTCTCGTTACCTTTTGAGTTTCTCTGCATTCGTCTCGGTGCTCGTCAGCGCCGCCGTGACCCAGATTCCTCTGACTGGAGGAAAGTTCTTCATTATTCAAACACCAACACGCATTTTGGAAGGAACGTATTAAGAGAACGCAATGAGTTAGTTACCTGCTGTCGGTACACTGGGCAGTGGGAGCACAGGGGGCGACTCCTCTGGTTGTATAGAAGTCTATGCTTCATGTGTTAAAGCTGCATTCTCTCTCCTGACCACCAGGGGGCGACTCCTCTGGTTGTATAGAAGTCTATGCTTCATGTGTTAAAGCTGCATTCTCTCTCCTGACCACCAGGGGGCGACTCCTCTGGTTGTATAGAAGTCTATGCTTCATGTGGTAAAGCTGCATTCTCTCTCCTGACCACCAGGGGGCGACTCCTCTGGTTGTATAGAAGTCTATGCTTCATGTGTTAAAGCTGCATTCTCTCTCCTGACCACCAGGGGGCGACTCCTCTGGTTGTATAGAAGTCTATGCTTCATGTGTTAAAGCTGCATTCTCTCTCCTGACCACCAGGGGGCGACTCCTCTGGTTGTATAGAAGTCTATGCTTCATGTGTTAAAGCTGCATTCTCTCTCCTGACCACCAGGGGGCGACTCCTCTGGTTGTATAGAAGTCTATGCTTCATGTGTTAAAGCTGCATTCTCTCTCCTGACCACCAGGGGGCAACTCCTCTGGTTGTATAGAAGTCTATATAACTTGTCTCAATCTCTAGTTTCTAGTCTTCTTCTATACAGCATGATGTTCATCTATACTTTGTGGTCTGTTAGAGTCAAACAGACCACAAAGTGGGGGACAATTTAGGGGCGGGGATACAAGGTGATTGACAGGTCTCTTTTAGAGGCGCATGCACAGCGTCTCTATGTCACTCCTCTTCAGTCCAAATATGGTCACTTCCTGTTCACTGGACGATAAAAAGCTAAGATGACACAATAGTGAGCTCAGTTTTGGTTGATTTTTTCCGACGGAATTCGTGGCCCATGATGTGTTCAAGGACTGTCAGAAAGGTCGTAAATCGGCTGATTATGACGTGTTGTCACAATCGTTGGAGTGAACGTGCTCCTCCAACCCGCTGGCCGGATGGACGAGCACGTTTCATTTCAGCGATCGTGTTTCAGAGCGTTAATGATGAATTATTCTGACAGACATCTGAGATGTTGTTCTAACCGTCTTCCTGATAAAATCCTTCAAAACACTTGCTTGTAATGAGCGTGTGTGACGCTGTGGCCTCGCAGGACGAAGGTCATGGGTTCTTTCTCTCTTCGTCGTCTCTCAGCGTCAACGTCGACTCGCCAAGGCTTCAGATGTGTGACACGTTGTAGGAAACCTCCCTTGACCACAAAAGCCGGCGCAGTCAAGAATGTAGAAGGAGTAGGAAATTATTAGACTTCTACTCGTAGGGTGACAGAGAGGTGTCTTTTATTAAAATCTGACTTTGTAAAGTGTGTTTATTAAAGGTCTAGTGAAACCTTACAGTCGCCTCGCGGAAGCGACGGCGAGGTTACGGGCTTCATGGAATTACATCAACATTTATTACATGTATGTAATTACAAAAACTTAATGTTAAGTATATATTTTTCTGTTTGGATAGAACTCTTCCCACAATGCTTTACTGTATTTCAGCAATTCAAATGAAGTTCATCAACGTTGTGGTTCTGGAGATCCTTTAGCTAACGTGACTTAAACGTCAAGTTCCTTTAGCTAACGTCACTTAAACGTGGAGTTCCTTTAGCTAACGTGACTTAAACGTCAAGTTCCTTTAGCTAACGTCACTTAAACGTGGAGTTCCTTTAGCTAACGTGACTTAAACATCAATTTCCTTTAGCTAACGTGTAAACATCAATTTCCTTTAGCTAACGTCACATAAACATTAATTTCCTTTAGCTAACGTGACCACGGGAGCCAGCGCGGTCGAAAATGTCGAAGTAGAGTCTGAAAAACCCAGTCCGGTCACATTTGGATTTTTTTTTTCCTAATCTACGAGCCACAAGGATCTGTCATGCTGTATCGTACTCCAAAAGGTATCGTGATGGGCTCG
>NW_027176153.1:451913-469372 GCF_023055335.1 Clinocottus analis
GAGCATCTCTCTGAACCCAGAGCATCTCTCTGAACCCAGAGCATCTCTGCTGCTCCAAGTGAAACGAGCCAAAGTGCTGGTGTCTTGTTCCACCAATGAGCTGCTGGCTTCACACATTACAAAGTACACGGACATCAAACTCAGTTATTAATAAGTACATGGAGAAATGTCTGTACTTTCTGGTAAATGTTCACGGTACGTTGTTTACAGGTTACGCGACTCTGTGAAGTCTCCACCAGGTGTGTTTTCTGCTGTTCCGTCTCTCTAAACCTGAAAAAGACCTCACCTCAACATGGAGCATGAACTGAGAGCAGCGTATCAAGTCTACAACCTCGTTCATGAAGATGTGCAGAGGAAAGCAGCTCACTGCAGCTCCAACACTGATTTCAATCAGGAGAGACAGTGAGTGATTAGTAATTGAGTTTATTGCCAGGTGATGCGTTCATGGGTTACACAAAATTCATTTGGCGCATGAACTCCGCGGGGAGATCGAGATCACTCTGTTTGTCCTGAGCGGCGGCAAACTGTAGATCCCCAAACGTGCGAGGGGTACACAGCGATCTGCTCTCCCCAGAGAAAGTGTTACTCACCAGCTGACCTTGAATTGCTGCGAATTTCCGCCGGTAGTGCTGCCTGCTTGCGATGAATCATGTCGTTGTTGGTGCTAGGGTTGCGGTGATCTGAAATTTAGCGATGTGATAATCTTTATGAATGGGCTATGACATAGTGAGCATTTGGACAATGTGAGGGCAATAGGATAGGTCTGGCGCTACTTAGCGGATAGCCCACCGCCGGCGCGGCGTCAGTGAAAAACTTCAGAGAGTCGGAAGAATTAACCACGTCGTCGCAAAAGAAAGTTACCCTGTTCCAGTGTTTAAGCAGTCGTGACCAGAGAAGCAGGTCGGAAATGAACGAACGGCCCTGGGAGATGAAGCACATTGCATAATTTAGGTGGCCGACAAGGGAAAGCAATTCCTGTTTGGTTATTACTTTTGAGGACGTGCAGGACTGGGAAATGTTGCCGATACGCTCGAGTTTCTCTGCTGGAAGGTAAGCTTCCATTGCTACGGTGTCCAGCGTATTGCCCAGGAACTCGAGTCGGGTTGACGGGCCGGTTGTTTTTTCGTCAGAGACACCGAGGCGTTTGAACAGGAGCTTGAGTTTCCCCAGGGACGCTCCTGAGTTATCGTGCGGCGGGTCTATCAGGAAGAAGTTGTCAAGCAGGTGGAGGAGAGAGGGGACCCGGACTTTATTTAGGAAGATCCAGCAGAGGGCTTCGGATACTTGATTGAAGATAGCTGGGCTACTTTTACACCCGAACGTAAGGCGTACTGCGAAATAGAGTTTGGATTCCCACAAGACATGCCACTGAGAGGGATGGATTGGCATGATTTTGAACGAGTTTGATGGCGTTGTCCACGGTGGAATAATGGAGGGAGGAGGGCTCGGAAGGAATGAGACTATCAATAATTGGTATTAGCGCGAACAGATCGAATATTAGCCTTTTTTTCCAGTGTATTTTCTAGTTGTTACACCTATGGGTATGGATCAAACACCGAGAAGGGCAAAGCCTTAAACGGGTCTATTACGTTACCCTTGTCGACCAATTTTTGGAGAAGCTTAGCCACTACAGCTTTGATCGTGGACTGGAGATTTTTTGACACTTGAGCGAATACTAGCGGCGAGGTGACCCCTACCCGAAACCCTTGCAAGAGGCCAGAGCGCAAATAGTCAACAAATGTAGAATCGGGATGGGAAGACAGTTCAGATGCAGGTGCAGGAACATTTATCGGAGCGGATGGGTGAACTGTCTTTGATCCTTGATCCTCTGCTGAGGCCGGACCCTGCGTGGGCGCATGGACTTGGGGTGCGCGTCCTGGCAGTGGCTGCAAATGTGGAGAAATGTGCAGTTGGGGTAAGAGCAGGCGTTTTCGTTAAAGTTATTGCAGACTGGTTGGTTATTGAAGACATGCTTCTTGCGGCCGTCGGTTTTCTGCGAGGGACCGGGATCATGGTAGCGGCAGCGCCGTCGAATCTGGGTCCGTTTGTTGTGCCGTGCCCGGTGGGGGGGAATGGTGCGGTCGGTCAGAGGGGCGCTGAGTGGCCGCGGGCGCCGCATGTGAGGCAGGACACTGGTCGTGAGCCGCCCGCGACCAGAATGAGCAGTTCTGTGTCCAGGACGGAGCAGTCCAGCTGGATGTTCGATTGGTCTATATAAACTGCAGCTTTGCTGGAGAACCCCTCGTGATATTTATAGAAGGTGTTGCTCGCGTAAGGTCGCCGATCAGTGCTAGGTATCTGTCCAGCTCGCAAGATACTGAAAGCGACTAGGAATTCACGGATGGACATCTCCTGTGACAATCTGGGGTCGGCTGTTTTAATGAGAGCGGTGAAGTGCTTTTCCTTCGCACTCGGGGTAAGGCAGTATGAGTGAGGTCAGGTTTATATCTTTCCCCTGCAGTATTTTTGCTCCCAGGCGTGGTGAAATGTTTGCTCCGGGTGGTATGTATGGCCTACCTGGGAAGGGAATGGGGAAGGCGGAGGCCAGGGAGTGCTGTGGTAGGATTAAATCGATTGTTTGCTGGGGTGCCGGTCCGTCGGACTGCGGGTTTGGTCCCCGGGCCCTTGATGAGGAAGATAGCTCTTGATTGGATTCCATGGACTGGAGGCGTGCGTCCATAGCCTGGATGGAATTGACCAGCAGCTGGAGGGTTGATGCGAGGGCCAGAGGTTGGTCGAGTTGTCGTGCGCTGAGGCTGGCGGCCTTACGTTTGGCTGGAGGAGCGAGCTGGAGGGTCTTTGCTGTGCATTTGCGGCCGGGAGCTACGATGGCGGGCTCGGCCTGAGCTGGTAATTCGAGACCCACTTCGTAGGCCAGGTTTTGGAGCTGAGCGACGTCTCGGCCCGGAGCCGAGTTGAAGCCGTGGGAAATTAGCGACTCCAGTGTCCCGGGAACCGTTCCCTCCTGACGGGTGGCCATCCGCGCACTGTGCCGGATTGCGGATGCTACGGATGCCGAGTCGTCCTGGTCGGCATCGATGATGTCTGGATCCGAGTCTGCCATGGTAGGGAGGAGTAGCAGCCCAATAATTAGTAGTTTAGTTAGGTAAGCTTTTTCCATTCAGCGTAAGAAGAAACGGAGTCGCTTGGGACAGCAGCAGGACGCCAGAGGCGGGGTTAGAGCACATTTAAGGGAGACGGCAACAGCTGATAGGCTAACGAAGAGGGCGTGACTCTGCGCCATTGGCTGGGTGCGCCCAGCTGCTGACGGCTGAAGTGTCAGACACTTCTGACGGTGACGTCAGCGTGGAATGTGCTCTGGCTATTTAGCAGTAACTTCATATCATTTATTCGTTGCACAGATAGAACTTTATTTTCATTGTTCTAAGAGATTGCAATTTTATGTATTTTTTGGTCTGGTGGGGCAATCTGGTTGAATTGAAAGTTAATGCAATTTTCTTTATTCTGTTATTCATAAAAGCACAGATGGAGTCACAAAATGATGTTATTGACAGAAAAAGTAATGCTCTTGGTGTTTGTGTCATTGTCCTCACTGAAGCGGTAAACCTCGGGGAAACACTGCCGCTGATATGCTTTTTATGTTTGTGGAGTTTAAAATGTGATCGTAAGTGTCTTAAGACTGTGGAGCTTTGAAACGGAAAGATGAATAAAAGGTTTTATTGAAGCAAAAGAAGCATCATCACAATGAAAACACACATCACCAATAAAACACCTACATTCAGAATTATGACGTAAAAACTACAGAAGAATGTTCCTCATGATCAAAAGTAAAAGCACTCGTTCTGCAGAATGAACTCTTTAGAGAGCTTTAATATAATAAACATGTTATTGCATCATTATTATTAACATTCTTCTACAAAACAATGCGCCACAATTAATAAGATTAGCACACACTTTATAATAAACATCTTACCCTGCAAAGTAACTACACTCTTAGAAATAAATGTGCTCACTAGAACCCTGGAGGGTCTTTGGTTCGTCCCCAGAGGAGAACCCTCTTTGGTTCCAGGGAGAACCTTTCCTCAAGGTTCCTTTACACAGAGTTCTACCTAGAACTAAGCATCAAGAGTTTTACCCAGAACCACATATGAAGGTTTCTACCTTTAAGGGTGCAAACAAGATCCCACACAGGTTTCCAACAGGAACTAAAGGTCCTCTCTAGAACTCACTACGGGGTCCTCATGAGGTCCATACAGGACTTTGGTTCTTTCTACCACTGATTGAGAGCAAGAGGAGGAAGAAAGGGAGGAAGAGGAGGAGAAAGGAAGCCTGTGAGCAGAGTGGACTGAAGGAACATTACAGCTCATCTCTTCCCTTCTTCCTGCTCTTCTTCTCTTCCTTGTGGAAGACTTTTCCATCCGCCTGCTTCTTCCAGCTCAGCTTGATGTCGTCGTCGTGCCCCTGGTCCTTCAGCTTCTGTTTGAGCTGAGAGACAAACACATTGAGAGAAGAAGTCTTCAGTAAAGCTGTTTCTCTGCATCCTGTCTCACACTATCCTCATGTGGAAGCTCTGCTGGAGAAGAACTCTGGTTTCCACTAGAGCAGCTCTGTTGTTTCATGTTGTCTGGACACAAGTCTACCTTCAGTCATGACGTGTCCACGTCTGCACAGAGCACCTTTACATTGTTCTTAGTAGTGCACTACCTCACATGTATCACCTGCTGGTTCTGTTGTTACTGAGAGGAAGATGTACCTGCTTCAAGAGGCCCTCCATCACCACAGGGTCATTCAGATCCACAGAGGAGCTGCTTTTCTGCAGCCTCACTTTCACCACTCGCATCGCAACAGGCTCAACGTCTGAAACACAAACAACCTTCATCAGTCACGACATGTCTGCTGATGATCATCAACGTCCTGGAATGTTTATCACTTTGAGTCATGAAAGAGAAAAGTATGGTCATCCATAACTTTATATTTATATCCTGTTAAGTCCTCATGTCAGTCCTGAGTGAATGATAGCTTACCTCTGTAGCAGATGAACGCTGACATGACGTCACACTTCAGGGTCTCCCATCGTCCATCGGCACTAAAATCTGCTGACACACAATCCTCAGAGATACCAACAGGCTCATCAGACTTCCAGTTCCTAAATGAGGAGTCACTTCCATCAGACCACTTCCATCCGTCTCTGAAGAGGCCGATCCAGCCTCTTTTTCCGTAAGGTACCACATTCTGTATCTTCTGGTTGTCCTCCAGGTTCCTCACTATGGCCAGGTCTGTGTGGTGTTCTCTGCAGTAGCTCTGGGCTTCAGTCCAGTTCATAAAAGTGTCAATGAAGATAAATGTCACATTGGGCCCTGAAAGCAGCAGAGTGAAGTGCTGAGTAGAGGAACCATAACAGACTACATGATGGAGACCAGTTTATTGTTCTGCATGAATCTCAGCATGAAGGTGGATCAACACGGAGCTGTGTGAACATGAACATGCAGCGTCCATTGAGTCCACATTCATAAAGCCATCAGAGATATTTGACCTCCAACAGACTTGATACAAACCGGCTGAATGAGCTCATTAATCTGCTTTAAATGACTTTCATGGAGCTGAAGACGAGTTCAAGTAACCCTGAGGACCTTTAACTGGTCCTGGACCAGTCTCAGTCTAGTCCTGGTCCTCTATAGTCTCAGTCTAGTCCTGGTCCTCTATAGTCTCACTCTAGTCCTGGGCCTCTATAGTCTCAGTCTAGTCCTGGTTCTCTAAAGTCTCAGTCTAGTCCTGTTCCTCCCACTCCTTTTCTTCCTCCTCCTCCTCTTCTTCAGTCAACAGGAGGCTCCTTATCAACACTATATGAAAGTTTGTCATAGTAACTTTAATATTCTCACCTTTGAAATCAAAGCAGATTGGGTTGATGGTAATATCACATCTGTCATCGTTCCATGTTCCATCATGAAACATCAACACACAGAGTTCTTCTCCGTTGTTGTTGTTTGGTTCTCCAGACCTCCATCGTCTGAACTCCATCTCTCCAGGTTTGTAGAAGCTTGAGTTTGTCAGTGACCACCTCAAGCTGTCCACATACAGTCCTATCCAGACTCTCTGAAACAATATTTCATTGTGATATAAAGAAACAGACTTTCAGACATTTGTACTTCTCATTTATATTCTTTATCCTGACGATCAGTCTGATTTATTATTTCAAGAAAACAATATTCAGGTGCTAATATGAACATAGAAAAGGTTTTATTTCTGTCATCACTCCTGCTGTTCATAATGGACTAAGAGTCTCACAGCGTGGTGACGGCTAAGCTAATAGCTAGCGGGTAAGGGTGCTAAAAGCTAGCAATGCTAACAGATAACAATGCTAAAAGCTAATGATTCTAGAAGCTAATAGCAAACTATGCTAACAGCTAACGATTCTAGAAGCTAGCATCTAACTATGCTAATAGCTAATGATACTGATAGCCAAAGATGCTAGAAGCTAACAATGCTAACATATAATGATGGTAAAAGCTAAAAATGCTAACGACTAACAATGCTAACAGCTAATGGTGCTAAATGCTAATGATGCTAACAAATAACGATGGTAACAGATAACAATGCTAACAGTTAAAGATGCTAGAAGCTATTGATGCTAACATATAACAATGGCAACAGCTAGCAATGCTAACAGTGCTAACAGTGCTAACAAAGGCTTCATGACTCCACTATATATTTACATGGATGATGTTTGCTTGGTGAGTTTTTAAAGCTGTAAATATCCAGTACAGATCAGCAGCATGTTGCATTAAATTATGTTTTGAATGTAAAATCTGAACCTGTAAAGTAACTCAGTCAAATAAATGTTCCTCTGACATGTAACATCAAAAATCATTGAGCTAAAATACTCACGTAAAGTACAAGTACACACTTCTGTCCAGGTCATTTGCATACTTTCCACCACTGTGTGGATGTCAAACTTTCAGACCACCTGTCACTCAGTGCGGTTACATGGATTCGAATAACTGGCTTAGTCCGACTAAAATCGAATTATCCAGTTCATGTAAACACCTTTATTCGAATAACTGCGGTCCGACTACGATCCGATTAACACCCCTGGATAACTCGATTCGATTCGATTGATAATTCGAATAACGCTGCATGTAAACGCTGAATCGGATCGGAACTGGACAATGCGTTTGTGCGCATGCTCAAGATCCCGCCGCCTCCTCCCTCCCTCCCTCCCAGGTCGTGACCCGGAAGTCGAAAGAGATGATAAGTTGTCACGGCCGGCAGAAACAAACAAACGTAAAAGTCGGGTTACGAGCCGATACTACCTTCGGTGGGTGTCTCTGCTAGCTCCCTGCTGTAGCCAGCTAGCGCTGCTGCTAGTTCCCTGTTTGCTCTGCGCTAGCTCCCCGACAACCACCGAAGCTAGCGGGGTTCTCTCCATGATGAAGAGTGAAGAGGTCAAGCGGAGATGGCTGTATCACCACTACATGTAATGAAAACAGCGCCACCTGTCGTATCGGATATGACATGCATTCGGCCAATGATTCGATTTATTCACTGCCATGTATATTCGGATAACAGCAGTTGCCCCGAAAGAGAGCATAGTCCGACTAAAGCAAGATTCGAATTATTACCAGCATGTAAACGCACTGACTGACGTAATAACACTCACGGAGACGGAGGCGGCCATTTTGCTTGAACTCAGCGTTGCCTTCAGGGTCTCCAGGTCCTGCGGGTCTCGTATGGTGGCCAGGTCCATGTAGTTCTCTCTGCAGTGTTGCTGTGCTTCAGTCATGTTCTTCAGCTCATTAACAACATGGTATTGACGTACAGCAGCTGATGAGACGGCACACAGCCCTGATGACACACAGCACGCTGATGACATCACAGCACGCTGATGACATCACCTCTTTATGGATGTTACACACATGTATTAAGTAACAGTGAAGGAAAAACATGTATGCAAACACATAAATACATAAACATACACATAACCAGACAAAAATACAAAATAAGATGAACAAATGAATGCAAATGAATGAATAAATAAATAAAGGTACTTAGATATTAAAACATATATAGTGTTATTACCCCTTTATGCATCTCCACATATTATACAAGGGGATGTATTATATAATGAAACAATTACATAAACTGTTGTATTTATTTAAAGCCGTAGACAAACAAATTGATACATTAATATTAATAACTTAACTCACTAATGCAAATGATCATTTTACATGAAAGAGATGAAGGAAGAAGGAAAGTTAGAGGAAAGTCACAGGAACAAATTATACACAATATTATTATAATGCTGAAGACGGTAAAGAATAAAAATATATTAAAGTCTTACCTGATACAACGAGGACGCTCAGGAGAAGTTTGTCCATCCTCGTCTCCTCTCTGTCCTCTCGTCTCCTCTCTGTCCTCTGGTCTCCTCTCTGTCAGGCTGTGACTGTTCAGCTGCAGCTCATGTAAAGTTCTACAGAAATAATTTGCATATACAAATATCATAAAGATCTCAAAATAACAGACTGATCTTTGATATTTGGTTTGTTCAAACACAATGACGTATGTTGACTGACCAGAAGAAAAACATTAACTAGAAAATTTCGCAAGAAATTTTGAAAGTGTGGCTACTACTGCCGTAAGACGTCGCAATATATAGCTTTTGTTTCTGACGCCCGTCTCTCCTCCAAAGCACTTGAGTTGGTTTGTGTGTTAAACTGATTGGCTGATATGAAGCACCTGTGTGCTGCCGTCGTCATGGTGACCAAGTGAGCGCCAGCAGACTGATTAGAGGCAGACTGGACTGTGGACTTAAGGAAATAAACTACTGAACGTCCTGAACACACACAAACGTATATGAAATATCATATGACCTTATTAATGATCACAGTGTTGACAACTACACAATATAAAACACACGTAAACGTCTTTGTGTGTGTCTGTTTGTGTGTGTGTGTGTGTTTGTGTGTGTGTTTGTGTGTGTGTGTTTGTGTGTCTGTTTTGTGTGTGTTTGTGTATGTGTTTGTTTGTGTTTGTTTGTTTGTGTGTGTGTATGTGTGTCTGTGTGTGTGAGACAAACAGACAGAGAGACAGAAGTCATCTGTGTTGTGTGTGCGTGTGTAAGTGTCTGCGTGTCTGTTAAACTGCCCTAACGAGAACACCTGTGGGTCGCTAGATCAAAGGTTGCCATGGTGATGACTTCAAAGGGACTTCCTTACGCTGAGCTTAATAGACCTAAATACTGTGGAACTCCTTTCAAACTATTAAAAAAATGGTACTTTAAAAGCCACTATTGCTTCGATATCGCATATTGAGCGTTAGGAAGACCTGATGAACAGATACTGTGACTGGTGAGTCTGTACGATAAAACATGTGTCTGTACGGGCGATTTACAAATCAGGTACGAGCTTCAGGGGAGACGTGGCTTTGGAGGGAGATTTAACATGGCGGCGGATGGCAGAGCGAGGTGGACTTGCTCTCACATTCAGTCGGATTTTAACACGTCTGAATCTGTTGGATTCCTATCGACCGCAGTTTATGACAGAAGACAAGATTTCCAACGTTTTGAGCTATAAATTATGCCCAAAGAGTACACGGTACGGAGTTTACGGCAAATTTTTAAAAAAAAATCTTCAAGATCTGACGTGGGTCTGCCCTCTAAGTATGACATCACGCACTCTGAGCGGCCCAATACACACTCATGTAAAAGAGAGAAAAGGCGGGAAAAAAACATAAAACTAAAACAATAATTACATGAACATTGTACTAGCTATCAAAAAATGTCCAATTAGGCAAATGAACTCAAGCCTTTTGTCGACGTTTTAAACTTTAATTCATTTCTCTACCTCCTATTATGGCGAGTCACTTCGGGCACAAAGATGAGTGTTTTTTTGCTCTCTTCGCGGTGAAACCCCATTCAAAGTCAATGGGAAAATGTCTCGCCGTTTTTGCGATTTTCGGGAAAACGGCCGGGCGGATCTCTTAGAAAAGTCATAGCTCACGATTCCCGTGCAAGGGCACATTTTGATGTATTTTGACGCATGTGCTGGCAACGCTGCGGGAGGAGTAGCGGTCCAAAGTTTTAGGCTATAAGAAGAAAAAGGCGTAACTAGAAAGAGCATTTCCTGCTGAAAATGCGTTGGAATGCAAAACGCTGAAGCTTATAGCTGAAATATTTGAAAGAAATAGCTGAATATAGCTGAACATAGTGGAATATAGCTTAAATTAGCTAAATATAGCTAAATATATTTGAAAATGAAAGAATAGCTGAATATATGTAAAAATATATGAATGTAGCTGAAAATAGCGGAATAGATGAATATATAAATAAATAGCAAATCATTACTGAAAATATAGAAAAGGCAAAATACCTGCTGAAAAATTTTACAGTTCAAAGTCATTTAATTGAACTGTTGAAAATTCTTGTCGTTTAAATGTATAATTGGAAAAGTTGAAAGGAAAACTGCATCATCTAAATCAGGGGTGTCAAACATACGACCCGGCTCGCCACAGTGTCCAGTCCAACAGAAGAAAAAAAAAGTTTTTTTTGAAAAATTAAAGTCTGCCATAGGTGAGGTTTGAACCACTGCCCCTTAATTCTTAAACAGAGTTTCTAACCACTGATCCACAGGCGCAGTTGGTGGGACACCTGATATTATTGAGTGTCTACAAAACCATTTGTTAAACCTCAGAACGTGAACATCAGTGACGCTGTTAATCCTGACGTCTATAACCAAAGTGACCTGCACACGCGCGCGCACACACACACGAACGTGCACGCGACCATAATAACAAGTTAGCGCGGCCGTTAAGGCTCGGGCGCACCCGTTTACACGCGCAGCCGTTTCACGTTAGTCTGTTGCCGTTCACGGCCGTTCATGTGCGCGACCCGTTCGCGTGTGCGGCCGCTTACGTGCCTGCTGCCTGTAGATGCACAGACCAAAGGGCTGCTGCTGGGGACGGACCGGCTCTCCCATTCAGTCGGACCTCAACACGTCTTATCTGTTGGATTCTTATCGACCGCAGTTTACGGCAGAAGACAAGATTTCCAACGTTTTGAGCTATAAATTATGTCCAAAGAGTATACGGTTTGGAGTAGAGAGCAAGTTTAAAATATGTGTATCGCCAAGTGCCCTCGCTCTGGAGTATAACGTCACCGCTCTGAGCTGCCCAACACACAATAATGAGAAAGGCAGAAAAGGTGCGGAAAAAACATAAAACTAAAATGCAGACGGTTAAAACACTATAGGAGATATCAAAAAGATGAGTAATACAATAACAGCTAAACGTTTTGTCAACATTTTAAAGGTGGAATGGTGTCTCTAGCTGGAGGCATGACAGAGCCTTTACCTTTTGAAGTTGAAGAGTTGAAAGCGGATTTGAAGATGTTCTTCATTGGAAACCATTCTTTTTTTTTATAAAAAGCTGAATAATTTTGAAAATTGAGAAAATATGAAAAATGTAAAAGCGTAGATTAATAGCTAAAGGTTTTGTCAACATGTGAAATTTTAAATATTGTCTCAAGCTCAACGTATGAAGAAACTGTAAACGTTTGAAGTTGGAGATGATTTGAAGATTTCCCCATTGGGTCCCATTATAAAAAAAATCATAAAAAGCTTAATAATTTGGAAATTTGAAAAGTCAGAAATATAAAAAGTCATAGCCATCGTCTCCTTAAGTAGCTGAATATTTGAATAATTGAACTTTTTTCTGTAACTGGAAATATGAAGGACTAGTTACGGTCCAAAATACGGATGGAAGAAATAGAAGAAACAGTTTAATAAAGATTTGAAGAACAATAGTTGGAATGCTTGCAGCATTCCAACTAATAAGCCCGCAGGAGAACATGAAGTGTGGGGTCTATGACCCCATGCGGCTGAAGCCACACTTAATGAATGATTATTACTCATTTGAATAAGAAAATACATTATTATTTTATTATGAACAGGTACAGAAGAAACATTAGTATTTTATCAGGGAACAACATAAACAGGTACTGTTCAGTAGTAAGGGTCCCTGTAAGGGACAAACCACTCCTTCTTTGGTCCATGTTCAGTAGTAAGGGTCCCTGTGAGGGACAAACCACTCCTTCTTTGGTCCATGTTCAGTAGTAAGGGTCCCTGTGAGGGACAAACCACTCCTTCTTTGGTCCATGTTCAGTAGTAAGGGTCCCTGTGAGGGACAAACCACTCCTTCTTTGGTCCAGTTTGTTGTAGTTCTACTTCAGCACTGTCTGCTAGAGACAAAGTCCTTCCCTCCTCACAACAAGCCAGGCGGTTGTAAAGTTGATTGGAGTTCAGTTGAGAGTGTACCGACACACTGACCAATCAGAGCGCATGCTAGTGGTCACACCGGCCCTGTGACAAATCACAACGTCCATAATGCTAGCAGATATTAACGCTAGCTAGCTGGCCGTTAGCATGTTGTTTAACGCACTACTCTAGCAGACAGAAACAACAGGTGACATCTGATTGGACATTCATGGTTTGAACGAAGTGCTTTTCTGAATACTGAAAGACTTTACAGAGGAGCTGCCACCAAGGAGCCACATCAGGACGACCGAACGTTCACACCGCAGTCACGGGAGACATTTAGGGTTAAGTGTCTTGCTCAAGGACACATCGACCCTGGCTAGCTGGCCGTGGATCGAACCGCCGATCCTTTGATTGAAGGCGACCCTTGCGCACTCTGCGCCGCGGTCGCCCATAAGTGCTACGCAACCAGCTGTCAATCAAGCCGTGCTGCTGTCCTGAAGCTCAGGACCAGACGGGACAGGACACAATTCATTACATGATAAAATATCTATAACTTTGTGTTTGTGTTCAGGCCTTCAGAGAAGCTTACAGGCCCTGACGAGGGCTCCGTGATGACATCATCACAGCTTCAGGTACTTCAGCTCGTAGTACTCCGTGATGACATCATCACAGCTTCAGGTACTTCAGCTCGTAGTACTCCGTGATGACATCATCACAGCTTCAGGTACTTCAGCTCGTAGCACTCCGTGATGACATCATCACAGCTTCAGGTACTTCAGCTCGTAGCACTCCGTGATGACATCATCACAGCTTCAGGTACTTCAGCTCGTAGTACTCCGTGATGACATCATCACAGTTTGCAGTGGTTACAAACAGCTTTGCTTCCATCAACTACGTCGTCTGGTGGAGATTTGAAATGAAAATGGCCGTTTAAAGGCGCAGTACCTGTGTGCGGCAGCGTTAAGCCCCTCCCAATGCTCCAACAAATACACTGTGTTCAGGCAGGATCAAACCATTGTCAGCGTTCATGGATTGCTGCGTTGACGTGCCCAGCCCCGATATGTTTATGTGTATTTTATATATAGGTGTGACGCTCCTCGCTCACGGCGTCTCCTTTGTTTACCGCCTCGTGGGCCGCCATGGTGATTGGGTCACAGTGCAGATCTTTGTTGTTGTTGTTGTTTGGTTCTCCAGACCTCCACCATCTGAACTCCGTCTCTCCAGGTTTGTAGAAGCTTGAGTTTGTCAGTGACCACTTCCAGCTGTCCACGTACAGTCCTATCCAGACTCTCTGAAACAATATTTCATTGTGATATAAAGAAACAGACTTTCAGACATTTGTACTTCTCATTTATATTCTTGATCCTGACGATCAGTCTGATTTATTATTTCAAGTAAACAATATTCAGGTGCTAATATGAACATTGAAAAGGTTTTATTTCTGTTGTTTTTCGTTGTCGTTGTTGTTTCAAGATTGTTATATGAAACTGTACAGCATAGCTTGTTTTATGAAGGGAAAAGACCCAAACTGCTGTATATGGATGTATTCACCACTATCAGTGATATACAAGTGAAATATATGGTTTAGTACATGAGAAAATTAAAATAGCATTAAGACAGACCCAAAGGACCCAATGGGTCCAAAAGGTCCATAGGACCCCATGAGTCCTCGCCTGAATGTTCTCTGTTCTAAACCCTCTGAGACGTTCTGCTTTATTGTTGAATGTTCACATGTTGAATGTTCACATGTTGAATGTTCACATGTTGAATGTTCACATGTTGAATGTTCACATGTTGAATGTCCACATGTTGAATGTTCACATGTCGAATGTTCACATGTTGAATGTTCACATGTTGAATGTTCACATGTTGTGTTCTGGTTTGTTAGAGTTGTGACTTTACAGCTGCTTCATTTAAACTAATAATCATCCTGAAAGTCATGTTTTTATAGTTGGACCTGAAACCTTTTCATGTCTTTCTGTCATCTTCATCTCCTCTGAACCAGAAACATGTAGACTGATATTTACACATCTGAACATCGCACATGTGTTATAATGATGAAGATGGTGAAGAATAAAAAAAGATAGTAAAGTCTGGCACAACCAGGACGCTCAGGAGAGGTTTGTCCATCCTCGTCTCCTCTCTGTCCTCTTGTCTCCTCTCCTCTCGTCTCCTCTCTGTCCTCTTGTCTCCTCTCTGTCCTCTCTGTCCTCTTGTCTCCTCTCCTCTCGTCTCCTCTCTGTCCTATCGTCTCCTCTCTCTCCTCTTGTCTCCTCTCATCTCCTCTCTGTCCTCTTGTCTCCTCTCTGTCCTCTTGTCTCCTCTCCTCTCCTCTTGTCTCCTCTCTGTCCTCTCATCTCCTCTCTGTCCTCTTGTCTCCTCTCTGTCCTCTCATCTCCTCTCTGTCCTCTTGTCTCCTCTCTGTCCTCTTGTCTCCTCTCCTCTCCTCTTGTCTCCTCTCTGTCCTCTCATCTCCTCTCTGTCCTCTTGTCTCCTCTCTGTCCTCTCATCTCCTCTCTGTCCTCTTGTCTCCTCTCCTCTCGTCTCCTCTCCTCTCGTCTCCTCTCTGTTCTCTTGTCTCCTCTCTGTCCTCTTGTCTCCTCTTCTCTCCTCTCTGTCCTCTTGTCTCCTCTCCTCTCCTCTCTGTCCTCTTGTCTCCTCTCTGTCCTCTCGTCTCCTCTCTGTCCTCTTGTCTCCTCTCCTCTTGTCTGCTCTCTGTTCTCTTGTCTCCTCTCTGTCCTCTTGTCTCCTCTCTGTCCTCTTGTCTCCTCTCCTCTCCTCTCTGTCCTCTTGTCTCCTCTCTGTCCTCTCGTCTCCTCTCTGTCCTCTCGTCTCCTCTCTGTCCTCTTGTCTCCTCTCCTCTCGTCTGCTCTCTGTTCGCTTGTCTCCTCTCTGTCCTCTTGTCTCCTCTCTGTCCTCTCGTCTCCTCTCTGTCCTCTTGTCTCCTCTCCTCTCCTCTCCTCTCTGTCCTCTTGTCTCCTCTCTGTCCTCTTGTCTCCTCTCTGTCCTCTCTGTCCTCTTGTCTCCTCTCCTCTCGTCTCCTCTCTGTCCTATCGTCTCCTCTCTCTCCTCTTGTCTCCTCTCATCTCCTCTCTGTCCTCTTGTCTCCTCTCTGTCCTCTTGTCTCCTCTCCTCTCCTCTTGTCTCCTCTCTGTCCTCTCATCTCCTCTCTGTCCTCTTGTCTCCTCTCTGTCCTCTCATCTCCTCTCTGTCCTCTTGTCTCCTCTCTGTCCTCTTGTCTCCTCTCCTCTCCTCTTGTCTCCTCTCTGTCCTCTCATCTCCTCTCTGTCCTCTTGTCTCCTCTCTGTCCTCTCATCTCCTCTCTGTCCTCTTGTCTCCTCTCCTCTCGTCTCCTCTCCTCTCGTCTCCTCTCTGTTCTCTTGTCTCCTCTCTGTCCTCTTGTCTCCTCTTCTCTCCTCTCTGTCCTCTTGTCTCCTCTCCTCTCCTCTCTGTCCTCTTGTCTGCTCTCTGTTCTCTTGTCTCCTCTCTGTCCTCTTGTCTCCTCTCTGTCCTCTTGTCTCCTCTCCTCTCCTCTCTGTCCTCTTGTCTCCTCTCTGTCCTCTCGTCTCCTCTCTGTCCTCTCGTCTCCTCTCTGTCCTCTTGTCTCCTCTCCTCTCGTCTGCTCTCTGTTCGCTTGTCTCCTCTCTGTCCTCTTGTCTCCTCTCTGTCCTCTCGTCTCCTCTCTGTCCTCTTGTCTCCTCTCCTCTCCTCTCCTCTCTGTCCTCTTGTCTCCTCTCTGTCCTCTTGTCTCCTCTCTGTCCTCTTGTCTCCTCTCGTCACCTCTCTGTCCTCTCGTCTCCTCTCTGTCCTCTCGTCTTCTCTCTGTCCTCTTGTCTCCTCTCCTCTCGTCTGCTCTCTGTTCGCTTGTCTCCTCTCTGTCCTCTTGTCTCCTCTCCTCTCGTCTGCTCTCTGTTCTCTTGTCTCCTCTCTGTCCTCTTGTCTCCTCTCTGTCCTCTTGTCTCCTCTCCTCTCCTCTTGTCTCCTCTCTGTCCTCTTGTCTCCTCTCTGTTCTCTCGTCTCCTTTCCTCTCCTCTCGTCTCCTCTCCTCTCTCTCAGGCTGTGACTGTTGAGCTACGACTCATGTAAAGTTCTACAGAAATAATTTGCTTACTTAAATATTATAAAGATGTTATCTTAATATTTGGTTTAATGATTCAAACACAATGACGTATATGAGCAAAAAAAGGAAGTGGAGGAGGAGGAGGAGGAGGAGGAGGAGGAGAAGAAGGAAGAGGAGGAGGAGGAGGAGGAGGAGGAGGAGGAGAAGAAGGAAAAGGAGGAGGAGGAGGAGGAGGAGGAGGAGGAGGAAGATGAGAAGGAAGAGGAGGACGAGGACGAGGAGGAGGAGGAGGAGGAGGAGGAGGAGGAAGATGAGAAGGAGAAGAGGAGGAGGAGGAGGAGGAGGAGAAGGAAGATGAGAAGGAAGAGGAGGAGGACGAGGAGGAGGAGGAGGAGGAGGAGGAGAAGGAAGATGAGAAGGAAGAGGAGGAGGACGAGGAGGAGGAGGAGGAGGAGGAGGAGGAGGAGAAGGAAGATGAGAAGGAAGAGGAGGAGGACGAGGAGGAGGAGGAGGAGGAGGAGGAGGAGGAGGAGGAGGAGGAGAAGGAAGATGAGAAGGAAGAGGAGGAGGACGAGGAGGAGGAGGAGGAGGAGGAGGAGGGAGGAGGAGGAGGAGGAGGAGAAGGAAGATGAGAAGGAAGAGGAGGAGGACGAGGAGGAGGAGGAGGAGGAGGAGGAGGAGGAGGAGGAGGAGGAGAAGGAAGATGAGAAGGAAGAGGAGGAGGACGAGGAGGAGGAGGAGGAGGAGGAGGAGGAGGAGGAGGAGGAGGAGGAGGAGGATGAGGAGGAGGAGGAGGAGGAGGGTGGCAGATTATGAAAAGTAATGATGTAGTCTGAATGAGTCGTCTAAAAGTTTGTCTCAAGGCTGAAGAGTCACTGAGGAGAGATTTTTTTTTTTTTTTTTTTAAAACACTTCATTTACATGTTTATCATTTTTCCAATAATTTCAAATAAAGTTCTTGTGTGTTAAAAGCTCAGGTTGTTTTGTAACAGAAGAACAAACAGATCATCTCATAAAGTCCTCCCCTGTGGGCCTCGGTGTCCCGGTCTATCCGACCACACTGTGGACCTGTTGATGACCTGGGTGTGTCGCAGCAAGCAGGGGGCCGGTGAGGGCCCCTAGCCCGGCTCAGCAGGATCTCAGGGAACGGGTCCGCAGTGTCCGGCTGGATGTCTCCTTCTCTGTAGTTT
>NW_027176153.1:469472-489472 GCF_023055335.1 Clinocottus analis
ACATTGTCTACCATAGACCTGCCGGGCACACAAAGGTCTGGTCCCGATGGAGGACCTGCTCCATAGCTCCCCTCAGCCTGGAGGCAAAGGACCCTGGACAGGAGCTTATAGTCCACACTCAGCAGAGACACAGGGCGCTGATGTCCTGCAGGTTCCCCTTTTTTGGCAGCAATGTTATGACAGCTCTCCGGCAGGACATCGGCATGGACCCAGAGGCCAGACGTGGGCCAGACCGGGTCCGGCGCCTCGGACAGGCCCCTCACAGTGCGTCCCTCCTCACCGCAACCAAAACATTTCATCACCGACGACGTTGCAAAAATCACGTATTCATAATCATCTACTTTAACGTGGAAGCGGAGGCCGAGCTCCTCACGCCGGTTGTTCAGCGTGGGACGCTACGTGTTCCAGACCGACACCCAGACAACTCCTCGGTGATGAACGGAGGGACGTTTGATATGACGATCCGGCTCGCCGGCTGCGTTAGCGCAAGACCCGAACAAACAAATCCTTCACCGTGAGGCCCGCCTCGACCACACGGTCCCACCTTCTCCAGCTGGTCCAGGAAGATCACGACGGCGCCGTTCCAGACGAGCGGCGACTTGATGCTGCCGCGCCCGACCATCTCCCCCACAGCTAACCCGATGTCCTCCACGCTACACGAGTGATCCGCGGCCATCTTGATGCCGTGCCTCCTCGTGAGCTGGGACAGGGCGTCTCCATCCACCGTGGCGTAGAACGCCGACCGGCGAGACACCGGCAGGACAACAGAAAACACCCGGAAACAGAACCCAAACTACCCAAAATAAAGTTAAACTCAGGTGATGGAGCGACGAGAGAGAACTCAGGGAAAACAACAAACAAAGCGCTCACTCACAGAGGGAGAGGAGGGATGAAGAGGAGGAGTCTCCTCCTCTTCATCCCTCCTTCAATACATTTTGTCACGAGCAGAAAATTATGGAATGCCCCAGCCTCCCTGTTGCCGTGGAAACCGAGGGGAAGCTCTTTCATGTATCAGGCTTGTTGCCCACGGTAACTGTCCTGAGAGAGAGAGAGAGAGAGAGAGAGAGAGAGAGAGAGAGAGAGAGAGAGAGAGAGAGAGAGAGACACAGAGAGAGAGAGAGAGGAGAGAGAGAGAGAGAGAGAGAGAGAGACAGAGAGAGAGAGAGAGAGAGAGACAGAGAGAGAGAGAGAGAGAGAGAGAGAGAGAGAGAGAGAGACAGAGAGAGAGAGAGAGAGACAGAGAGAGAGAGAGAGAGAGAGAGAGAGAGAGAGAGAGAGACGAGAGGAGACAGAGAGAGAGAGAGAGAGAGACAGAGAGACAGAGAGAGAGAGAGAGAGGGAGAGAGGAGAGAGAGAGAGAGAGAGACAGAGAGAGAGAGAGAGAGAGAGACAGAGAGACAGAGAGAGAGAGAGAGAGAGAGAGAGAGAGAGAGAGAGAGGAGAGAGAGAGAGAGACAGAGAGACAGAGAGAGAGAGAGAGAGAGGAGAGAGACAGAGCGACAGAGAGAGAGACAGAGAGACAGAGAGAGAGAGAGAGAGAGAGACAGAGAGAGAGAGCGAACAGAGCGAGAGAGAGAGAGAGAGAGAGAGAGAGAGAGAGAGACAGAGAGAGAGAGACAGAGAGGGAGGGAGAGAAGAGCGAGAGCGAGAGAGAGGGAGAGATGAATGATAGAAGTAAACAATGATCAATAATCAATAATCACTCTGGTGTGTGTGTGTGTGTGCGTGCGTGCGTGCGTGCGTGCGTGCGTGTGTGTGTGTGTTCTGGTGTTCACGCCTCTCATCGTTACTAAACGTCGACCTCCGCCTCCTTGGAATCATGGGAAATGTAGTTCTCATGTCAGATCTCCTGCTGGTCACGTGTGTTCTCCTCTCTCTTTGTGTCTCTTTGTGTCTCTTTGTGTGTCTTTGTGTCTCTTGGTAGTCTCTCGTAGTCGTTGTGTGTCTCTTTGTTGTCTCTTTGTGTCTCTTGGTAGTCTCTCGTAGTCGTTGTGTGTCTCTTTGTGTCTCTTTGTGTCTCTTGGTAGTCTCTCGTAGTCGTTGTGTGTCTCTTTGTGTCTCTTGGTAGTCTCTTGTAGTCGTTGTGTGTCTCTTTGTGTCTCTTGGTAGTCTCTTGTAGTCGTTGTGTGTCTCTTTGTGTCTCTTGTAGTCTCTTTGTGTCTCTTGTAGTCGTTGTGTGTCTCTTTGTGGTGTTTTGTTCATGTTTTTAGTTGAATCTCAAGAGGTCTTTGTGTCTTAGTCCAGATGAGTCAAACTGTGTATTCAGTGCGTTGCTGAAATGCATCTCTAGGTTTCCTTGTGTCATGAGAAGCAGAAATCTACAAGATTAATGTGACGCTGCAGTCCGTCTGCAGTCTTTCTGTCGGCGTTCTGCATCTTTGTTGGTTCTTGTGGTTTTCTGTGTTTGGTGTGTTTCTTCTTCTCGTCATCTGGCATGTTGTGGTTCCGTGTCTCTTTCAGTGGCAACACCTTTTACGGAGCTGCTAATGCTATGCTAACTAATATATATACTAGTAACTTCACTTTGTAAAGTTCCAGGTTCTGTTCACAGCAGCTGTCAGCGTTACGTTAAAGTCTCACTCTCTAGAATATGTCGCCATCTGGTGGTGAAGTTGCAGATTGTTTTTCATCTTTGGAAGTTTACCTGAGATTAACTCAAAGCCAAAGAAAGTCCAACACAGAAGGCCAGTTCAGCATAGTTGTAATCATACTTTGGCTCATCTACAAACCAACAGGAGACGTTCATCATGATGAAGAAGAATGAGAGCCAGCTGAAGAGCAGAAGCTTCCTTTATTTATTCTACTTCTGTGTGCAAACATGGACCAGCGGTTCATGGGGAAGGTGGACTTGTGTCCAACCAGGAGTTGCTTCATGGAGTGAACCAGTAGGTGGCGCCGATTCTCTCGTAAGAAAACCGTGATACAAATGCAGAAGAAGAAACAAGAAGAAACTCCCAAAAACGATGGGAAACAACGTGGATGTAAATATATCTTTCATGTAGTTGGCGTGTGTTTAGTGCGGGGAACCACGATTTAAAACACGCGTCTCAGAATTAATCTCTGGTTGTGGAAAGGTTTGATCGCTGTCACCGATGTCAGGTGTGAGGTTTTGTTTCCAGGTGCGAAGGGCATGAAGCTCCTGGACCATAGGGGGCCACGCAGAGAAGACGCCATCTTTAATCACTCAGTGATCTTTGATACTGTGATACTATTAACTGAATGTAAATATCATAATAAATAACATTGTGACGCAGTGGCTAACGTTGTGAAGCAGTGGCTAATGTTGTGAAGCAGTGGCTAACGTTGTGAAGCAGTGGCTATCGTGTGAAGCAGTGGGCTAACGTTGTGAAGCAGTGGCTAACATTGTGAAGCAGTGGGCTAATGTTGTGAAGCAGTGGCTAATGTTGTGAAGCAGTGGCTAACGTTGTGAAGCAGTGGCTAATGTTGTGAAGCAGTGGCTAACGTTGTGAAGCAGTGGCTAATGTTGTGAAGCAGTGGGCTAATGTTGTGAAGCAGTGGCTAATGTTGTGAAGCAGTGGCTAACGTTGTGAAGCAGTGGCTAATGTTGTGAAGCAGTGGCTAACATTGTGAAGCAGTGGCTAATGTTGTGAAGCAGTGGCTAATGTTGTGAAGCAGTGGCTAACGTTGTGAAGCAGTGGCTAACGTTGTGAAGCAGTGGCTAACGTTGTGAAGCAGTGGCTAACATGTGAAGCAGTGGCTAATGTTGTGAGCAAGTGGCTAATGTTGTGAAGCAGTGGCTAACGTTGTGAAGCGGTGGCGGCTAACATTGTGAAGCAGTGGCTAACGTTGTGAAGCAGTGGCTAACATTGTGAAGCAGTGGCTAACATTGTGAAGCAGTGGCTAACATTGTGAATCAGTGGCTAACATTGTGAAGCAGTGGCTAACGTTGTGAAGCAGTGGCTATGTTGTGAAGCAGTGGCTAACATTGTGAAGCAGTGGCTAACGTTGTGAAGCAGTGGCTAATGTTGTGAAGCAGTGGCTAACGTTGTGAAGCAGTGGCTAACGTGTGAAGCAGTGGCTAACGTTGTGAAGCAGTGGCTAACGTTGTGAAGCACTGGCTAACGTTGTGAAGCAGTGGCTAACGTTGTGAAGCAGTGGCTAACGTTGTGAAGCAGTGGCTAACGTTGTGAAGCACTGGCTAACGTTGTGAAGCAGTGGCTAACGTTGTGAAGCAGTGGCTAACGTTGTGAAGCGGATTTTGTAATGGAAGCAACGGACATGACGTAGCGTGACTCACCACAGGACACGGACAGTGTAAACTGTGCAGCATTAAAGCAAGGCTAGTTAGTTTTCCGGCTAATTCCACATTGCTTTAATGCTACACTTACAGAAAGCTAAGATCGGCGCATGAAGCTCAGTCCTGGTCATATTGTGTCGTTCATTTGAAAAAAAAAATTGACCTTAAAAAATCTTGTTTTGTTCTTAAACTTTGAAAGATTCAACAACGTATTCAAAATAAAAATAAGTGTACGAAAACCAAATTTAGGTTAAATAGTATTTTTGATTCAGTTCTGGGATTTTTTGAGGGACTACAAATATATTTAAAAAAAAAAGATTTCAACCCGAAAAGAGATTAAAATCTGATACTGAAAACCAAAAAGTTACAATCAACAATATATTTAACCCCCAAAACATGTCATACACTTATTTTATTTTGAATACGGTGTTGAAGTTTCAATAACGTATTGATCGAAGTTAAAACCTGAAGGTTGAAATCTGTTGTTCCAATGAACAGAAAGATTGACCTTCTGGCTATTTACGGTTCAAATAAAACTACTATCGCCATTTGCTTTCCTCCCAGTAAACGTTATGTGGTGACGTGCGCGTTTGTGGGCGGAGCCACGGAGAAGAGGGGCGGGGGGGGGGGGGGGGGGGGGGGTCAACACAGCTCCACACAACCTCACAAGGGAGGGATGAGAACACTATCATTCCTAGAGGGAGAGAGAGAGAGAGAGAGAAGAGAGAGAGGAGAGAGGAGAGAGAGAGAGAGAGAGAGAGAGAGATGATGCGCTGATGACGAAGAGAGAGAGAGAGAGAGAGAGAGAGAGAGGAGAGAGTAGAGAGAGAGAGAGGAGAGAGAGAGACAGAGAGAGAGAGAGAGAGAGAGAGAGAGAGAGAGAGAGAGAGAGAGCTGAGGCAGCCCTATGTAGTCGCTGTGTGTCTCTCTCTTCTCACCTGTCTCTCTCTCCTCACCTGTCTCTCTCTTACCCGCCCGTCTCCCTCTCCTCGTCGCGCGTGCAGCAGGCGCGTTCATCTTCAGCAGCGATGTGGTGCATTAACTGCGCCTCGGACAAAACGCCCGCGATCCTGCACAACAAGCTGCTGTACTGGTAAGAAGACGACAACAACAACAACAACAACAACAACAACAACAACATTGTTGTTGTTGTTGTTTCTCCCGTGTGTGTCTATGTGTAAACACGCTGTGCTGCTGCTCACTGCGCGTGATGCCGCACTGCTGCTGCACGCGCTGCTGCGCGCGCTCCTGCTGCTGCTTCTGGTGGCTCATTCTACTGAAATGCGACATGACAGCAGCTCGAGTCCCGCTGCTGCTGCGTTATACTAGTACTTTATACTAGTACGTTATACTACTACTTTATACTCGTACATTATACTAGTATAATGTACAAGTATAATGTACTAGTGCATTATACTAGTATATGTACTAATATAAGGCAGCAGCTCGAGTCCTGCTGCTGGTGCGTTATACTAGTACTTTATACTTCTACGTTATACGAGTACATTATACTAGTATAATGTACGAGTACATTATACTAGTACAATGATACTAGTACTGCTGTGTATCATTATACTAATACTGCTGGTATACTGCATTAGCAATACTAGTAGCGCTGCTAGTATCGTTATTATTATCATTACAGTACTAGTATCATTACAGTATTATTATCATTACAGTATTCTTATCATTACAGTACTGTGTCATTACAGTACTAGTGTCATTACAGTACTGGTGTCATTACAGTACTGGTATCATTACAGGACTGGTGTCATTACAGTACTAATATCATTACAGTACTGGTGTCATTACATTACTAGTACCTTTACAGTACTGGTGTCATTACAGTACTAGTATTATTACAGTATTATTATCATTACAGTACTGGTGTCATTACAGTACTAGTGTCATTACAGTACTAGTATCATTACAGTACTGGTGTCATTACAGTACTGGTATCATTACAGTACTAGTATCATTACAGTACTCGTGTCATTACAGTACTAGTATCATTACAGTACCGGTGTCATTACAGTACTAGTATCATTACAGTACTAGTGTCATTACAGTACTCGTGTCATTACAGTACTAGTATCATTACAGTACTAGTGTCATTACAGTACTGGTGTCATTACACTACTAGTATCATTACAGTACTGGTGTCATTACAGTACTAGTATCATTACAGTACTAGTATCATTACAGTACTGGTGTCATTACAGTACTAGTATCATTACAGTACTGGTGTCATTACAGTACTAGTATCATTACAGTACTAGTATCATTACAGGACTGGTGTCATTACAGTACTAGTATTATTACAGTACTGGTGTCATTACATTACTAGTACCATTACAGTACTGGTATCATTACAGTACTGGTGTCATTACAGTACTAGTATCATTACAGTACTGGTGTCATTACAGTACTAGTATCATTACAGTACTAGTATCATTACAGTACTGGTGTCATTACAGTACTAGTATTATTACAGTACTGGTGTCATTACATTACTAGTATCATTACAGTACTAGTATCATTACAGTACTGGTATCATTACAGTACTAGTATCATTACAGTACTGGTGTCATTACAGTACTAGTATCATTACAGTACCGGTGTCATTACAGTACTAGTATCATTACATTACTAGTATCTTTACAGTACCGGTGTCATTACAGTACTACTATCATTACAGTACTAGTGTCATTACAGTACTAGTATCATTACAGTACTATTATCATTACAGTACCGGTGTCATTACAGTACTAGTGTCATTACAGTACTAGTATCATTACAGTACCGGTGTCATTACAGTACTAGTGTCATTACAGTACTAGTATCATTACAGTACCGGTGTCATTACAGTACTAGTATCATTACAGTACTAGCATCATTACAGTACTAGTATCATTACAGTACTAGCATCATTACAGTACTAGTATCATTACAGTACTAGCATCATTACAGTACTGGTATCATTACAGTACTAGTATCATTACAGTACTGGTATCATTACAGTACTAGTATCATTAGAGTACTGGTATCATTACAGTACTAGCATCATTACAGTACTAGTGTCATTACAGTACTAGTATCATTACAGTACCGGTGTCATTACAGTACTAGTATCATTACAGTACTAGCATCATTACAGTACTAGCATCATTACAGTACTAGTATCCTTACAGTACTAGCATCATTACAGTACTAGCATCATTACAGTACTAGTCTCCTTACAATACTAGTGTCATTACAGTACTAGTATCATTACAGTACCGGTGTCATTACAGTACTAGTATCATTACAGTACTGGTGTCATTACAGTACTGGTATCATTACAGTACTAGTATCATTACTGTACTAGTATCATTACAGTACTAGTATCATTACAGTACTGGTGTCATTACAGTACTGGTATCATTACAGTACTAGTATCATTACTGTACTGGTATCATTACAGTACTAGCATCATTACAGTACTGGTGTAGGCTTCTCTCGTTGGCTGCACAGGTGTGCTACCGTTTATTTCTGAACACTGAAACAATACCATGTGATCCGGTCAGCCAGTCCTTTAGCCCCGCAACACTCCTCCGTTCCCATGGTTACTTTACCTGCTCTTAAAGGGCCAGTCGCCCGTCTTGGTCACTTATATCCACGACCACTACATACGTCCCCCCAGAATTCACCCAGTCTAGTGAAAAACAACAAAGACAGAAAAACACATCAAAGTCTCGGGCCCGAACCAATTGACCGGCCCGGCTCCGCTTTGCTGGGGCAGGAGCCAAAGCCAGGACCCCGGAGCCGTGCCGTGAGGGACGGGGAGGCGGACGGGGAGGCGGCCAACCTTACCGGTTGGTCCAGGTCCAGATGTACCGGCTTAAGGCGATCCACCGACACATGATCAAGTTTACCGGTGATGTTGCGGTGATGTTGGCAGTCAGGGAGAGTTGACTGTCAAGTGTCACACCGGCACTAAGTTGTTGAAGGTGATCCTGAGCTCTTGGGTGTGAGAGCCTTTTCCTGGAAGGAAAAGCAGTTCAGTCTTGTCAGGGTTGATCTTCAGGTGGTGTGTGGACATCCACTGAGAGATGTCGGTCAGACAGGCAGAGATTCGCTCTGGTATCCCTGTTTCTGATTAGGGAAACGAGAGGATCAGTTGGGTGTCGTCAGCATAGTGATGGTAGGAGAAGCCATGCGAGCGAATGACGGCGCCGAGGGAGTTTGTGTACAGAAAGAAGAGGAGGGGACCCAGGACGGAGCCCTGAGCGACCCCAGTAGTGAGAGGACCCAGGACGGAGCCCCGAGGTACCCCAGTAGTGAGAGGACCCAGGACGGAGCCCTGAGGGACCCCAGTAGTGAGAGGACAAGGATCAGACACAGATCCTTTCCAGCTTACCCGATAAGTGCGGTGGTTGAGGTAGGATGAGAAGAGGGAGAGCGCAGTGCCTGAGATACTGAGATCCTGGAGGGAGGAGATGAGGACCTGGTGGTTCACGGTGTCAAAGGCAGCAGAGAGGTCTAGAAGGATGAGGACAGAGGAGAGGGAGGCTGCTCTAGCAGTGTGGAGCTGCTCAGAGACAGCAAGGAGGGCCGTCTCTGTGGAGTGGCCTGCTCTGAATCCAGACTGATGAGGGTCCAGAAGGTTGTTCTAGTGCAGGAAGCAGGAGACTTGGTGAAAGATAGCTCGTTCCAGAGTTTTGGAAAGAAAGGGAAGGAGATAGACAGGTCGGTAGTTGTTGACTTCAGAGGGATTGAGAGTGGGTTTCTTCAGGAGAGGGTTAACTCTTGCTTCCTTCATAGAGTTTGGGAAACAGCCGGTTGAGAGGGAGGTGTTGATGAGATGGGTGAGAAAGGGAAGAAGGTCAGGAGTGATGGACTTGAGGATGTGAGATGGGATGGGGTCCAGAGGGCAGGAGGTTGGACGAGCAGGGAGACGAATGAAAAAAGTTTCTAAGCACAGTGTCCATCAAGCGCCGAACGTCTGCGCTGCATTTTTAGTCCAAATGGCATCTTCAAAAACTCAAACAGGCCGAAAGGCGTGATCAGTGTCGTGGGAATGTCCAGCGACGTGAACGGGCACTTGATGATAACCCCGGACCAGAACCACCTTGGAAAACACCATACAAGTAAGCAGAAAAATTCTGGATGTGCGAAACTGGATAGCGATCCGTGATCGTTGCATCGTTGAGCCGGCGGTAATCTGTGCGTGGACGCCATTCACCCCCAGGCTTCGGTACAATGTGCAGAGGTGAAGAGCAGCAGTCAGAGCAGCGGAGGATGCCCAGGCGCTCCATGTCGTCGGGTCCAGGCGCCGGGCCAAGCTGGTACTGGTACACACTCGTGATTCTTTTTTTTTTTGGTGTTCTGCGTCATAGTTTTTGATAAAAAGCCAGAGTTTGACCGGTTCACTAGTTCAAAGTCACGGTTCAGTCTGCCTCTCACCCCGATGCTGTCACCATGACAACCAGTGACACGCACACACACACACATGCACACACACACACACACACACATGCACACACACACACACACACACACACATGCACACACACACACACACACACACACATGCACACACACACACACACACACACACACACACACACACACACACATGCACACACACACACACACACACACACACACACACACACACACACACACACAGTGGTATTGTATACGACTGTACGGTGAGCGGCCTTCAAACGCTTCGTTCATCTTATTGTCCTAAATTCAAACTCCAGTCTGCTTTGTTGGCACAACGGAGACTTCACCAAGAAACACTGCCAGAGGAGAGAGGAGAGAGGAGAGAGGAGAGAGAGAGG
Organism: Clinocottus analis; assembly: GCF_023055335.1. NCBI lineage: Eukaryota > Metazoa > Chordata > Actinopteri > Perciformes > Cottidae > Clinocottus > Clinocottus analis. Next base: position 479,559 of record NW_027176153.1, read on the forward strand.
AGAGGAGAGGAGAGGAGAGGAGAGGAGAGGAGAGAGGAGAGGAGAGGAGAGAGGAGAGGAGAGGAGAGAGGAGAGAGGAGAGGAGAGAGGAGAGGAGAGAGGAGAGAGGAGATAGGAGAGGAGAGAGGAGAGGAGAGGAGAGGAGAGAGGAGAGGAGAGGAGAGGAGAGGAGAGGAGAGGAGAGAGGAGAGTGGAGAGAGGAGAGGAGAGGGGAGGGGAGAGGAGAGGAGAGGAGAGGGGAGAGGAGAGGGGAGGGGAGAGGAGAGAGGAGAGAGGAGAGGAGAGAGAGAGAGGAGAGGAGAGGAGAGAGGAGAGAGGAGAGGAGAGAGGAGAGGAGAGAGGAGAGAGGAGAGGAGAGAGGAGAGAGGAGAGTGGAGAGAGGAGAGGAGAGAGGAGAGAGGAGAGAGGAGATAGATGGATAGATAATGTATTAATCCACAAGGGGAAATTTGTTAGGAGAGAATAGAGAGAAGAGAGAGAAGAGAGAAAATAGAGAGAAGAGAGAGAAGAGCCTCTCTTGCCCTCAGGTGAGACACACCTGGTTCCCCTCCAGCAGCTGTGAGGTGTGTTTGAGGTCCCAGCTGTTTATTGTTTCTCTCAGCGTTGTGCCGTTAGGCCTGTGAGTCTTCTCAGCCTAAACAATCACAACGTTATATCTATTTTATAGTTTAATACTTCTTCATAAACACACTGCACGTGTCATAGTGATGTCATTGTGTCATTGTGATGTCATCGTGTCATAGTGATGTCATTGTGTCATAGTGATGTCATCGTGTCTCAGCTCTTCCTCTGCTGCTCTGCTTCAGCTGAAGCTGCTTTAAGAGACTTTCATCCAATCAGATTGCTCCTCCTGTGTCTCTAATGAAGCAGAGCGTAGCTTCAGTCAACAGAAAGCTAGCTCGCTGCTAGCTGCTAGCTGCTAGCAGACCTCAGTCGTCTGTTCAGGCTGCAACGTGAGCGAGGTGATGACGTGTTGAGCTGCAGTTTCAACACGATGGCTGAAGGAGGAACAGACTTGCTGGAGGCCTTACTTCCTCACAGAGGGTTGTGAACGTGTTTAGTGACGATCCCGACATCGTCTGCCGCTGTCGAGCGGACATTAGCATCCCTGAAGCGCATTGACGCCACAGTTCAGTCACCAGACGCTGTTCTCTCAGACTTCCTCCTCTCCTTGCTGACACTTCAGTCCCAGCTTTTTGTGTTTTTACATCTGCAGTCATGTTTAATCATCGTGTATATTTACATGCTGAACGTGACCACACTGTCACCAACTGCACTCCCAATAAAAAACAAAAACACCTTTAATATGTTTACCTGGATGAAAAGATAAAGGTAGAAAGCTGAAGCATCAACGTGACCCTGTTAAACATTAAAACCCACTTCAGTAGCTAGCGTAGCATAGACTAGCGCTAGTTAACGATGTGCTAACCTAAAATATCACTCGTTATGAAATCAATTACATGGATCAGTAGAAATGAACCACAAATATGAGCAGAATGACATCATCTCCTTCCAACATGGCCGCCATCTAAAGAGATGACGGCGCTGCAGATGGTCCCGCCCACGTCTTCACGCCTCCTGACGGACAGCTGTGAGCGGGGAGCAGCGACGGGGTTTCTCCATCTCAAACCGTTCCAGATCTCTTTTAGAGTTTATATTTAAACTTTTCTCCATCACGGTTCACCACGAGGAACTCTGTGTCTGAAGGTTCCCCGTGTTCCACCATGAGTGAGTGAGTGAGTGTGTGAGTGAGTGTGTGTCTGTTGTGTGTGTGTGTGTGAACCCATCAGACGTCTCAGTTCAGAAATAGACCTGAGAGTCACGCGCGAGTAGTTCAAGTTCACTTTAATTCCTTCCTCTTGGAGCTCTGCATAGGTCAAGAGACCAGATACCAGGTGAGTGAAGCTGGTGGGCGTGGCCAGCTGGTGGTGGGCGTGGCCAGCTGGTGGTGGGCGTGGCCAGCTGGTGGTGGGCGTGGCCAGCTGGTGGTGGGCGTGACCAGCTGGTGGTGGGCGTGGCCCGCTGTGGGTGGGCGTGACCAGCTGTGGGTGGGCGTGGCCAGCTGCGGGTGGGCGTGGCCAGCTGCGGGTGGGCAGAACAGGATATTCAGCGTCTATGAGCAGTGACACTATCGTCACATTTCATTCAGCCGAGGCTTTTACCCAAAGTGACTCACAACAAGAGCCCTCAACCATGAGGACAAGTTATTGTTAATAACAATAACTTGTTTTAATAACAGGCTGTGCTTTCCTTCTGTAAATCTTTAACTCACTCGCTGTGTGAAGAAGTAGTTTTTTAGTAAATGTTTGCTTTTCTTGACAAAAGACATGAGAAGTTTTGAGGACGTATTATTTGCTGCTTGGGTCTTTTTTTATGTGGAAAATGTGAAAACTTCTTCTCTTAAGTTTTTCAACAAAAAACTACATTTTACATTATTTATTTACATCATAATTTACATTATAACTTGCATTATAATGTACATCATAATTTACATTATAAATGACATTATAACTTAGCTTTACGCTCAATACCCATTTTTACTGAACAGAGCTTGAATTCAAGTGAATGCAACCGTTTGCTAACAGCTAACGTTAGCTAGCTCTCCTGCTGAGTTCAGGGTCTGTCGTTCAACCTGGAACCTTATCTGGGATCAAATGAAGAGAAGCAGAGTTTTCAACCTCAGGTGTGTAGTCGAAGTTTGCACATGTGCAGCAGGAAGTCACTACTGCACGTGTGCAGTAGTGACTTCCTGCTGCACGTGTGCAGTAGTGACTTCCTGCTGCACATGTGCAGTAGTGACTTCCTGCTGCACGTGTGCAGTAGTGACTTCCTGCTGCACATGTGCAGTAGTGACTTCCTGCTGCACGTGTGCAGTAGTGACTTCCTGCTGCACATGTGCAGTAGTGGCCTCGCTGCAGGAGCTGCTGAGTCTGACCCAAAGTGCCCTGAAGACTCTTCATCCCTCTTTATTTCTCCTCCTCCTCCTCTTCCTCTCTCTGTGCTTCTCGTTTCCTGCTAACCTTTAGCAACATTCCTCTGCGTTTCCTTCTTTCTCCGTTTTCTATTTCTTCTTCTTTCTTCTCTCTATTCTTCATCTTGCAGCGTGCTTCTCTCATATTGTCCTCTTCCTCATCTTCTTCCTCCTCCTCCTTGTTGTGTCTTCGTCCCTCTCTTCATCACCTTCCTCTTTTCTCTGCCCCGCCTTCTTCTCATCCTCCTGCCACACTGCTCCCCTTCTCCTCTTTTCTTTTTTATTTCATCTCTTCCTCCTAATCCCACAATCCCCCTCTCTCTCTCTCTCTCTCTCTCTCTCTCTCTCTCTCTCTCTCTCTCTCTCTCTCTCTCTTAGCTTTACCCCCTTTCCTTCTCTTCCTCACTTCCTTTTCATGTCCTTGTTAACGCTTCACTCCTCTCCTGCTTGTCTTATCATTAGTGCTTTAAACCTTCTCTTCCTCCTTCTCCTCTTCCTCCTTCTCCTCCTCCTCCTTTTCCTCCTCCTCCTCTTCCCCACCTGACCTTTCCCTCCCTGTGGTCGACGCCCCTTCGTCAGCACAAACAGAGCTCTGTTTTGAGCGTTTCCTGCAGCCGGTGACCCGCGGTGAGAGAGAGGATTTATTTATGGCATCGCCAAGAAGCATCAAATATGAGAGAGAGAGAGAGAGAGAGAGAGAGAGAGAGAGAGAGAGAGAGACGGCACGCCATATTTTGTGCCTTCGTTTCATCTCCCGGTGTCTCGTGGACCCTGAATAGATAATATAACATATGAACATATAAATATGAATATAAAAACAGGTTCAGACATTGATGAGCGGAAACAAACCTGACGTGTTTGGAAAGCGTTTGATGAGGAAGAGGACGATCCGTGAACAGTAACAGTCCAGTGATTGCAGTGCGGAGGCTCTTCATCTGCAGCAGAACTAAAGAGAGCTTTATGTCACGGTGACGTCATCGATCTGAGCGCTCGTCATCAACGATGAAGATCAAGGAACCGGTTAGCCGACAATGAGCACGCAGAAGGTCTGTGTCCAGAGAGCCGGTGATGCCAGGTTCTCTGGGGTCCTCTGGGGTCTTCTAGGGTCCTCTGTGGTCCTCGAGGGTCCTCTGTGATCCTCTGTGGTCTTCGAGGGTCCTCTAGGGTCCTCTAGGGTCCTCGAAGGTCCTCTAGGGTCCTCAATTGTCCTTTATTAAGGTTTTTAACCACATCCACTTAAACACAGACAGAGGTAGAACTTCAATTTTAGTGAGTATATATATATATAAGAGGGGTTCAGATACTGGTCTGGCAGGTCCCTCTGTGTGGAGTCTGCATGTTCTCCTCGTGGCAGCGTGGGTTCTCTCTGGATCTCAGCGCTGCACTGACACAGTCGATCATGACATATTACTGGACAGACTGAAAGTCTGGGTGGGACTCTCTGGCGCAGCACTTCACTGGTTTGAATCCTACTTGAAGGACCGACAATACTTTGTGTTGGTAGATAATTACACATCAGAACATGTGGTGTTCCTCAAGGCTCAATACTGGGCCTCATGTGGTGTTCCCCAAGGCTCAATACTGGGCCTCATGTGGTGTTCCCCAAGGCTCAATACTGGGCATCATGTGGTGTTCCTCAAGGCTCAATACTGGGCATCATGTGGTGTTCCTCAAGGCTCAATACTGGGCCTCATGTGGTGTTCCCCAAGGCTCAATACTGGGCCTCATGTGGTGTTCCTCAAGGCTCAATACTGGGCCTCATGTGGTGTTCCCCAAGGCTCAATACTGGGCCTCATGTGGTGTTCCCCAAGGCTCAATACTGGGCCTCATGTGGTGTTCCCCAAGGCTCAATACTGGGCCTCATGTGGTGTTCCCCAAGGCTCAATACTGGGCCTCATGTGGTGTTCCCCAAGGCTCAATACTGGGCCTCATGTGGTGTTCCCCAAGGCTCAATACTGGGCCTCATGTGGTGTTCCTCAAGGCTCAATACTGGGGCCTCATGTGGTGTTCCCCAAGGCTCAATACTGGGGCCTCATGTGGTGTTCCCCAAGGCTCAATACTGGGCCTCATGTGGTGTTCCCCAAGGCTCAATACTGGGCCTCATGTGGTGTTCCTCAAGGCTCAATACTGGGCCTCATGTGGTGTTCCTCAAGGCTCAATACTGGGCCTCATGTGGTGTTCCTCAAGGCTCAATACTGGGCCTCATGTGGTGTTCCTCAAGGCTCAATACTGGGCCTCATGTGGTGTTCCTCAAGGCTCAATACTGGGGCCTCTTCTGTTCAACATCTACATGCTTCCACTGGCTCAGATTATGAAAAACAACAAAGTGTGTTACCATAATTATGCAGATAACACACAAATCTCATAACTATATGACCCGGGGACATTGATCTTATTCAAAGGCCTGGAACATCACTCTATCACCAGGGGTCAGGGGTTAAGACTTCTCTTGATACAGCTGGAGGTTTCCACCTGAGTAGCTCTGTTCTTGTGGTTTTATTGCCTCCAGGAAGATGAATCATTGAATCCTTACAGGCGTTTATTTCTCTGTTAGACAACATCACTGAGTTTTAGTTCCTCTAAGAGAAGTCCTCTTCAGGTGGGAATCCGACCCTCGGCCCCGGCAGTGTGGCGCTTCATTAGCTGTCTGCTCAGCCGGAGGGAGAGTTGCAGAAGAAAAGACATGAAGAGAGCGTTTGGGAGGAGTTGCTGGAGCAGTTGACTCAGCAGCGTTGTTGCTTTATTGCCAGAGAAGTGAGGCTGTTGCCTGGAAACCTCGGAGCTGAAAGATTGCCGGTTTAAGATCCTTCAGCGATGGCTTCACTTAACTAATAAATACATATTTATTTTAGAGACCCTGGACGTTCTAGTCAGGGTTCACATCTCTGTTCTGGAGAACTTGATCTCTCAGGAACGTTTTCAAATTCGGCACAAACGTCTACGTGGACTCAAAGATGAACTGATCCGGTTTTGGTGGTCAAAGATCACGCTGACCTACAAACCGACTTGTTTAGCTCTCAATGGTTCGTCCTCTGGGAAGCAGGAATTGTATCTGTGGGGTCGGTTACGTTTTGGCTCTCATTCGATTAGAGTAAAGCTAGTTAACTAATGTTCATGAAACGTGGTAGAAAGGTGTTTCATGGTGTTTTGAAACCTTTTGGAGTGGATCCCAGTCACAGGCTTTGACTCCTCTCCCCGTCGGGAAGCAGCATAACCGGAAGGTCGTTGCTCTCTGACTGCTCTTCTTCTTGAGACCATGAGACTTGAGACTTCTTGAGCCGCATTTCGAAGCCGAATGCGACTCCGTCACCGCGTGGTCCCTCACACGGTGCTGCGTTCAGGGTCCTACTCACGGTGCTGCGTTCAGGGTCCTACTCACGGTGCTGCGTTCAGGGTCCTACTCACGGTGCTGCGTTCAGGGTCCTACTCACGGTGCTGCGTTCAGGGTCCTATGCACGGTGCTGCGTTCAGGGTCCTATAAACGGTGGTGCGTTCAGGGTCCTATGCACGGTGCTGTGTTCAGGGTCCTACTCACGGTGCTGCGTTCAGGGTCCTACTCACGGTGCTGCGTTCAGGGTCCTATGCACGGTGCTGCGTTCAGGGTCCTATAAACGGTGGTGCGTTCAGGGTCCTATGCACGGTGCTGTGTTCAGGGTCCTACTCACGGTGCTGCGTTCAGGGTCCTACTCACGGTGCTGCGTTCAGGGTCCTATGCACAGTGCTGCGTTCAGGGTCCTATGCACAGTGCTGCATTCAGGGTCCTATAAACGGTGGTGCGTTCAGGGTCCTATGCACGGTGCTGCGTTCAGGGTCCTATGCACGGTGCTGCGTTCAGGGTCCTACTCACGGTGCTGCGTTCAGGGTCCTATGCACGGTGCTGCGTTCAGGGTCCTATGCACAGTGCTGCGTTTAGGGTCCTATAAACGGTGCTGCGTTCAGGGTCCTATGCACGGTGCTGCGTTCAGGGTCCTACTCACGGTGCTGCGTTCAGGGTCCTATGCACGGTGCTGCGTTCAGGGTCCTATGCACGGTGCTGCGTTCAGGGTCCTACTCACGGTGCTGCATTCAGGGTCCTATGCACAGTGCTGCGTTTAGGGTCCTATGCACGGTGCTGCGTTCAGGGTCCTATGCACGGTGCTGCGTTCAGGGTCCTACTCACGGTGCTGCGTTCAGGGTCCTATGCACGGTGCTGCGTTCACGGTCCTATGCACGGTGCTGCGTTCAGGGTCCTATGCACGGTGCTGCGTTCAGGGTCCTACTCACGGTGCTGCATTCAGGGTCCTATGCACAGTGCTGCGTTTAGGGTCCTATGCACGGTGCTGCGTTCACGGTCCTACTCACGGTGCTGCATTCAGGGTCCTATGCACGGTGCTGCGTTCAGGGTCCTATGCACGGTGCTGCGTTCAGGGTCCTATGCACGGTGCTGCGTTCAGGGTCCTATGCACGGTGCTGCGTTCAGGGTCCTATGCACGGTGCTGCGTTCAGGGTCCTATGCACGGTGCTGCGTTCAGGGTCCTATGCACGGTGCTGCGTTCAGGGTCCTATGCACGGTGCTGCGTTCAGGGTCCTATGCACGGTGCTGCGTTCAGGGTCCTATGCACGGTGCTGCGTTCAGGGTGCGGGCGGGTTGGACTCTGTATGTAAGGAGAGAGAGAGAATAGAACCACACCTTTAAATGAGATCAGCTGTAGAAAGAACCTGTTTAGGCTGAGAGAGAAAGCAACATATTCAAGAGAGAGAGAGAGGGGGAGAGAGGGAGAGAGAGAGAGAGAGCCAGAGAGAGAGAGGGAGTGAGAGGGAGAGAGAGAGAGAGGGAGAGAGAGAGAGAGAGAGAGAGAGAGAGAGGGAGAGGGAGAGAGAGAGAGAAGACATTCAAAAGGAAACAAATAAAAGACCATCTGTAGTAGAGAGAGGTGGGTGAAGAGCTCGATGCCTCAGGGTTTGGTGCCATTCTCTCTCTCTCTCTCTCTCTCTCTCTCTCTCTCTCTCTCTCTCTCTCTTCCCCTCTCTCTCTCTCTCTCTCTCTCTCTCTCTCTCTCTCTCTCTCTCTCTCTCTTCCCCTCTCTCTTTCTCTCTCTCTCTCTCTCTCTCTCTCTCTCTCTCTCTCTCTCTCTTCCTCTCTCTCTCTCTCTCTCTCTCTCTCTCGCTCTCTCTCCCTCTCTCTCTCTCTGGTAGAACGAGCTTCACTAACACATGTCTCCCAGAGTCCCCGTTGTGTCCTAATGTAGAGCGCTGCGAGCCTACGGGGCAGAGGAGCAGGACGGTCGCTGGTTCCAGTCCCTCAGACTCTCTGGCCTCAGGAACACATATTTTTAATCCCAGTTTATTTCCTGTGAGGAGGAAGAGATGGATGCAGCTTTAACACATGAAGGGTGACCCTTGGACAAAGTGCAAGGTCCAAGACCTTTCTGCTGCTTTGACACCGTAAACCACCAGATCCTCCTCTCCTCTGTCCTTATCCTCATCTCCTCTGTCCTTATCCTCCTCTCCTCTGTCCTCATCCTCCTCTCCTCTGTCCTCATCCTCCTCTCCTCTGTCCTTATCCTCCTCTCCTCTGTCCTCATCCTCCTCTCCTCTGTCCTCATCCTCCTCTCCTCTGTCCTTATCCTCCTCTCCTCTGTCCTCATCCTCCTCTCCTCTGTCCTCATCCTCCTCTCCTCTGTCCTCATCCTCCTCTCCTCTGTCCTCATCCTCCTCTCCTCTGTCCTCATCCTCCTCTCCTCTCCTCTGTCCTCATCCTCCTCTCCTCTCCTCTGTCCTCATCCTCCTCTCCTCTGTCCTCATCCTCCTCTCCTCTGTCCTCATCCTCCTCTCCTCTGTCCTTACCCTCCTCTCCTCTGTCCTTACCCTCCTCTCCTCTGTCCTTATCCTCCTAGACCTTTCTGCTGCTTTGACACAGTGAACCACCAGATCCTCATGTCCTCCCTCCTTGGTATCTCAGGCTCTGCTCTCCCTCTTCTCATCTTACCTCATGACCTCACTTACCAGGTAACTTGGAGAGGATCTGTGTCTGAACCTTGTCCTCTCACTACTGGGGTACCTCAGGGCTCCGTCCTGGGTCCTCTCACTACTGGGGTACCTCAGGGCTCCGTCCTGGGTCCTCTCACTACTGGGGTCCCTCAGGGCTCCGTGCTGGGTCCTCTCACTACTGGGGTCCCTCAGGGCTCCGTCCTGGGTCCTCTCACTACTGGGATCCCTCAGGGCTCCGTCCTGGGTCCTCTCACTACTGGGATCCCTCAGGGCTCCGTCCTGGGTCCTCTCACTACTGGGGTCCCTCAGGGCTCCATCCTGGGTCCTCTCACTACTTGGGTCCCTCAGGGCTCCGTCCTGGGTCCTCTCACTACTGGGGTCCCTCAGGGCTCCGTCCTGGGTCCTCTCACTACTGGGGTCCCTCAGGGCTCCGTCCTGGGTCCTCTCACTACTGGGGTCCCTCAGGCCTCCGTCCTGGATGGACCCCAACATCCTGTAGGTCCATGCTACACAACATCCTGTAGGTCCATGCTACACAACATCCTGTAGGTCCATGCTACACAACATCCTGTAGGTCCATGCTACACAACATCCTTTAAGTCCATGCTACACAACATCCTGTAGGTCCATGCTACACAACATCCTGTAGGTCCATGCTACACAACATCCTGTAGGTCCATGCCACACAACATCCTGTAGGTCCATGCTACACAACATCCTGTTGGTCCATGCTACACAACATCCTGTTGGTCCATGCTACACAACATCCTGTTGGTCCATGCTACACTACATCCTGTTGGTCCATGCTACACAACATCCTGTTGGTCCATGCTACACAACATCCTGTTGGTCCATGCTACACAACATCCTGTAGGTCCATGCTACACAACATCCTGTAGGTCCATGCTACACAACATCCTGTTGGTCCATGCTACACTACAGCAGGAAGTGTCTACATCTTAGTCCCAAACTA
>NW_027176153.1:491972-501972 GCF_023055335.1 Clinocottus analis
CACACACACACACAAACACACACACACACGCACACACATCATATACACACACACACACACACACTAATGATGTCCATCATAGAGGCTCCTCCTCTTTTCTCCTTTCTTCTCTTCCTTAATTCATCAGTTGATTGATTGGTCGTGTATTAATCTGTTCCTTCATGTGTTCATGTGTTCCTTCATGTGTTCATCTGCTCCTTCATGTGTTCATCTGCTCCTTCATGTGTTCATCTGCTCCTTCATGTGTTCATGTGTTCCTTCATGTGTTCATGTGTTCCTTCATGTGTTCATCTGCTCCTTCGTGTGTTCATCTGCTCCTTCGTGTGTTCATCTGCTCCTTCATGTGTTCCTTCATGTGTTCATCTGTTCCTTCATGTGTTCATGTGTTCCTTCATGTGTTCATCTGCTCCTTCATGTGTTCATCTGCTCCTTCATGTGTTCATCTGTTCCTTCATGTGTTCCTTCATGTGTTCATCTGTTCCTTCATGTGTTCATCTGCTCCTTCATGTGTTCATCTGCTCCTTCATGTCTCTTCATGGCTTCTTCCTGGTTGACATGTTTTATCCAATCACATGTCTTCTCCTGTCTTCCTCTGTGGACGAGCAGCCTGTTGGAGGACATGAAGAGCCTTCTGGAGACCGAGACGCGTGATTGGTCACAGGGCCATGTGACCATGAACATGCGCTGTGATTGGTCAGTGAAGCTAGCGTCTCACCTAGAAGCTAGACCCTTAAGACTTAGTGATGACCTCTTTCCCACAGAGGGTTACAGAGGTCATGTGATCTGGTGAGTGAAATGATGATTATGTTACTGTTTTTTACATTTACAGTCATATTTAATCATAGACTAGCCACAGCACTGTTGTTGCTGCTGCACATGGAGCTGTTGCTACACCTAGGACTGCTGCTGCACCTAGGACTGCTGCTGCACCTGGGGCTGTTGCTACACCTGGTGCTGCTGGTCTTTCTCCCCGCGCCAAACAGCACAGCTGCCGCCGGCGCAGCTGTGCTGCATGTCTTGTGTCTTGTCACGGCCGCGGTTTTGTTGGATTGTTTTGTTATAACTAAATGGGACTGGTTGTTGATTTGGACAACATGCATTGTGGTTGACCTGATGGGGTTGGGCTGGTGAGGTCGGCCATGATGCACAACAACCATTATGCCGTGGTACACAACATCCATGATGGTGGATGAAGTGGCTTTGTGGGTCGGTCCACGCGCCCAACAGGAGTGTCTTGTTTTTTCTTTTTCTTCTTCTCCCTCCATGCTTGGGCTGGTGTGTGTGGCAGAGTGTGAGTCTGTTGTCCACAAATGGACTGTATGAACTGTGTATTGAGTGAGTCGGTCTGTGACAGAAACTCCAGGGACACTTGTTACTTATTCCCCCCAGTTTGCGGACTATACGCACTCACTGAAGGCCCTGACTTTACTGATATGATCGATATCAGCATATTGATAACCTCTCTCTCTCTCTCTCTCTCGCTCTCAGTGTGGAGGGCGATCCTCAGTGTCCAGAGGCGCTCACATTTTCAGACTCGTCGTTTGGCCATCCGCCTCTCTTCCACCGCTACAGCAGCAGCCCGCTCAACAGCCCCTGTGACCCATACGGCTCTGCCTCCTCCAGCGGGCCCCTGGGAGCCTCACACACACAGGTATTGACTCTTGAAATCACACAAACACACTCACTGGAAACTCACTCTACTCATGTAGTCGCTAGCTAGCATCTTGGCATCACAGGGAACTCTACTCATGTAGTCGCTAGCTTGCATCTTGGCATCACAGGGAACTTTACTCATGTAGTCGCTAGCTTGCATCTTGGCATCACAGGGAACTTTACTCATGTAGTCGCTAGCTTGCATCTTGGCATCACAGGGAACTTTACTCATGTAGTCGCTAGCTAGCATCTTGGCATCACAGGGAACTCTACTCATGTAGTCGCTAGCTAGCATCTTGGCATCACAGGGAACTCTACTCATGTAGTCGCTAGCTAGCATCCTGGCATCACAGGGAACTCTACTCATGTAGTCGCTATCTAGCATCTTGGCATCACAGGGAACTTTACTCATGTAGTCGCTAGCTAGCATCTTGGCATCACAGGGAACTCTACTCATGTAGTCGCTAGCTAGCATCCTGGCGTCACTGGGAACTCTACTCATGTAGTCGCTATCTAGCATCTTGGCATCACAGGGAACTCTACTCATGTAGTCGCTATCTAGCATCTTGGCATCACAGGGAACTCTACTCATGTAGTCGCTAGCTAGCATCTTGGCGTCACTGGGAACTCTACTCATGTAGTCGCTATCTAGCATCTTGGCATCACAGGGAACTCTACTCATGTAGTCGCTATCTAGCATCTTGGCATCACAGGGAACTCTACTCATGTAGTCGCTAGCTAGCATCCTGGCGTCGCAGGGAACTCTACTCATGTAGTCGCTAGCTAGCATCTTGGCATCACAGGGAACTCTACTCATGTAGTCGCTAGCTAGCATCTTGGCATCACAGGGAACTCTACTCATGTAGTCGCTAGCTAGCATCTTGGCATCACAGGGAACTCTACTCATGTAGTCGCTAGCTAGCATCCTGGCATCACAGGGAACTCTACTCATGTAGTCGCTCACTAGCATCCTGGCGTCATTTAACTCTGTCTGTGGTGTTTCTAAACATGAATTTGATTATGTAGCAGGTAACAAAGCTTTCAGGGGAAATGTATTGGAGTCAAAGTATTTCTTTGCAAAATGTCATAAAGTAAAAGTAAAGGTCAACAGAAATGTAAATAATAAAGTAAAGTACAGATATCCACAAAACAGACTTAAGTACAGTTTCCACAAGGGGCGCCAGAACCAACACCATATTAAACTTCTCTGAAGTAGCTTTTAGTTGCATGATTCAATTGTTAACCTCTCTCTCCTCCCTCCTCTCTCCTCTCTCTCCTCCGTCCTCCCTCCTCCTTCCTCTTCCCTCACCCTCCAGGGTAGCTCTCCCATCTCCCCCCCCAGCCAGGCGAGCCTTGCCTGGGCCCAGCACAGCCGCCACCAGCCGGCCAGCCTGGCGCTCCGTAAGCAGGAAGAGGAGGAGAGCCACCGCGGCAGAGCTCTCTCCCACAGCTATGAGCTCTCTACAGACCTGCAGGACAAGAAGGTACGAGTCCCCGAGTCCATGACCAAGACCACGAGACCCCGAGTCCATGACCGAGACCACGAGACCCCGACGAGACCTCGAGTCCCCGAGTCCATGACCGAGACCATGAGACCCCGACGAGACCACGAGTCCATGACCGAGACCACGAGTCCCCGAGTCCATGACTGAGACTACGAGTCCCTGAGTCCATGAGTCTCCTAGTCCATGACCGAGACCACAAGTCCCCAAGTCCATGACTAAGACCACGAGTCCCTGAGTCCATGACCGAGTCCATGAGACCCTAAGTCCACGACCCAGACCACGAGTCCCCGAGTCCACGACCGAGACCACGAGTCCCCGAGTCCATGACTGAGACCACGAGTCCACAAGTCCCCTAGTCCATGACCAAGACCACAAGTCCTCGAGTCCATGACCGAGACCATGAGTCCCTGAGTCCCTGAGTCCGTGACTGAGACCACGAGTCCCAGAGTCCACGAGTTCCCTAGTCCATGACCGAGACCAAAAGTCCCAGAGTCCATGACCGAGACCACGAGTCTCTGAGTCCATGACCGAGTCTGTGAGTCTCTGAATCCATAATCGAGTCCATGAGACCCTGAGACTCCGAGTCCACACGTCGTTGGGTCTGATGCCGTCTGAGCAGTGTAACAATGAGCCAGTACTCATGTTCACTGAGCAGAGCCTGAACGCATCATGAGAATGTTGTCATGTACCTTCAGTCGGCTTCTCCGATTCCGTAACATTAGTAAATGTTGTTTTGTGACCTCGACGTGATGATGATGAGCGTTCTCTCAGGTGGAGATGCTGGAGAGGAAGTACGGAGGCCAGTTTGTGTCCCGGCGGGCGGCGAGGACGATCCAGACGGCATTTCGGCAGTACCGCATGAACAAGAACTTTGAGAGGCTGCGCAGCTCAGCCTCGGAGAGCCGGATGACGCGACGCATCATCCTGTCCAACATGAGGATGCAGGTGTGCAACGCAACACAGACACACACGCACACATACACACACAAAGACGGTACAAACGCTTGTGTGTTTTTTGTGTCATTCTGGGTTCAGTACTCGTTTGACGAGCGGCTGCCCCAGGGTCAGGGGTCGGCGGGTCAGCGGGGGTCGGACGACGCAGGAGACATAGACGACTCCTTCTCCAAGCAGGTAAGCACACCTGTTTGATACCTGTGAGAGTCAACGCCTCCTGCAGAGCTTTAAAAAAGACAGTATAAACATTCTGGACAGTATAAACAGTGGATATATGAATGCAGATACACGGGGAGGAAGTGGTTTAGGCTTGCTGCAGTGGAGTGCTTTAGCACGGGCACGATTGAGGTGAGGTTGAAGCATGTGGGTACTGCTGCTTGGGCCAGTGACAGTTTCAAGATGTCAGTCAGGACCCGTCAGCTGCCCAGCACAGGCCCTGAGCGGGGATGCCATCCAGCAGCCTTGCGTGCATTGATCCTGCTTATCGCAGCACACACATGAGGCCTGGTGGTCTGTAGGGGCCAGGTCTTTATGGCCTCCGCCTCCTGGTTGTCCCTGTCAAAGTGGCAGGGAGGCGTCGCTGGTTGGGGGGGTGGTATTGGAGGGTTTGTAAACCCTAATGTCCTGGATGCCCTGCCACATGCGTCTGGGGCCAGAGTTGTTAAAGTACTCCTCAGTCCTTAGCTTGTGGCTGTGCTTGGCCCTCTTGATGCCCCTCTTCAGGTTGGCTCTGGATGAGCTGGAGGCTCGTGCATCACCTGATCTGAAGGTGGTGTCGCGTGCCTTCAGTAGTCTACGGACCTCTCTGCTCAGGACATTGTGTCGTCTTTGAGGAAGGTGACATCATCGATGTAGTCCAGAAGGGAGGAGGCAAAGAGTGGATGTCCGTGTGGACGTCCAGGGCGGCCCGAGTGGTGCTCACTCCAGTCCGTGTGTTGGAACCGGAGCTGCAGGGTGGACTCACCAATGGTTCCTCACGATTGATGAGTGGTGTGCACCTGGGGGAGGATGAGCAGAGAGAGACTGGTCCGGGTGGGGGAGAGGGATGACGTTGTAGGCCTCACCCATGATGGAGCTAACATGGTCCAGAAGTTCTTGTCGGCCGTAGAAAGTGTTTGCGAGACTTTACTGAGTGAACAGGCTTGTGACAAATAGACAGATAACTAGTCTTGAGAGAGGCGGAGCCTTACATTGTGCTGGAACCGCCATTGCGTTGATATAACCATGTGACCAGAAGTAGAATAGATGGATGAAGATCGCCCACACTAACGTCACATGATGACCGCAAACACAACCGAGAGCATTCTTAATAAAACAATGAAACAATGAAACGTATCTGATCTCATAATAAAGGTGTTTCAGGTGAAGTCTCTGGCCGACTCCATCGATGACTCCCTCACCTGCCAGTCTGGCCGCGAGGACTCACAAGATGCAGGAAGAGACGAAGAGGAGGATGAGGAGGAGGACGAGGAGGACGAGGGAGATGAAGAAGAGGAGGAGGATGATGAGGAGGAGGAAGACGAGGATGAAGACTACGGAGAGTGCGCGTGGCGCAGCGCCAATGCGTCCTCCCGGCGTGCGGCGGGCCGGCCGGGGGTCGGGGTCGGGAGGGGAGGCGCTAGAGGAGGCGCCGCCATGCACGAGGACAGCACCGCCACCTCCTTCAGTGACGTCACGCTCTACATGGACGAAGGTTGCCCGCCCTCCTCGCCGCTGTCGCGCCCGCCGTCCTCGCCACTCTCGCACCTGGCCTCCAGCTCCGACACGGAGTACTGGGGAGGAGGAGGAGGAGGAGGCCAGGGGGGGAGGGAGGACAGCAGAGAGACGGAGGGAGGCATCAGTGCCAGCCGGAGGAGCAGCACTCCCTGCACAGAGTGTCGAGGGGAGTACAGAGGGAGACCCGGAGGAGGAGGTGGAGGAGGAGGACACCTCCCTGTCCTGACCATCGAGCCTCCCAGTGACAGCTCAATGGACATGAGTGACAGGTCAGCACAGCCAATCAGAGAGCTTCTGTTAAATCTGGGGGCGTGCAGGGCCTTCAATCTAAAGCACGACACGAGACACACGACACGAGACACACAACACATAACATCTCTTGGTTTCATAAACAGATACACCCTTTAGAGTTTGAGTATGACATGTTCAAGCAGAGGCTTGAAGAGAGGTGGGTTTCATAAAGGCTAAACTCAGGGAATATGAAGCGAATGTACACATCAAGACACTTTATTTGATAACGTTTTATTCCTTCCAGATCGGAGCGAGGCTCCATCGGACGCCTGGTGTACGAGCAGGAACCGCCAGGGGTCGAGCGAGGGGGAGGAGAGAGGGAGAGGAGGGGCGGAGGAGGAGAGGAAGAAGAGAGTGGAGAGGAGGAGCAACGAGGAGGAGGAGCAGGAGGAGGAAGCAGCGACGCCGACTCTCCGCAGGGAACCATCAAACACAAACCCAATGGCCGCTCGGTCGCCACGGCGCAGGGTCAGACCCGCAGCGCCCCTTTACCGATGCCTTCAGCCAGGGCCCTGCCGCCCCACCCCCACATTCACCCCCACCCGCTCCCTCACCCGCTCCCCCACCCGCTCCCTCACCCGCTCCCCCACCCGCTCCCCCACCCGCTCCCCCACCCGTCGCCCATTCCCCACCTCCCCACCATCCTCCACCACCACCCGCAGTACAGCCAGCAGCAGGTCATGCACATGCACCAGGTGCACCAGGTGCACGGCGGCGGCAGCCCTTACATGCAGCACGCTCACCACTTGGCCCAGCACCACTACCACCACCTGCACCACCAGCACCAGCTCCCCCACGGCTACCCAGAACCCCCCACTTCCCAGGTGCCACCTCTCTCCCCTCTCCCGCCGCCGCCGCTCACGCCCTCGCCGTTGTCCTCCTCCTCGCCGCTGCAGAACTTGGAGGCGCAGCAGCAGCACCTGGCCCACCACCCCCACCTGCTCCTCCACCACCACCTGCTGTGCTCGGACGGAGACAACGAGAGCGTCAACTCCACCACCACCAACTCCAACGACGACACCACGGTCAACAACTGCAGCTCCGGCTCCTCGTCGCGCGACAGCCTGCGGGAGCCGATCGGGGCGGCGGCGGGGAAGCAGACCTATCAGAGAGAGAGCCGGCACAGCTGGGACTCGCCCGCCTTCAACAACGACGTGGTGCAGCGGCGGCAGTACCGCATCGGACTCAACCTGTTCAACAAGTAAGAACCGTTGGTGACCAGAACCTTTCATCTACTCGTGACTTTAGTCCAAGAGAAATATGTTCCTCTTGTTTCAACAATTGTGCAACACTTCCGTCAGAAAAAGCAGCTAAAAGAAAGCTTCACATTGTGATGTAAACATGTATAGACTTCTATACAACCAGAGGAGTCACCCCCTGGTGGTCAGGAGAGAGAATGCAGCTTTAACACATGAAGCATAGACTTCTATACAACCGGAGCAGTCGCCCCCTGGTGCTCAGGAGAGAGAATGCAGCTTTAACACATGAAGCATAGACTTCTATACAACCAGAGGAGTCGCCCCCTGGTGGTCAGGAGAGAGAATGCAGCTGTAACACATGAAGCATAGACTTCTATACAACCAGAGGAGTCACCCCCTGGTGGTCAGGAGAGAGAATGCAGCTTTAATACATGAAGCATAGACTTCTATACAACCAGAGGAGTCGCCCCCTGGTGGTCAGAAGAGAGAATGAAGCTTTATCACATGAAGCATAGACTTCTATACAACCAGAGGAGTCGCCCCCTGGTGGTCAGAAGAGAGAATGAAGCTTTATCACATGAAGCATAGACTTCTATACAACCAGAGGAGTCGCCCCTGGTGGTCAGGAGAGAGAATGCAGCTTTAACACATGAAGCAGTGACTTCTATACAACCAGAGGAGTCGCCCCCTGGTGGTCAGAAGAGAGAATGAAGCTTTATCACATGAAGCATAGACTTCTATACAACCAGAGGAGTCGCCCCCTGGTGGTCAGAAGAGAGAATGAAGCTTTATCACATGAAGCATAGACTTCTATACAACCAGAGGAGTCGCCCCCTGGTGGTCAGGAGAGAGAATGCAGCTTTAACACATGAAGCAGTGACTTCTATACAACCAGAGGAGTCGCCCCCTGGTGGTCAGGAGAGAGAATGCAGCTTTAACACATGAAGCATAGACTTCTATACAACCGGAGCAGTCGCCCCTGGTGGTGGTTATCACTGCATCTGTAGAGGATAAAGCTCGGTGCTGCTGGCTGCAGGAAGCCGGAGAAGGGGATCCAGTACCTGATCGAGAGGAGCTTCGTGTCGGACACGCCGGTGGGCGTGGCCCGCTTCATCCTGGAGAGGAAGGGGCTCAGCCGGCAGATGATCGGGGAGTTCCTGGGCAGCCGGCAGCAGTTCAACAAGGACGTCCTGGAGTGAGTGACACGTCCACGCCGCTTCCTGTTCCTGCAAACTGTTCATTAATAACCTTCTGTGCCGCTTCCTGTTCCTGCAAACTGTTCATTAATAACCTTCTGTTTTAAAGAAACACTTTGCCCAAAACCGCCTGAAGATCCGATACTCAGTTAAAGTAAATAGTAAAGTTGAAGCGTCATGAACAGTAAAGTTAAAGCGTAGTAAATATTAAAGTTAAAGCGTAGTAAACAGTAAAGTTAAAGTATAGTAAACAGTAAAGTTAGTTGAAGCGTAGTAAATAATAAAGTTAGTTGAAGCGTAGTAAACAGTAAAGTTGAAGCGTAATAAACAGTAAAGTTTAAGCGTAGTAAACAGTGAAGTCAGTTGAAGCGTAATAAACAGTAAAGTTGAAGTGTGGTAAACAGAACAGTCAGTTGAAGTGTGGTAAACAGTAAAGTCAGTTGAAGCATACTAAACAGTGAAGTTGAAGTGTGGTAAACAGTAAAGTCAGTTGAAGTGTGGTAAACAGTAAGGTCAGTTGAAGCATACTAGACAGTGAAGTTGAAGTGTGGTAAACAGTAAAGTCAGTTGAAGTGTGGTAAACAGTACAGTCAGTTGAAGTGTGGTAAACAGTGAAGTCAGTTGAAGCATACTAGACAGTGAAGTTGAAGTGTGGTAAACAGTAAAGTCAGTTGAAGTGTGGTAAACAGTACAGTCAGTTGAAGTGTGGTAAACAGTGAAGTCAGTTGAAGTGTGGTAAACAGTGAAGTCAGTTGAAGCGTAGTAAACAGTGAAGTTGAAGTGTGGTAAACAGTACAGTCAGTTGAAGCGTAGTAAACAGTTAAGTTGAAGTGTGGTAAACAGTAAAGTCAGTTGAAGCGTAGTAAACAGTGAAGTTGAAGTGTGGTAAACAGTACAGTCAGTTGAAGCGTAGTAAACAGTGAAGTTGAAGTGTGGTAAACAGTAAAGACAGTTGAAGTGTGGTAAACAGTACAGTCAGTTGAAGCGTAGTAAACAGTGAAGTTGAAGTGTGGTAAACAGTACAGTCAGTTGAAGCGTAGTAAACAGTGAAGTTGAAGTGTGGTAAACAGTAAAGTCAGTTGAAGCGTAGTAAACAGTGAAGTTGAAGTGTGGTAAACAGTACAGTCAGTTGAAGTGTGGTAAACAGTAAAGTCAGTTGAAGCGTAGTAAACAGTGAAGTTGAAGTGTGGTAAACAGTACAGTCAGTTGAAGCGTAGTAAACAGTGAAGTTGAAGTGTGGTAAACAGTAAAGACAGTTGAAGTGTGGTAAACAGTACAGTCAGTTGAAGCGTAGTGAACAGTGAAGTTGAAGTGGTCCTGTATGACTCAGACTTCTTTCTGCAGCTGTGTTCTGGATGAGATGGACTTCTCGTCGATGGACCTGGACGACGCGCTGAGGAAGTTTCAGGCTCAGATCAAAGTCCAGGGTGAAGCTCAGCGGGTGGAGCGCCTGGTGGAGGCCTTCAGGTACTGATCCGCACCGCGG
>NW_027176153.1:509472-516972 GCF_023055335.1 Clinocottus analis
CACGGCATCAGGCTGGCGTCGGCGTTCCCCGGCGGCGAGAGGAAGGTGCTCATCGTCTTCACGGCGCCGAGCCAGCAGGACCGAGCTCGCTTCACCTCTGACCTGCGGGAGAGCGTCGCCGAGGTGACGGACATGGAGAAGTACCGCGTGGAGTGTAAGTGCTTCATCATCTTCATCTTCATCATGATCCTTATCTTCATCTTCATCATCATCACTTGATCTCTTCCTCCCTCGCTGCAGCCGAGCTCGAGAAGCAGAAAGGTGCGATGCGTCCAGGTGTGCTGTTGGGGGGAGGACCGCCGGGAGGCGGGGCCTCGCCAGGGGGCGGGGCCAACGGCGAGGCCGCGAAGGGCGAGGCGGTGAACGGCACTCTGGGTAGGCCGAGCCTCGACGACACGTACGCCTCGGTGGACGGACTCAAACGCACGGCGCTCAGCTCCTCGCTGAGAGACCTCTCAGAAACAGGTGAGTCACAGCGAGGAGGCGGGGCCTCGGGAGGCGGGGCCTCGGGAGGCGGGGCCTCGGGAGGCGGGGCCTCGGGAGGCGGGGCCTCGGGAGGCGGGGCAGAGATGTTTCACTGCAGCAGCTTCTTATTCCTGCTGTGACTCACTGACTCAAACCTACATGTGTGTTATGCAACTGATGGACGGGTGATGAAATGTGGTAATACAGTAGAGCGGAGCGAAGGGCGCCATCGCCACCTGCTGGACAGCACGAGAACTACAGCACGACCATGTCAGAGGATTAAAGCTGACATTAAAAAAGAGGCAGAGGACTCGAGTAACGATGAATTCATAGTTCATAAATCAATCTCAGGATCTGTCTCATAGACATCATCATGAATAACTCCAGATAACAGAATTATATAAAATATTATTAATGCACAAATATGGTACATTTATTTTTTATTCACTCAATCTGCAAAGTGACTTCAGATTAAATTATGCTGAAATGATAGTGGAGTACAACATGTATTGTTTTCCTGTATACAAGTACTTTAGTAAAGATACAGAAATATGCATCTTCTGTCTGCGTGATGAGTATGAAGCTGCAGTTAGGGCGTGGTTAGCCTAGCTTAGCATAACGACTGTAAACTGGGGGAAACTGCTAGCATGTCTACGCGCTGTAGCTCGCCGACCGACATGTTTTCTGTTTCTGTACGAAACAAAAATGTTAAATCAATTTGTGTGTTTTGTGTGTTCCATTTGTGTGTTGGCACTTTCTCTTTAACCCTGCCTCGTTCTGATTGGCCAACAGGAAAGCGAGGTCGTAGGAACAGTGTTGGGTCATTGGACAGCACCATTGAAGTAAGTTTGCCTCCCAGCATGCAACACGCCGCATGTCACGCACACGTCTGACTGTACTTCTTCTTCTTCTTCTTCTTCTTCTTCTTCTTCTTCTTCTTCTTCTTCTTCTTCTTCTTCTTCTTCTCGGCTGTTTTCTTTCCAGCTAAAAGCCAACATGCTCACAATGCTAGCATGTTGACGTTCAGCATGTGCAGTCTCTTTTTGCAGTGTTAGCATGCTAACAGTTGCTAATTAGCCCTCAACACAAAGCACAGCTGAGGCTTCGGCTCCTGCATTTCATTCTGTGTCCTCCTCTCTTGGTTCTGCTCTCAGGGTTCCATCATCAGCAGCCCTCGTTCCCACCAGCAGCGCCCCCTGCATGCCGGGGGTCTGTCCTACAGCCCCATGATGGCCCCCTCGTCTCCAGCAGCCTACCGGCCGCACCGCCCTACTCAGAGCCCCGGTACAGGGTTAGGGGGTGGGCCGGGGCTCTGTCACAACCAGGGGGGGGTCAGCCCCTCCCCCCTCGTGAGCGGGGGGGGAGGGGCCGGGGGCGGGCCGACCGGCGGCGGGCTGATGGGGAATTTCTTTGGCAGCCGCAGAGGCAAGTGTCCCGGTCCCCTGACGATGACGTCACCGACTCCTCCGGGTCCTCCGGGTCCTCCGGGTCCTCCGAGTCCCCTGATGATATCGTCGCCCCCCCACTACCCCGCCCCCGCGCCCCCCAGCGCCCACCCAGCCTCCCCTTCCCCATGCCCCTCCCCATCGCCCAACCTCGCCCAGTCGGACTCGGGAGGTCTTGGGGGAGGGGGTCCGTCCAAGCTGCAGGCCTTGCACGCGCAGTACTGCCACGTCAACAGTGGAGGAGGAGGAGTCAGTGTTACTGGGCACCAGCAGCAGCAGACTCCGCCCCCTCCGTACCACCACCATCACCGCTACCACACGCAGAGCGCCCCGCAGCACCACGCCCTCGCGCACAGGTTCTCGGGCCCCCGGCGGCCGTGCCCGCCCGGCTGCCTCCCCTCCCACGCCCAGCAGCACCACAGGGTGCCGCATGGCGTGGGCCAGCACCCGCGCTACAACCTGGGCTTCATCACGCCGCCGCCGCCGCCGTCCCCGCGCTCCCCCGTCACCCCCACCACCCCGCACGGACTCTACCACTCGCACCCCGCGGCGGGGAGGCCGGGGGGCGGCGGCGGGAAGCTCCCGCTGACTATCTCGCACTCGCAGCCGCACCCTCACGCGCACACACACTCTCACAACCACCACGGCGCGCACACACACTCCCCGCTCAGCCCCTCCCCCTCCGCCTCGCCCTCCACCCACTTCATCTTCTCCACCCCGCCCCCCCAGACGCCCTCGGCGCGCCTCCTCCCGCAGACGCCCACGCAGCCCTACGCGGCGCAGTACTCGCCGATCGGCCCCATCCCGCCGCAGCCGCCGCACTCCCCGCTGCCGCCGCCGTCCGGCGCCCCGCAGGGGGCGGGGCCAAAAGCGAAGCCGGTCAGCCGGATCAGCACGGTCGTGTGAGGAGGCGGGTGAGCCACCGGGGGGCGGTGGTGAGAGGGAGCAGGAGGGGGAGGCGAAGAGGAGGGGCAGGAGGAGCAGCGGCAATGCGGGCATACCAACATGGCCGCCGCCTCGCGAGGAAGAGAGCGCTGAGGACGGGGAAGAGGAAACTACTCAGCCTGTGTTACTTCCACATCCACTTCCCCCGCAGGTAGAGGACTCTCACACCGGGTCCCCTGGAGGACCTGCAGCCAGAACACACACACACACACACACACACACACACACACACACACAGGTAGTCCTGGTGAAAGCCTCCTCCATCTTATCTTCGCAGTGCCCTTCGGAGGTTGTCTTTCGCTTCAGCCCCAAAACACTGAATCTGCTCGTTCAGTTTGGACAGCACGCCTCAGCGTTCGCTTCGGGTCAGATTGAAGCCATGCGGCGCCGCTGAGAGGTGGGCGGAGCCTACAGGTGTGCATGACCGGTGCGATAGTGTGTCTGTGTTGCACAGCCTATATGCAGGTGTTGTAGTTTGAAGCCCAATCCAGCATTTATTTGACCTTTAAAGAAGTGCATTAGTGAAGATGACGAAGAAGACTTTACTTTCTACAACAAACTTTTATAGAAACTTTAAATAAGCCATCATAACAAAACCCTACACAGGTGTATTTTTACCTTTTGTGTTTTGCAAAAATGACTAAAAGCCTTGAGTGTTTGTGGATTACAGGGTTCCAGCAGGGGGCGCTACACACGGTTGGGCCTTTAAAATGGGGGCGGTTGACCTTTGACCCAATATTTAATCCTTTAGAGGTCGTTTGATTCTGAACGCTGTGTTGCAAAGTGTGAGCTGCAGGTTGTGTGTGTGTGACCCTCCACGTTGCCGGGAAGGAGATTACGGAGAAAGGTGCCAAACAGGGTGCATTCTGGGAAACAGAGTCTTTTGTGCCACCGGCTCGTCGGCCTTTGACAAGTGAAATGAAGTCAGGACGGAGTTCAGGTCTCGTTCAGCAAGAAGGAACGTTTCTTCCCTCAATGAAAGACGTGAGCTGGGTGGGAACTTCAAATCACTAAAGTACCAAAACTACTTCCAGCTGAAGAGGAAGATTTGACGCATGACACACATTGTTATTTACACGACTTAGAGACAGGAAGTCCTCCAAATCTCCATCTGAGTAAATATTCTGTATCAATCAAAGAGTTTCAGGATATTTAACCTTTGTTTGCTCACGACGCCTCTGACACGAGACGCCTTTCCTCCCAGCGCTGTTTAAAGGTAATAATTAGTTTATTAATATGAGCTCACAACCTGACGTCTGTCCGTCCCTCTGAGCACAAAGACTCAACGTCATCGCTCACAGGAGTCTGATCACCTTCAGATGAAGTTCAAGCACCAACCGATCGGGACGAAGAGCGCGACACGCAGTGAAGGAGTTGATGCCACAAACATGTTGGGCTCATCAGCAAAGACCAGAATGGACTTCCCACCCAGTCAGAGTCACTTCCTCCAGACGCCACGCGAAACATTTCAGTTGACCTTGAAGGACGAAGTGAAGGTCAAACATGCAGAATACGGTGCCTTCAGACCGAGGTGACGTCTCAAGAAGAAGAAGAAGTGAAGCTGTGAGTCACCACAAAGACAATCCAGCGTCCCAGAGCAGTGAGGTATCGATTGATTGTATTCATTCAGAATCAGAAGCACGGAGCCAACACTGCTTCAGAGGAGACGACTCATCTGGTTGGAGGGTGGAAGGAACCGGAGACCTGGACCTCATTTCATCCTGAAGGACTTCTCTCACGGGATCATGTGAGATATCCCTCAACAAACTCATTTTTACACATTATTTTTGCACTTTTTTGTGTTTAAAACCTGCCCACCGGCATTAAAAGTGTGTTTTCTCTCGCTCTCTCGCCCACTCCTCTCTCTCTCCATTTGACCGAGCCGGCCGGGTGTCGGGCGCCCGCGGTGGCTGATGGGAAGTTCTCCGACCATTGGAACTGTTTCACCAGCCATTTGTACTTTGTGACTAGAAGCAGACCTCTCAGTGCTCGTGGCCTCAGTGGGCGGGGCTTCGTCTCATGTGAATATTTACCAGCGTTTCACTGGTGGATGATGGGAAATTCCTCCAGTGTTGTGAATGCAAACGTTAACGACATGATTTCTAGTTTCCCTGTGATGACGTGAAGGCGCCAGCCTGTAGATATTACCTGTACAGAGTTTTCAACGGGGCCAAACAGCGTCGACCTGCGACTGAGGAGCAGAACCGCTTGAATCAGCAAAACGTTCGCTCTAAACAACAAAACCTTCATCTGGGTTCTTCAGCCTACTTTCAGCTACTTTTGGAGTTTCTCCACAGAAAAATTAAACGACAAATTCCAACCTTCAAAGCTGTTTAATTTCTTCTTCTGAAGCGTCCCAGGTGTGTGAGGACATGGAGTTCCTCAGGGAACCGCCTCGGGTCCCCTTTGTTTCCCATCTGAAGAACCCCTTTGACTCTTTAGAGCGTGCGACTGATATTATGATCAATATTGTTGTGTGACGAGCTTCTACTAACATAACGTACTCCTTGGGCTGTTTTGTATTTTTAGCATTTTTTATTTTGTTATGTGCTTACGAGTGTGAGATGATTTATATGTTTTCCTGATTTGAGCATCTTATGGAAGTACTAAAACCCTTCATCAATTTTAATATGTTTACAACAACAAAAAAGAATTTTCAGTGTCCAACACACAACTAATATGTTCTAAT
Organism: Clinocottus analis; assembly: GCF_023055335.1. Lineage (NCBI taxonomy): Eukaryota > Metazoa > Chordata > Actinopteri > Perciformes > Cottidae > Clinocottus > Clinocottus analis. The sequence goes on from NW_027176153.1 coordinate 515,017, forward strand.
GTTTCTAACACAGACGATGAGAATCACTTTAACCAACACAAACAAACAAACACTCGGCATCATCGCAAAGCCTCTCGACAACCTTTAAAGGTGCAGTCTGTATAAACAACCTATTAAAGGTGCAGTCTGCTATAAAAACCTTTAAAGGTGCAGTCTGTATAAAAACCTTTAAAGGTGCAGTCTGTATAAACAATCTATTAAAGGTGCAGTCTGTATAAACAACCTTTAAAGGTGCAGTCTGTATAAACAACCTTTAAAGGTGCAGTCTGCTATAAACAATCTATTAAAGGTGCAGTCTGTATAAACAATCTATTAAAGGTGCAGTCTGTATAAACAACCTTTAAAGGTGCAGTCTGTATAAACAACCTTTAAAGGTGCAGTCTGCTATAAACAACCTATTAAAGGTGCAGTCTGTATAAAAACCTTTAAAGGTGCAGTCTGTATAAAAACCTTTAAAGGTGCAGTCTGCTATAAACAATCTATTAAAGGTGCAGTCTGCTATAAACAACCTTTAAAGGTGCAGTCTGCTATAAACAACCTTTAAAGGTGCAGTCTGCTATAAACAACCTTTAAAGGTGCAGTCTGCTATAAAAACCTTTAAAGGTGCAGTCTGCTATAAACAACCTTTAAAGGTGCAGTCTGCTATAAACAACCTTTAAAGGTGCAGTCTGCTATAAAAACCTTTAAAGGTGCAGTCTGTATAAAAACCTTTAAAGGTGCAGTCTGCTATAAAAACCTTTAAAGGTGCAGTCTGCTATAAAAACCTTTAAAGGTGCAGTCTGTATAAACAATCTATTAAAGGTGCAGTCTGTATAAACAACCTTTAAAGGTGCAGTCTGTATAAACAACCTATTAAAGGTGCAGTCTGCTATAAACAACCTTTAAAGGTGCAGTCTGTATAAACAACCTTTAAAGGTGCAGTCTGCTATAAACAACCTTTAAAGGTGCAGTCTGTATAAAAACCTTTTGAGGTGCAGTCTGCTATAAACAACCTTTAAAGGTGCAGTCTGTATAAACAACCTTTTAAAGGTGCAGTCTGTATAAACAACCTTTAAAGGTGCAGTCTGTATAAAAACCTTTAAAGGTGCAGTCTGCTATAAAAACCTTTTAAGGTGCAGTCTGCTATAAACAACCTTTAAAGGTGCAGTCTGTATAAACAACCTTTAAAGGTGCAGTCTGTATAAACAACCTTTAAAGGTGCAGTCTGTATAAACAACCTTTAAAGGTGCAGTCTGTATAAACAACCTTTAAAGGTGCAGTCTGTATAAACAACCTTTAAAAGAAGTAAGCAGTGGTTGCTGAGGCCCAGGGGCGGCGTGGTCTCGTGACAGTAACGTCCCGTCTGATCTAGAATATGCCAACTCAACACTCTCATAACGACACAAAACGTCTGGAGGGGCTGTGATCCAACCTTCCAGCGGCTCCACTGCGCGTCCAGCTCAATCAAACACATCCTCCAGCTCCCATTTTAAAGGGCCAGGCGCGGATTTTTTGTCAAGTTCTGACATTTGTTTCCTTCCTTCGGACGAGCTTTTGGCTTCAGCGTCAGGCTCCAGGTGGACGATCACCGGCCGGTCTTTCCTGTTGCATCGTGTGCTCGAGTCCCATTCTTTCTTCTCAGTGCATTCAGCTGAATATCTTTAGAGAATAAGGAGCATTTTGGATCTTAAAACAATGCCCATGTTTGCTTGTTGCGTTAATTCTGCTGTCAACATAGCTCATCAACGCAATGCCACCAAACATCCACTCTAGAGGTTAAAGGTCAGAGGCTGATTCTGAGCTCTCTGATTCAGATTCTTCCTTGAGATGAACTGTGATCTGCCTGGAAGGAAGGAAACAAGCTGACATGCGTTGCATGAACACACAATCACGGGCGTGGCCCTTTAAATGCTCGATTCCCATGTGTTTTTCTTTCTGCCTGGGCCTGCTCTCCACTATGGGTTTGCATGTGGTATT
>NW_027176153.1:519472-526972 GCF_023055335.1 Clinocottus analis
CGCTGTACACAAAGTATGCATCTAGCTTTTATTTAATGTGTAATGATAATTCATGTTCGAAGTTTACTTTTATTTTGCGATCAATACAAGTCTACATTAAGTATATAAAGTGAAATAATAACAGCAACACTTCTCTGCAGCTCGTCGCACTAAATGAGTGGACAAAGTGTCGTTTGTTTCAAGAAGAGCTGCTGACGTCCTGCTGGAGCGATGGCCGACCCCGAGCTGCTGCTGGACTCCAGCATTCGCATGTGGGTGGTGCTGCCCATCGTCTTCATCACCTTCTTCGTGGGGATCATCCGTCATTACGTCACGCAGCTGCTGCACAGCGACAAGAAGGTGGACCTGGAGCAGGTGTCTGACAGGTGACCACGACTCACAAGTTTATGAGCCAACCACCTCTGAATTATGTCATATCATAATATATGTATGCATACAATATAATAACATATATTTGTATTATATGTGTGTGTGTTTCTGTACAGCCAGGTGCTTCTACGCAGCCGCGTCCTGCGAGAGAACGGGAAGTACATCCCCCGACAGGTGAGGACACGCGCTCATGAATATATATATATATATATATATAGATAGATAGATAGATAGATAGATAGATAGATATAGTTGAGTAAACATGAACGAGGTGAAGAGACTCTAAGTGTAAACGTGTTTTCTCCGTTTCAGTCGTTCGCCATGAGGAAACATTTCTTCAACGACGCAGAAACCGGCTTCTTCAAGACGGTGAAGAGGAAGGTCGTCCCCAAGAACCCCATGACAGGTGTGTTTACACACACACACACACACACACACACACACACACACACATATATAACAGTGTGTTCAGTAGTAAGGGTCCCTGTGAGGGACAAGCCACTCCTACTTTTGTTCATTTTGTGTGTGTGTGTGTGTGTGTGTGTGTGTGTGTGTGTGTGTGTGTGTATAGACACCAGCATGCTGACCGACATGATGAAGGGAAACCTCACCAACGTGCTGCCCATGATTGTGATTGGCGGCTGGATCAACTGGGCGTTCTCCGGCTTCGTCATCAGTGAGTTCCTGTTTGTTTGCCACGTGTTTCCTGTTTGTTTGCCACGTGTTTCCTGTTTGTTCGCCACGTGTTTCCTGTTTGTTTGCCACGTGTTTCCTGTTTGTTCGCCACGTGTTTCCTGTTTGTTCGCCACGTGTTTCCTGTTTGTTTGCCACGTGTTTCCTGTTTGTTTGCCACGTGTTTCCTGTTTGTTTGCCACGTGTTTCCTGTTTGTTCGCCACGTGTTTCCTGTTTGTTTGCCACGTGTTTCCTGTTTGTTCGCCACGTGTTTCCTGTTTGTTCGCCACGTGTTTCCTGTTTGTTTGCCACGTGTTTCCTGTTTGTTCGCCACGTGTTTCCTGTTTGTTTGCCACGTGTTTCCTGTTTGTTCGCCACGTGTTTCCTGTTTGTACGCCACGTGTTTCCTGTTTGTTTGCCACGTGTTTCCTGTTTGTTCGCCACGTGTTTCCTGTTTGTTCGCCACGTGTTTCCTGTTTGTTCGCCACGTGTTTCCTGTTTGTTCGCCACGTGTTTCCTGTTTGTTTACCTCGTGTTTCCTGTTTGTACGCCACGTGTTTCCTGTTTGTACGCCACGTGTTTCCTGTTTGTACGCCACGTGTTTCCTGTTTGTACGCCACGTGTTTCCTGTTTGTACGCCACGTGTTTCCTGTTTGTTTACCATGTGTTTCCTGTTTGTACGCCACGTGTTTCCTGTTTGTTTACCATGTGTTTCTTGTTTGTACGCCACGTGTTTCCTGTTTGTACGCCACGTGTTTCCTGTTTGTACGCCACGTGTTTCCTGTTTGTACGCCACGTGTTTCCTGTTTGTACGCCACGTGTTTCCTGTTTGTACGCCACGTGTTTCCTGTTTGTTTGCCACGTGTTTCCTGTTTGTTTACCATGTGTTTCCTGTTTGTACGCCACGTGTTTCCTGTTTGTTTACCATGTGTTTCCTGTTTGTACGCCACGTGTTTCCTGTTTGTTTACCATGTGTTTCCTGTTTGTACGCCACGTGTTTCCTGTTTGTTTACCATGTGTTTCCTGTTTGTACGCCACGTGTTTCCTGTTTGTTTACCATGTGTTTCTTGTTTGTACGCCACGTGTTTCCTGTTTGTACGCCACTTGTTTCCTGTTTGTACGCCACGTGTTTCCTGTTTGTTTACCATGTGTTTCCTGTTTGTACGCCACGTGTTTCCTGTTTGTTTACCATGTGTTTCCTGTTTGTACGCCACGTGTTTCCTGTTTGTTTACCATGTGTTTCCTGTTTGTACGCCACGTGTTTCCTGTTTGTTTACCATGTGTTTCCTGTTTGTACGCCACGTGTTTCCTGTTTGTTTACCATGTGTTTCCTGTTTGTTTGCCACGTGTTTCCTGTTTGTTCGCCACGTGTTTCCTGTTTGTACGCCACGTGTTTCCTGTTTGTTTGCCACGTGTTTCCTGTTTGTTTGCCACGTGTTTCCTGTTTGTTCGCCACGTGTTTCCTGTTTGTTTACCACGTGTTTCCTGTTTGTTTACCACGTGTTTGTTGTCATGATGCAGCCAAGGTGCCGTTCCCGCTGACGCTGAGGTTCAAGCCGATGTTACAGAGGGGAATCGACCTGCTGTCACTGGACGCCTCCTGGTAAACAAACAAACACTGACCACAACACAGACCTATAACAACAATAACAACAACATACATCCTCTTAGTTTAAACTTTAAACTTAGTTAGTTTAAATATTGACGGATGTCTACAATATTTTATTTCTATTTAATGTTGAACCTCAACAAGACGTAATTGATTGTTGTTGTTGTTGTTTGTTCATTGTTTACCATTGTCTGTACATGGCAGGGTGAGCTCTGCTTCCTGGTACTTCCTCAACGTGTTTGGACTGAGGAGCATGTACAGCCTCATCCTGGGACAAGACAACGGTGAGGTTCCTGTTCTGAGTCTGGTCCTGAGTTCTTGAGTCTGAGTCTGGTCCTGAGTCTGGTCCTGAGTCTGGTCCTGAGTCTGGTCCTGAGTCTGGTCCTGAGTCTGGTTCTGAGTCTGGTTCTGAGTCTGGTCCTGAGTCTGGTCCTGGGTTCTTGAGTCGGGGTTCTTGAGTCGGGTTCTTGAGTCGGGTTCTTGAGTCGGGGTTCTGTGTCTCTGTTCCTGTGTCTGGTTCCTAATGTTCTTGTGTTTGGGTTCTGTGTCGGGTTCTTTAGTCTGGGTTCTGTGTCTGGTTCTGTGTCTGGTTCTTTACTCTGGGTTCTTTAGTCTGGTTCCTGTGTCTGGTTCTTTAGTCTGGTTCCTGTGTCTGGTTCTTTAGTCTGGGTTCTGTGTCTGGTTCCTGTGTCTGGTTCCTGTGTCTGGTTCTTTAGTCTGGTTCCTGTGTCTGGTTCTTTAGTCTGGTTCCTGTGTCTGGTTCTTTAGTCTGGTTCCTGTGTCTGGTTCTGTGTCTGGTTCCTGTGTCTGGTTCTGTGTCTGGTTCCTGTGTCTGGTTCTTTAGTCTGGTTCCTGTGTCTGGTTCTTTAGTCTGGTTCCTGTGTCTGGTTCTGTGTCTGGTTCCTGTGTCTGGTTCTTTAGTCTGGTTCCTGTGTCTGTTTCTTTAGTCTGGTTCCTGTGTCTGGTTCTTTAGTCTGGTTCCTGTGTCTGGTTCTGTGTCTGGTTCCTGTGTCTGGGTTCTGTGTCTGGTTCTTTAGTCTGGGTTCTGTGTCTGGTTCCTGTGTCTGGTTCCTGTGTCTGGTTCTTTAGTCTGGTTCCTGTGTCTGGTTCTTTAGTCTGGGTTCTGTGTCTGGTTCCTGTGTCTGGGTTCTGTGTCTGGTTCCTGTGTCTGGTTCCTGTGTCTGGTTCTTTAGTCTGGTTCCTGTGTCTGGTTCTTTAGTCTGGTTCCTGTGTCTGGTTCTTTAGTCTGGTTCCTGTGTCTGGTTCTTTAGTCTGGTTCCTGTGTCTGGTTCTTTAGTCTGGTTCCTGTGTCTGGTTCTGTGTCTGGTTCCTGTGTCTGGTTCTTTAGTCTGGTTCCTGTGTCTGTTTCTTTAGTCTGGTTCCTGTGTCTGGTTCTGTGTCTGGTTCCTGTGTCTGGGTTCTGTGTCTGGTTCTTTAGTCTGGTTCCTGTGTCTGTTTCTTTAGTCTGGTTCCTGTGTCTGGTTCCTGTGTCTGGTTCTTTACTCTGGGTTCTGTGTCTGGTTCTTTAGTCTGGGTTCTGTGTCTGGTTCTTTAGTCTGGGTTCTGTGTCTGGTTCCTGTGTCTGGGTTCTGTGTCTGGTTCTTTAGTCTGGTTCCTGTGTCTGGTTCTTTAGTCTGGGTTCTGTGTCTGGATTCTGTGTTTGGGTTCTTTAGTCCGGGTTCTGTGTCTGGTTCTTTAGTCTGGGTTCTGTGTCTGGTTCCTGTGTCTGGGTTCTGTGTCTGGTTCTTTAGTCTGGGTTCTGTGTCTGGTTCCTGTGTCTGGGTTCTGTGTCTGGTTCTTTAGTCTGGGTTCTGTGTCTGGTTCCTGTGTCTGGGTTCTGTGTCTGTTTCTTTAGTCTGGTTCCTGTGTCTGGGTTCTGTGTCTGTTTCTTTAGTCTGGTTCCTGTGTCTGGTTCTTTAGTCTGGGTTCTGTGTCTGGTTCTTTAGTCTGGGTTCTGTGTCTGGTTCCTGTGTCTGGGTTCTGTGTCTGGTTCTTTAGTCTGGGTTCTGGAGTGACCTGGAGAACCGGTGGTTTGTCTCCGTAGCGGCGGACCAGTCGCGGGTCATGCAGGACCAGATGACGGGCGCTGCCATGGCGATGCCCCCCGACCCCAACAAGGCCTTCAAGGTGAGACGACGACCTTTAACCCCGATTCACCTGCAGAGGCCACGCCTAAACTGTGTGTGTGTGTGTGTGTGTGTGTGTGTGTGTGTGTGTGTGTGTGTGTGTGTGTGTGTGTGTGTGTGTGTGTGTGTGTGTGTGTGTGTGTGTGTGTCTCTCAGAGTGAGTGGGAGGCTCTGGAGATCGTGGAACACAAGTGGGCTCTGGAGAACGTGGAGGAGGAGCTGATGACCAGAGATCTGAACTTCGGGACCTTCTTCAGCCAGGACATCAAGTCCACCATGTTCTAGGTTCTAGAAGAGAACCCACAAGGAAAAAAAAGGTTCTGGGCTTCGCTTCTAGAACCTTCAAGAACGCTGACGAGGTTTTGGAACCCAACGAACACAAACTTTAGAAGTAGATCACTGGAACCTCCTCCAGCACTTTAATCACGTTCTGCCTTTTTGTTTTCATATATATATATATATATATATATATATATATATATATATATCTCCATGTTCTAAAAGTGTAAAAGTTCTGATGTGAAGATTAATAATTAAATGAGGATTCGAGGTCTGAAAGTTCTGCTGTTGCTCAATTCTGATCCATCAAAAAACAAGTACTACTAGTACAAGTACTAGTAGTTTGAGGATGCTGCTTCTGTAGTATATTTATATAGAAGTATTTATACCAGCAGTATATACATATAGAGCTATATTTATATAGTAGTGTGTGTGTGTGTGTGTGTGTATATATAGATAGATAGATATATAGATAGATAGATAGATATATATATATCTATAGATATATATATAGAGATATCTATCTATCTATCTAGAGAGAGAGAGAGAGAGAGAGAGAGCTATATATATATATCCAGAGAGACTCACAATGAGTTCATTCAACATGAGAACAAACTCACATGTGGGAAGATGTGGTTCTAGTTCACGGAGGAAGATGTAGAGGTTCCACCATCGAGGAGCTGGTTCCACCGTCGAGGAGCTGGTTCCACCGTCGAGGAGCTGGTTTTGCCATCACACACACACGTATGTGTGTTGGTCTGCATGGAGGAAACGTCACACTCGTGATGTGTGTGTAAAACGTAGTGAAAAGAAGAACCGCTCGTGATAATGATCATCGTCCTTTTATTCATATCAAAAGATTGAAAGTACAATAAAATATTTTCCTCTGATATTTGACAGGAAGACCAAGAAATGAATCCGCTTCCCTCCGGCCCCCCCAGGATGCAAACAATGACAATAACACATTTCTTACAATACAAAAATACTGTACACGGCTGGTTTTAAAACCGGTGAGAGCCAGAAGAGTCAACCAAAGAGCCCGAATACAAACGAGCTGCCGACCCGACGCGTCACGCAGGGAGATTATTCCACGAAAATACCAGAAAGAAACCAAAATATACAAAGAAATCAATCAGATCCCCGGCAGCTTTGTTCAATCTTAAATTATCTGCAATAAACACACTCTGATTACCCATAATCCCCTTCACCGCTTTCATTCATGAACATTAGAAAGTCAACTATCAGAACTAGTTTATCATTTAATAAACCGCTCCGTCAACTTGTCATTTATAAATATATAACTGTCCTTTTTCATATTTAATATCAAATATGGAACCCGGAGCTTCCACCAGAATATAAACTAATTAACTTTATTATATTATTTGTACATATCTGCCATTAGGTTTAATAAATACTTGTAGATATGAGTTCTATGTCTTCGTGGTGCCGGTGAGTCCTGATCCTCACGCAGCTCAAACTACCCGAGTCACGGGGAGAAGAAGTAATCAGAGGAAGTTCAAGTGTTGCTGGAAAATAATAAAAAATAAATCGCATAAAAAGAGAAACGATGCTGTGAAGCAGAGTGAAAGGAAATCAAGTGGTTATTCACTCCGGTTCCACGGTCGACGAGGAGGCGCCGCGCTCTGCGCCGTCCCTGCAGGAGGTGATGTCGTCCCTGCAGGGGGTGATGTCGTCCCTGCAGGGGGTGATGTCGTCCCTGCAGGGGGTGATGTCGTCCCTGCTGGGGGTGATGTCGTCCCTGCAGGGGGTGATGTCGTCCCTGCAGGGGGTGATGTCGTCCCTGCAGGAGGTGATGTCGTCCCTGCAGGAGGTGATGTCGTCCCTGCAGGAGGTGATGTCGTCCCTGCTGGGGGTGATGTCGTCCCTGCTGGGGGTGATGTCGTCCCTGCAGGGGGTGATGTCGTCCCTGCTGGGGGTGATGTCGTCCCTGCTGGGGGTGATGTCGTCCCTGCTGGGGGTGATGTCGTCCCTGCTGGGGGTGATGTCGTCCCTGCAGGGGGTGACGTCGTCCCTGCAGAAGGTGACGTCGTCCCTGCAGGAGGTGACGCCGTCCCTGCAGGAGGTGACGTCGTCCCTGCAGGGGGTGATGTCGTCCCTGCAGGAGGTGATGTCGTCCCTGCAGGAGGTGACGCCGTCCCTGCAGGAGGTGACGTCGTCCCTGCAGGAGGTGATGTCGTCCGTGCAGGAGGTGATGTCGTCCCTGCAGAAGGTGACGCCGTCCTTGCAGGAGGTGATGTCGTCCTTGCAGGAGGTGATGTTGTTCCTGGAGGAGGTGGCGTCCGTGCAGGAGGTGATGTCGTCCTTGCAGGAGGTGACACGGTCCGTGCAGCAAGTGACGTCGTCTGTGCAGGAGGTGACACCGTTCTTGCAGGAGGTGGCGTCCGTGCAGGAGGTGACATCTGTGCAGGAGGTGGCGTTGTTGG
>NW_027176153.1:534472-544472 GCF_023055335.1 Clinocottus analis
GGAGTCAGGAGGAAGAGAGGAGGAGTCAGGAGGAAGAGAGGAGGAGTCAGGAGGAATAGAGGAGGAGTCAGGAGGAAGAGAGGAGGAGTCAGGAGGAATAGAGGAGGAGTCAGGAGGAAGAGAGGAGGAGTCAGGAGGAAGAGAGGAGGAGTCAGGAGGAAGAGAGGAGGAGTCAGGAGGAAGAGAGGAGTCAGGAGGAGTTGAGAGGAGTCAGGAGGAGTTAAGAGGAGTCAGGAGGAGTTAAGAGGAGTCAGGAGGAGCACAGGAGGAGTCAGGAGGAAGAGAGGAGGAGTCAGGAGGAAGAGAGGAGGAGTCAGGAGGAAGAGAGGAGGAGTCAGGAGGAAGAGAGGAGGAGTCAGGAGGAGTTGAGAGGAGTCAGGAGGAGTTAAGAGGAGTCAGGAGGAGTTAAGAGGAGTCAGGAGGAGCACAGGAGGAGTCAGGAGGAAGAGAGGAGGAGTCAGGAGGAAGAGAGGAGGAGTCAGGAGGAAGAGAGGAGTCAGGAGGAGCACAGGAGGAGTCAGGAGGAGTTAAGAGGAGTCAGGAGGAGTCAGGAGGCAAAAGGAGTCACATGCACACACACACGTGCGTGTGTGTGTGTGTGTGTGTGTGTGTGTGTGTGTGTGTGTGTGTGTGTGTGTGTGTGTGTGTGTGTGTGTGTGTGTGTGTGCGTGTGTGTGTGTGTGTGTGTGTCACCTGCAGAGCAGAGTTCATGAAGCAGGTGTTTCCCAGGTTGGTGAGGCCACAGACTCCCGGCTGACCTCGATACGAGTCCTGATCCTCCACCGAGTTCCTCCTGAAGAAAGAGACCACCATGAGGAAGAGGAGGAGGAGGAGGAGGAACATCATCATCAAAACATCATCAGACAGAGTCTTCTTACATGATCTGAGGTCTGGAGCTCGGCCACGTGCCGTCAGCATTCCTGGTCTCCATGATCACCGTCTGAGACACACACACACACACACACACACACACACACACACACACGTCAGAATCATGAAAGCAGCTGGAGAACACATTGTGTGTGTGTGTGTGTGTGTGTGTGTGTGTGTGTGTGTGTGTTACCCGGTTGGGAACTCAGGGGCGTTTTCTTGTTACATCATGTATTCATATCTATGAATGAATACATGATGTATTCTATGTATTAATGTATTCTATATATTAATACATCATCTCACCATGGCTGAGCTCAAGCAGGCGTCCAGCACGCTCACGTGCACGTTCCTGAGCCGCTCACAGCTGCTGTCTGAACTCTTCATCCACAGACGGCACTCTGATCCCGGAGGCACCCTGAAGGCATCGCACATCGCCCTCTGGATCGAGTCTATACACACACACACACACACACACACACACACACACACACACACACACACACACACACACACACACACTTCATCTCTGTCTATTTTTATATTCATGTGAAAACATCTGGATTCAATCTCGTTCATCACCAGCACTACATTTTACTAAATTACCCCTGAAAGCACCATGACAATGTTATCATGTACCTTCAGCCAGTACTCATGTTCACTGAGCAGAGCCTGAACGCATCATCATGAAACTGAGAGAACCTCTGCTGGTTCTCTGTTAGCGGTGCTGCTAACGTCGTTAGCTCTCCTCTAAGCAGCGGTTCTCAGACTGTGAATGCAGGATTTCTTTATTTCGAGAGAAGTACACGGACATGAAACTAAGTCGTGAATAAAAACTCGGGCTGTGCTTTGTAAATGTTCACGTTACGCCGTTAACAGGTTACGCTGCACGACGACCACGCTTCTTGTTGACTATCTCTACAGATGAATCATGAAAACACACACACACACACACACACACACACACTCACGTATGCTGTCGGCGCGGCTGAACTGGGCCGTTATGACGTTCTCCATGTTGCTATGGAGACAGAGGAAGATCTCCACGGGGTAGACCTCCACCTTCAGCGTGCTGGGCAGGTCCACCACCTGACACACACACACACACACACACACACACACAAGTTAGACTGTCTCAGCTCCCATGCGTTGGCTGCTGGGGGCATGTGGGCGTGTCTGTGGGCGTGTCTGTGGGCGTGTCTGTGGGCGTCACCTTGCGCTGCAGCGCCGGCTGCCCGTCCAGCGCTCCGTACCACAGCAGCAGCCGAGACCACACCTCCAGAGGAACCAGCACGAAGTCCTCGTTCTCCACCAGCCGCTCCTTCAGGGAGAACGAGGACAGGTCTGACACACACACACACACACACACGCACGCACGCACACGCGCACACACACACGCACGCGCGCACACACACGCACACGCACGCGCACGCGCACGCACACGCACACACACACAGTCCGTTAGTGAACACAGAGGTGCAGCCTCTGGTGGCAGAACTGAGTATGACAACAACAAACTCCTGATGACAACATTTAAGGAACCTAGAACGGTTCTGCAGGTTCTTTTTGACCTCATAGAAGATAGTTTGTTCCGAGCAATGACATCATGGTGACATCACGAGGCGTTCACTGACCCTCAAACAGCTCAGTGTTGTCGATCTGACCGGGGAAGGAAGACGAGTTCTGGTCTCCGGTCTCCACGAAGTCTTTCCACTGTTCATACCAACGACGCTCCACCACATACCTGGAGACACACACACACACACACACACACACACACACAGACACACTATGAGCTCTGTTGGTTGATCGGTTCCCTCTTATTGATGTTATTGATGTATTGATGTTATTGATGTTATTGATGTTATTGATCAGGTGGTTCAACATAAGATGATCTTTTCATCTTTTGGAGTCCACAAAGTGAAGCGTCTTATTTTAAAGGACGACGTTGACATTTATTAATCACATGTTTATTTACATGTGAAGGCATTCATACGTCCTGAGCAGCTGGAGTGGTTATGATCACATGACCCGCAGCCTTCGGGGTTAAAACATCTCACCACAGCCGTGTTGTTATTTACTCTGGTACGAACAAAACATACATGAACATGAGCATGAGCATTTTTTTTTATCAGTTGGTCGGTTGGTCAGGTGATCAAAGACCCATGGTTGGTTTCACTTTCATTTCACACACTTTGTTTACTTCACTAGTCTGAGTGTTAACACTTCTGGGTCCCTTTTAATTGAATTTGGTTCATCCCACAACAACAACAATTAACAGCTTCTTGTTTGTTTTAAAAAAAAATAATCTAACACTCGTTCCATCTTGTTCTCTGTCCGTTTCTGGCTCATGTGCATCACAAAATGCGTCTAAAAACAAACAAACAAACAAAGATGAAGCAAACAAAACCAAGGAACCTGGACATGGAAAGTCAATGTATTGAGGCGTTCAGGGGCCCCGGTTTATTCTGGTACTTATAGCAGTGAACAGAAAACAAAGCTGCCGTTTGCGTTGAGTATTTCCACAGTAGTTTTTACTAACAGTCGACTGTTCTGAATACTTTTTTTTACCCCTGTGACGCGTCAGAGGTTATACATTTATGGACTTAAAAAGCAGCTCTGGTGACAACAACAGCGGCAACGTCCGACTCGGCCACGAACGCCTCATCACAACTGGTTAACGTTAGCCGCGCGACGGCCGCCCTGGCGGCGCGCGCCGCGGTTGAACCCGTTACTAACCATTAGGTAACAGTTACCGTGCGCGTGTTCTGTGTGCGTGCGTGCGTGCGTGTGCGGGCGGACTCTCACCAACTGTCCCCAGCGCGGAGCTCACACTCCCGCAGCAGAGACTCGATCTCCCGCCGCTGGGTCTCCAGGCCCGGCGGCTCGGCGGCAGAGCAGCGGCTGTTGGCCGTCATGACGCCGGATCAGTCGCTCATAAACGTCGGGGGCGGTTGGAACTGTTAAACGAGGCCGAGAGACGAGAGGCCAACCGCGGCATTGATCAGCCCGATAGACAGGGAAGCTACCGCGGAGCTGTGTTTGCGGAAGTAGGAAGTGGTTCGCACTCGGACGCTGACGACTTCCGGGCACGTCCAGGATACATAAATAAAAGAAATAAAATAATTTACACTTAATAAATTATACATCCATTGTTAAAATAAATACTTAATACATTCATGTTAAAAACAAAAACAAATACATGTATAATAACACAAAAGAATAACTTACATAAAAAATGTATAAATATATTTTTGAAAATAATTAAATATACATCCACAGTAAAAAAAATACATATATTACAAAAAAAAAAATAATAAATCACATACATCCATTATTAAACTAAATAAATCATAATACAAAACAATAATAATTAAACACTTACGGTAAAAAAAAATAATCCATGAATAAATAATAATTAAACAAATTATACATCCATTGTAAAAAATAATAATAATAATAATAATAAGATACAAAAAAATGATACATCCTTGGTTAAAATAAATAACATATACAAATATAATAATACAATTAAATAATTGCGTACAGATCCACGGTTAAACAAATACAAATCAACGCTATTTAATTAAATAATAATGAATTTGGCTTGAATAGAACATTTTCTCTCATAAATGACTCTGGTTGTAAATATCGCGAGATTTTAGCGCGTTGTTCTCGGCCGTCACCAATACACGATGGGCCAATGGAGCGACAGTGTACTGTCACGTGGTGCCCAGGGAAGGAAAACTAGTTCCCGCGCTGCGGGCTCCCACTGTGAGATAGACGGCATCATGGACGTGGAGATGAAGGCGGACACGGCAGCCGGAGAGCCGCTGGCTAAAAGCTCCGGCGGCCATTACGAGCTGCCCTGGGTGGAGAAGTATCGGCCGCAGAAGCTCAGCGACATCGTGGGCAACGAGGAGACCGTTAGCCGGCTGGAGGTGTTCGCGCGCGAGGGGAACGTCCCCAACGTCATCATCGCAGGTTGGCAGACCGGAAGCGAGGGCACGGGTTTAACTTGTCGTAACTGCACTGGGTTCAGAGGCGGAACAAGAACTTTACGTAGTACTCTACGTAGTACTTTACGCAGTAATTAGTATTGTATACAATACTTTCTCAAGACGTTGTTTTCATGTCCTGCAAAAGATCAAAACATTCATGGTGTATTGATCTGTATTATTCAGACTAATAATTGTAGTAAAATAAAACATCGTCAGCAGACAGAGTCAAACGCTTTCATCCACATTGTTTCTTTAACAAAGAACATATGAATCTTTATTTATCGCTTTTGTTTTCAGAGTCGGGTTCAGTTCATTATTTGTGTTTTAAAGAAGAAGCTTGTTGTAAAGTGTTTGTTAATAACACACACACACACACATATAGTGTGTACTGAAGAGGTTTGTGTTGATCAGGTCCTCCAGGAACCGGGAAGACCAGCAGCATCCTGTGTCTGGCCCGTGCGCTGCTGGGCCCCGCTCTCAGGGACGCCGTGCTGGAGCTCAACGCCTCCAACGAGAGGTGTGTGTGTGTGTGTGTGTGTGTGTCAGTGTGTGTCAGTGTGTGTGTGTGTGTGGGGGGGGGGTACGACAACAATGTACCGCAGTATTGTGATTATATCGGATCTTAGGACCTCTGCTGATTCCCACCCCTAGTGACCGTGTGTGCGTGTGTGTGTGTGTGTGTGTGTGTGTGTGTGTGTGTGTGTGTGTGTGTGTGTGCGCGCGCGCAGGGGCATCGACGTGGTGAGGAACAAGATCAAGATGTTCGCTCAGCAGAAGGTCACGCTGCCTAAAGGTCGACACAAGGTCATCATCCTGGACGAGGCCGACAGGTGAGACCCGGAGCTGAAGCAGACCGCGTGTTGTTCTGTACGTCAGAGGCAGTAAAGGTCTCTTCTGGCCCCTCCCCCTCTGGCTCCGGCCCCTCCCCTCAGCATGACGGACGGCGCGCAGCAGGCCCTGAGGAGAATCATGGAGATCTACTCCAAGACCACGCGCTTCGCTCTGGCCTGCAACGCCTCGGACAAGATCATCGAGCCGCTGCAGTCGCGCTGCGCCGTGCTGCGCTACTGCAAGCTAACGGACGCACAGCTGCTGGGGCGGCTGCAGCAGGTGGTGGAGCAGGAGCACCTCAGGGTGTCAGACGATGGGCTCGAGGCCGTGATCTTCACCGCGCAGGGGGACATGAGACAGGTGAGGACCTGTCAATCACCGTAGCCCCGCCCCCAAAGCACCTCCATGGTCTGTTTACAGGGGGCGGTCAGTTGAGACACAACGGAGTCGCCCCCTGGTGGTCAGGAGAGAGAATGCAGCTTTAACACATGAAGCATAGACTTCGATACAACCAGAGGACTTCTATACTGACTTCCTGTCCCGTCCTCCAGGCGCTGAACAACCTGCAGTCCACTCACTCCGGCTTCGGCTACATCAACAGCGAGAACGTCTTCAAAGTGTGCGATGAGCCTCACCCGCTGCTGGTGAAAGGCATGCTGGGACATTGCGTGGACGGGGACATTGAGCGGGCGTACGCGGTGGTGGAGCGGCTGTGGGCGCTCGGCTACTCGCCCGAGGACATCATCGGGAACATCTTTAGGGTCTGCAAGACTTACCAGATGGCCGAGTACCTCAAACTAGACTTCATCAAGGTAAGTTGTGTATTTGTACATCAGTAAAATACTTCATTCCATGCAGAGGGTTCACAATGAGTGTGTGTGTTGCAGGAGATCGGCTACACTCACATGCGCGTGTCCGAGGGCGTGAACTCTCTGCTGCAGATGGCCGCCCTGCTGGCTCGCCTCTGCAGCAGGACGACGCCCCCTGCTGCCAGCTGAGACTCTGCACGCTTAATGAATGTAAAAACTACAATAAATCATCTTTTCATTGATTGGTGTGTTGAGTTGGTTGAGTAAATGTCCCCATAAGTGTAGAAGCTCCCACAGGTACACAGAGTATTCGGGTCGAGGAGTTTTATTTCATTACAAACGTTTACATTCAAAATCCTGGAACCACAAAACGTCATAAATATGAACGGCAACATCCAGCGTTTACAGAATAAAAGTTACTGAAGCTTCCTGATGAGTACGACGCGTTTTAATTATAACGAGAGAAACATTCAAATTACAAAGTTAAGAAACAAAACGTCGATTTATTTTTTGCCGTTTTTATGAATCAAATAAAAATATATATATTTAGACATTCTTGTGATTTTTAACACAGAATCCTGTTTTCAGACTGACGGTCGCTGCTTTCTTTTCTCCTAAATGTAAAACTTAATTCTCTGAATATTACCGGCTGCATGATTAATATTAATAATAAACTTGTACGTCGTCGTACTCATGAGGGCCGCTGAAGTAAAAACTCACGCCGAGACTTTAAAAAAGTGCAATTCATCAGATCAAAGTCACCCGGTGCCTTTTTATAGGCGCCAATAACCAATAATCAACAATCAATAACCAGAGGAAGCACTCATCGATCTGCTTTAATCCAGATATCTGGAGATCTTTTATTTGACCAATTAAATAATGAAATGTTTGAGTGTCGTAGTACTCGTGGTGGCCACAAGAGGCCGCTGTGCTGCAGGGCTTCTGTTTAGTGAAACTAAAGGAAACAACTTTGTTCCTCAACACGAGGCCTCCTGTGGCCAAAGTTAGTATTACAACAAAAGCAGCTTAAGTGTGTTTTCTGGTTCTTGAAATAGATTTTAAAAACACCTGCAGTGTTCAGGTGAAACGTTCCCTTCAAGTTACTTTCACGTGTAGGAAAAAGAGTTTCACAGCAACGCCACCAACAACAACAAAACTAAATAATGACGTTAGAATAAGAGGAGGAGCGATAATAAAACAGGGATCAAAGGAAAGGGAGAGAACCGATGATCTACTGAAGAACCACGACACAGCTGAACCAGCTCCATGTGCAGTGACGGCTCCGGGCCAGGAGGGGGAGCAGGGAGCCAACATGGCCGCCGCAGGGAGCCAACATGGCCGCCGCATGTCGGACATGACTCCTCCTCCTGCGGGAAGAACGCTGACGACGTGGAGCGAAGTCCTACGGGAGGAGAGTGGGCAAGGAGAGTAAGGAAGGAGGGAGGAAGCGACCAGGAGCCGAATCCTACGCGGCCATCTCGATGGCGTGGTCCGCCGTGAGGCCGGGCGCGCAGGCGGCGCCCTCTGGCGGCGCGACGCCGGCGGTGCGACTCCGCACGCCGTCAGCTGAGCCCACGCTGGAGGACGAGTGAGTCCTGGAGCGCAGACGGGTCATACCAACTGTAGGCACTGCGGGGGAGGGGCATGCGTTAGTGACATCACTGAGTGTGTGTGACGTCACTGAGAGTGTGTGTGTGTGTGTGTGTGTGTGTGTGTGTGTGACATCACTGAGTGTGTGTAGTGTGTTGTTGCTCCATTCACACTGAAGCTAATAATATTTCAGACGTTTGTACGAGGTACTTGTACACAGTCAGAGTATTAGTACAACAGAGTAACGTTGTTGCTTCATCTGGTGTTATTATGGGATGTGAGCGATTCAGAACAGATGTGAGCGGAGCCCAGGCGCGTTGGCATGGTTACTGCAGAGGAACCAATCAGTTTGATCAGCTGATCAACTGCATGTAGAAACGCACACACACACACACACACACACACACACACACACACACACACACACACAAAGACACACACACACACACACAAGATGTAGGAGTAACAAGACAGCAAAGAAACAAAAATGGAAAATGGAGACAGGCAAGGTGGTGTGTGTGTGTGTGTGTGTGTCTGTGTGTGTGTGTCTGTGTGTGTGTGTGTCTGTGTGCATGTGTGTGTCTGTGTGTTTGTGTGTGTGTGTGTCTGTGTGTCTGTGTGCATGTGTGTGTGTGTGTGTGTGTGTGTTTAAGAGTCCCGTCTGAATCCTGATACCTGATTGGCTGCTCAGGCGGTTTAACACAATATGAGGGACTGGAGAGACGAGAAGAACAAGAGCAGAAAGGAAGGAGGACAGGTTGAGAGACAACTGTACTTCTAATGCTACACACACACACACACACACACACACACACTCACACACATCCTTCTGAGAACGACACTGCAAACTGCTACTCACAGTTAGTGACGCAGGGCTGGAGACACAGA
This sequence comes from Clinocottus analis, assembly GCF_023055335.1. Taxonomy (NCBI): domain Eukaryota; kingdom Metazoa; phylum Chordata; class Actinopteri; order Perciformes; family Cottidae; genus Clinocottus; species Clinocottus analis. The sequence continues at coordinate 543,462 of NW_027176153.1, forward strand.
CACACACAGACACACACACACCCCTCATTGAGTAGCGTTTTCCTTCAGTTAAACCCTGAAAGGAGCTTTTCCAGGGGACCAGGTGAGCGTTGGTCGGTACTCACTGTAGCCCATCCCCTGGACGAAGTACTTGAAGGCCTCTGCTAGTTTTCCAGGCTGAGGACAGAGACACGCACTGAAACACCGTTCTTTTGGCTCAGAGAAGGACTTTGTCCTTGAGGGAGGCGGCTCACACTCACCTGCACCACCTGGGGGAGTCCTCCACAGTCCGCCATCTGGTGGAGACACACAGACACCAGCGGTGAACCTCTCACAACATCCACCTCAGCAACACAACCGCTAGCGGGAGCGCTAGCTAGCTAGCATACCTCACGTGCTTTTAATGAGCCGTGAAATACTAATATCAGAACCTGACAAACATCAGAGAGACGTCACTTCTAGGTGTGCCGTCTGTCTCTTGACTTAAGCTCCTATAAATAATAATTAGAAGTCTTGTACTTTTAGTCCTACAGCTATATGGTAATACAGTCGCCACCTTAACGCGGTGAAGGGGTTTGAGTGTCTCGGTGATCCTGGATGTCGTCCGGGGCCTCTGGTCTGGGAGGAACCCTGATGGATAGCGGCACAAGGAGTGAAGATACCTCGCCCGGACCAGCGGAACCGATCTACAGCAGCATGGACGAGCTCTGGAGACGAGGACCGCCACCTCGTTAGCGGGGAACAAGCAGTGCAAGAGGTGGAGCGGTACCAGGTGGATATAAATGGGCTCGCATCCACACACAGCAGGGGCTCTGGAACCAAGCTCCTGGAGAAGGGTTGGACTTTGTCCTTTTCTGGAGTTGCCCAGGGTGAGAGGCGCCTGGTGGGAGGATCGAGCCCCCGGCTGAGCGCCGCCGTGTTGGAGTTTTCCCCGGAGAACCAGAGGGTCGCCTCCCTGCACCTGGGGCAGTAAGGCTCTGACTGCTGTCTGTGCTCACGCAGCCAACAGCAGCTCAGAGGATCCGGCCTTCT
>NW_027176153.1:559472-576972 GCF_023055335.1 Clinocottus analis
AACCATCAGACTCCTCGTACTGAAGGCAGAGACACACGAGACACTGTTTGTCCGAGTCGTCGAGGAGCGCCTGAACGCACCGCGAGGAGCGACAGAAGCTCCGCCCTTCTCCCAAAAACACTGCAGGCCCTAAAGGTCAAAGGTTAACCAACCGGATCAACAACGTCTATGAAAATAAACCTACCGCTCTGTACACGCCGACAGATTAACACAGTCATTCCATTGGCCTCCACGAGGAGTACGCAGAAGTACTCCAACGATGTATTTGTACACAGATGAGAACGTGTTCAGATTAAAGCTATATATGTATATTTATATATAGCTTTATATATAGTTTTCTCGGCTGTGTTCTCTGAAGAAGAGCAGGAGACGCTGCTGAAAGACGTCCGACAGGGAAGCGCTCATGTTTTTCTTTGTACAATCAGAAAGAGAAACACGTTTAAACAAGTTCAAAACACAAAAAGAAAAAAGTATCAACAAAAAACTGAAAAAAGAAACTTATATTGTTTCACACTAAATTAATTAAAAATAGTATATATATATATATATATATATATATATATATATATATATATATATATATATATATATATAGACAAGGCGATTCTTAATTACTTCTGTGTGAAATAACTTATTTGTCTTTAATGTTTCACCTCATCGTCTGAACTAAAGATGTAAAAGTGTGAAATTAAGAAAGTATTTAAACATGAGTATTTAAACATGAGTATTTAAACATGAGTTCTGCTTTGTGTTGTGTTACATTTGTGTTACATTTGTGTTGTGTAGTTTCTGTGTGGACATCCAGACGTCCTGACATCTTATTATTTATTATCACGTTGGAATTCCAGCGTTTCATTTTTATTCATGTGAAAATGAACCGAAATGTAGACGTGACATAAGCAAAGAACTCGGCCCCTAGAGGGAACGACTCTCGGCCCCTAGAGGGAACGACTCTCGGCCCCTAGAGGGAACGACTCTCGGCCCCTAGAGGGAACGACTCTCGGCCCCTAGAGGGAACGACTCTCGGCCCCTAGAGGGAACGACTCTCGGCCCCTAGAGGGAACGACTCTCGGCCCCTAGAGGGAACGACTCTCGGCCCCTAGAGGGAACGAGTCTCGGCCCCTAGAGGGAACGAGTCTCGGCCCCTAGAGGGAACGACTCTCGGCCCCTAGAGGGAACGACTCTCGGCCCCTAGAGGGAACGAGTCTCGGCCCCTAGAGGGAACGAGTCTCGGCCCCTAGAGGGAACGACTCTCGGCCCCTAGAGGGAACGACTCTCGGCCCCTAGAGGGAACGACTCTCGGCCCCTAGAGGGAACGACTCTCGGCCCCTAGAGGGAACGACTCTCGGCCCCTAGAGGGAACGACTCTCGGCCCCTAGAGGGAACGACTCTCGGCCCCTAGAGGGAACGACTCTCGGCGACCACGAACTCAAACTCCAGCTGGCGCTCGTTAGTTGCCACGGTAACAGTCTGAGGCTATCGAGCCAATCGGGCGATGGGAAACTAATCAATAAGTGTGTGGAAATGTTCCGGCGCCTCTCGGTGAAAACACGCAGGAGGCCTTCAGTCTCTTCGTGTGGACCCTGTTCTCCACCAGAGGGGGCGCCGCCCCGCACCGCGGGACTCAAACCGCCGGGTCCTCGGAGAGCGGCTCGCTCCACGACCCGCTCTCCGTCAGTCCGTCCAGCCGGCGGGGTCAAAAGGTCAAAGAGTGTTCGGGGGCGGGGACAAAAGGGCATCAGCGCCAGACGGACAGGTGTCTCACGGTGCACAGGTCACGCAGCAGCCGCCGGATTCGCTGCTTGAGCTGCGGGAGGCGGGACAAAGGGTCCGGGGGCTCCAGCTCGCCGGAGTGGTCCAACCAGGACTCCAGCACTGCAGACGAGACGGATGTTAGCTCTCCTCAGGCACACCACCACCACCACCACCAGAGATCCACACCACCACCACCACCAGAGATCCACACCACCACCACCACCACCACCAGAGATCCACACCACCACCACCACCACCAGAGATCCACACCACCACCACCACCACCACCACCAGAGATCCACACCACCACCACCACCACCACCACCAGAGATCCACACCACCACCACCACCACCAGAGATCCACACCACCACCACCACCACCACCAGAGATCCACACCACCACCACCACCACCACCAGAGATCCACACCACCACCACCACCACCACCACCACCAGAGATCCACACCACCACCACCACCACCACCACCACCAGAGATCCACACCACCACCACCACCACCACCAGAGATCCACACCACCACCACCACCACCACCACCACCAGAGATCCACACCACCACCACCACCACCACCAGAGATCCACACCACCACCACCACCACCACCAGAGATCCACACCACCACCACCACCACCACCACCACCAGAGATCCACACCACCACCACCACCAGAGATCCACACCACCACCACCACCACCACCAGAGATCCACACCACCACCACCACCAGAGATCCACACCACCACCACCACCAGAGATCCACACCACCACCACCACCAGAGATCCACACCACCACCACCACCACCACCACCAGAGATCCACACCACCACCACCACCACAACCACCAGAGATCCACACCACCACCACCAGAGATCCACACCACCACCACCACCACCAGAGATCCACACCACCACCACCACCACCACCACCAGAGATCCACACCACCACCACCAGAGATCCACACCACCACCACCAGAGATCCACACCACCACCAGACCCCATCCACACCACCAGACCCCATCCACACCACCAGACCCCATCCACACCACCAGACCCCATCCACACCACCAGACCCCATCACCACCAGACCCCATCCACACCACCAGACCTCATCCACACCACCAGACCCCATCCACACCACCAGACCCCATCCACACCACCAGACCCCATCACCACCAGACCCCATCCACACCAGACCCCATCCACACCACCAGACCTCATCCACACCACCAGACCCCATCCACACCACCAGACCCCATCACCAACAGACCCTATCCACACCACCAGACCCCATCCACACCACCACCACCACTACCAGACCCCATCCACACCACCACCACCACTACCAGACCCCATCCACACCAGACCCCATCCACACCACCAGATATACAGTGTGTCTCTGTATGTGTGTGTCTGTACGTGTGTGTGTGTCTGTATGTTTCTGTGTGTGTGTGTGTGTGTGTGTGTCTGTGTGTGTGTGTCTCTGTGTGTGTGTGTCTGTGTGTGTCTCTGTGTGTGAGTGTGTGTGAGTGTCTCTGTGTGTCTCTGTGTGTGTGTCTCTGTGTGTGTGTGTGTCTCTGTGTGTGTGTGTCTGTGTGTGTGTGTGTCTGTACGTGTGTGTGTGTCTGTATGTTTCTGTGTGTGTGTGTGTGTGTGTGTGTGTGTCTGTGTGTGTGTGTGTGTGTCTCTGTATGTGTGTGTCTGTACGTGTGTGTGTGTCTGTATGTTTCTGTGTGTGTGTGTGTGTGTGTGTGTCTGTGTGTGTGTGTGTGTGTCTGTGTGTGTGTGTGTCTGTGTGTGTGTGTGTGTTACCGTCCAGCTCTCTTTCTATCATGTCCATCCTGGTGCTGATCTGGTGGTGAAGGGACTCAACGTGCTCCAGCAGGTTCAGCTGACACTCGGCCTCGGGCGCTGGACGAGCGTGTGTGTGAGTGTGTGTGTGAGTGTGTGTGTGAGTGTGTGCGTGGTCGTGTGTGTGCTCATGGCGGCGGTCCGCGTGCGTGACGGCATCATCGGAGAGTTGCCGGTCGACGTCTTGCGGCTTCATTTCCTGCAGAAAACCAGATGAATGAACCGCAAGTGAAACATGAAGCACAACGTCCTCTGAGATCTCTCACAGAGCAACCAGCAACCAGCAACCAGCAACCAGATGATCTCACCGTAAAGTAACCAGACAGAGAGAGACGCAGCTTTTAGACGCATCCTTTCTCAACAGAGTTCTTACCCTGAGCTCGGCGTCGTCCTCCTCCTGCTTCACTGCAGCCGCTTGCCGCTCCTTTTCCCATGATGCACCGGGCTTCTGGTAGCAGTGCTCGCTGCTGACGTAGCAGACGGGCGCCTCCCCTCTCGGGCCGGGCGCGGCCCTGGAGCCCTCCTCCCGCCTCCAGGGCCGCCTCCACAGCTGCAGGTCGGGGGGGGCCGGGGCGCTGTGCGGACAGACGGACAGAGTCACGCCTCCGGACCCGAGCCGGGTCACGCACGGAGGGAAGCACTCGGCAGCAGCTAACGATAGGCTACAGTGTGGATAGCTACAGTAGCTAGCTAGTTACTAGCATCGCTTTAACAAGGTATGGTTTCTAAAGGCTTCGGCCAGTACTCACCGCAGCAGGCTGATCTTGAGCTGCAGCCCGCTGAGGACCTGATTGAGGCCGTGCGTGTGCGCCAGCAGACTGTTGGTGTGTGAGATGGTGGAGGCGTTGACCTCCGAGTAGTTCTGCTTCACGCACGACAGCCCGAACATGTGACCGGAGATCAGCAAATCAGGTTCTGACAGGAAGCGCTGAGCCCGCCTCCAACCTGAACACACACAGACACACACAAATATGACATCCAAAAAGACCTTTGTGCGGTGCGTTCAGGGCCCGTGGGAGCTCGTACCTGCCGTGTGTCTGCAGTAGTAGCAGCTGTAGTTGTGAGGGACGCTGTCTTCATACAGACCCATGCAGGTGCCGTGCTGCCAGCACAGACACGACTCACACTGCAACGACAACAGGCACGGTGAGGGGTGTGTGTGTCTGTGTGTAAGAGGGTGTGTGTTTGTGTGTCTCTCTCACCTGGATCATGAAGTCGTTCTCCTCGTCCACCTCACACACACACCTCACCACTTCACACTCCGTCTCCATGGCGGCGGGCCAAGGGGGCGTGTCCTCCCCGCTCTCCGCCGTGAGCGTCGACCAATCGCTGCCGTCGTCGGCTGAGAGGAAGAAGAGCTGAGGTTAGACACACAGACACACACACACACACACACACACACACACGCACGCACACACGCAGACACACACACACCTGGCGTGTGGGTGTGTGTGTCCTCAGGGTGCTGCAGCTTCAGGGTGAGCGGCGGTCGGTCGGCGTTCTCGTCGTCGCTGCTGCCGAGCGCTGAAGAGGAGAAACGCAGAGGAAGGTTCTCTGAGCTTAATGCCACTGCGAACTGTACATGTTGAACATGAGTGAACATCCACACGCGCTCACCCGACTGGCTCTTCTTCTTCTTCTTCTTCTTTTTCTTCTTCTTCAGTTTGACCCTCAGGAAGTTCTTCCTCTCCTTCCTGTCCTGCTCTCCCGTTCTCTCTCCTTCCTTCTTCCCGTCTGCGGAGAGAAGAGAACCGACCTCGTCTGCTTCGTCCGATTGAACGCACACATTTAGAGCCGTGACCTTGTTTGACCTCCGGTCCAACCCGAGGTGACCCTCCTACCCGTGTCCGGGCCGCCGGGCCGCCGCTCGTCGCGGTGACAGACGTACTGGTCCTCGCTCCTGCAGTCCGACAGGAAGTCGCTGCCCTTAGAGGACGACCTCTTCCTCCTGTAACAACAGCAGTGGGAGTTACAGGCGCCGCCACGACTCTCCTGCGACCGCGTGGGGAATCGAACCGCCGGAACCCACCTGGGCGCCTCCGGCTGGTCGTCGGGCGGCGGCTCGGAGTGGTAGTACTTGATGTGGTAGTGCAGCAGACCGGCCTTCCTGAAGGACTTGCTGCAGCCAGCTGACGGACACTTGAAGGGGTTGTGGTCCAGCTCGATGGAGAGGATGGGAGGAGGCTGGTTCTTTATCACCCGGTACACTGCGAGAGGAGAGGACAGGTTACTCACTCCTCTGGTTGTATAGAAGTCTATGCTTCATGTGTTAAAGCTGCATTCTCTCTCCTGACCACCAGGGGGCGACTCCTCTGGTTGTATAGAAGTCTATGCTTCATGTGTTAAAGCTGCATTCTCTCTCCTGACCACCAGGGGGCGACTCCTCTGGTTGTATAGAAGTCTATGCTTCATGTGTTAAAGCTGCATTCTCTCTCCTGACCACCAGGGGGCGACTCCTCTGGTTGTATAGAAGTCTATGCTTCATGTGTTAAAGCTGCATTCTCTCTCCTGACCACCAGGGGGCGACTCCTCTGGTTGTATAGAAGTCTATGCTTCATGTGTTAAAGCTGCATTCTCTCTCCTGACCACCAGGGGGCGACTCCTCTGGTTGTATAGAAGTCTATGCTTCATGTGTTAAAGCTGCATTCTCTCTCCTGACCACCAGGGGGTGACTCCTCTGGTTGTATAGAAGTCTATGCTTCATGTGTTAAAGCTGCATTCTCTCTCCTGACCACCAGGGGGCGACTCCTCTGGTTGTATAGAAGTCTATGCTTCATGTGTTAAAGCTGCATTCTCTCTCCTGACCACCAGGGGCGACTCCTCTGGCTGTATAGAAGTCTATGCTTCATGTGTTAAAGCTGCATTCTCTCTCCTGACCACCAGGGGGCGACTCCTCTGGTTGTATAGAAGTCTATGCTTCATGTGTTAACGCTGCATTCTCTCTCCTGACCACCAGGGGGCGACTCCTCTGGTTGTATAGAAGTCTATACGTCATGTGTTAACGCTGCATTCTCTCTCCTGACCACCAGGGGGCGACTCCTCTGGTTGTATAGAAGTCTATACGTCATGTGTTAAAGCTGCATTCTCTCTCCTGACCACCAGGGGGCGACTCCTCTGGTTGTATAGAAGTCTATGCTTCATGTGTTAAAGCTGCATTCTCTCTCCTGACCACCAGGGGGCGACTCCTCTGGCTGTATAGAAGTCTATGCTTCATGTGTTAAAGCTGCATTCTCTCTCCTGACCACCAGGGGGCGACTCCTCTGGTTGTATAGAAGTCTATACTTCATGTGTTAAAGCTGCATTCTCTCTCCTGACCACCAGGGGGCGACTCCTCTGGTTGTATAGAAGTCTATGCTTCATGTGTTAAAGCTGCATTCTCTCTCCTGACCACCAAGGGGAGACTCCTCTGGCTGTATAGAAGTCTACATAAATGACTACTTCTCTCTTGCTGCAGGTTATGGTGTAGTAAATGGTGAACGGCATATAGTTTGTACTATGACAGTAAAGTACATCAGGAGGTATCGTTGTACTCACGAGGCTCTCGGCTGAACTTGTGCGTGGTGGGGAGGTGAGCCTGCCGCTCCAACAGGACGTCTGAGAGACAACAATAAACTATTCATATTGTGTCGGTTCAACACGTCAACAAACAGCCTCTGCTTATTTTTTCACCTCAGAAAACACAAAAATAATCATGAAAAAAAAAGAAACTCAAAAATACATAAGAAAAATAAAAATATGTGAGCTGTATATACTGGAATAAATCAATGCACTAATAAATACACGTGGGATGCATACACTTTAATACATACATGTGGGATGTATACACTGTGTACCTCGGTCCATGTGGGCGGGGCTTGGAGGATCAGGGTGGCTGCAGTCCGCTGTGATTGGCTGATTCTGAGCTGCGCCGCTTCGACCTGGAAGAGTTCATGAGCGTCAGCTGATCAGAAACCAATCACAAAGAACAATTAAATCAATGAAGAGATGGAAAAACAATGCTCAGCTCTCCCACAATGCATCACTTAAACACTCGTGACATCATAGGTGAGATCGTATTTCTAACCGTGGTCATGTGACTTACTGTCGGTTTTCTTTTTCGCTGGTGGAGGAGAGGATGAAGGCCCTGCCTTCCTCTTCCTCTCCTCGTCTCCTTCCTCCTCCCCGGATGTCTCCTTTTCCTCTGTTCCCTCCTCCCTCTCTTCCTCCTCCTTGTTCTCCTCTTCCTTCCCCTCTTCCTCCTCTCTCTCTCCACCTTCCTCCTCCTCCTCTTCGCTCTCCCCTTCCTCCCATCCCTCGCTTCCCACCGCACTCTTCTCAGATCTGGACTTCTGAGTCAACAAACAAACAAACAAACATACGTTGAGAGCAGAGCAGCTGATTGGTGGGTCACATGAGGACCAATCAGAAGGCTTCTTACTTCCTGGAAGGGTTTGACCTTCGTGGGCTTCACCGTCAGAACCACACCGTCATAGAACCTCACGGTGTAGGAGTCTGAGAGAGGGAGGGGGGGGAGACACACACTCCCTTATTAACGCCTTAAAGGGACAGTACATAACCTCTCATTAAACCATAAAGGGACAGTACATAGCCTCTCATTAAGGCCTTAAAGGGACAGTACATAGCCTCTCATTAAGGCCTTAAAGGGACAGTACATAGCCTCTCATTAAACCTTAAAGGGACAGTACATAACCTCTCATTAAACCTTAAAGGGACAGTACATAACCTCTCATTAAACCTTAAAGGGACAGTACATAGCCTCTCATTAAGGCCTTAAAGGGACAGTACATAGCCTCTCATTAAACCTTAAAGGGACAGTACATAACCTCTCATTAAACCTTAAAGGGACAGTACATAACCTCTCATTAAACCTTAAAGGGACAGTACATAGCCTCTCATTAAACCTTAAAGGAACAGTACATAGCCTCTCATTAAACCTTAAAGGAACAGTACATAACCTCTCATTAAACCTTAAAGGGACAGTACATAACCTCTCATTAAACCTTAAAGGGACAGTACATAACCTCTCATTAAACCTTAAAGGGACAGTACATAACCTCTCATTAAACCTTAAAGGGACAGTACATAACCTCTCATTAAACCTTAAAGGGACAGTACATGCTGCCTGCTGTATGATGTCAGCGTCTCACCGTCCTTGTTGACTCTGACGATTTTAGCCGGATAGAAACGACAGTCGGTCCAACAGGCCAGAACCTTTTCTCCTGAGACGAACATCTGAGACACAGAGACAACACCGATATTCTACCTGTATGTATATATACACACACACACAAACACACACATCTATACATATATCTGTATATCATGAGCTATATACACATCTCCATCTCATGAGGAGCTCCATGTCTTCAGTATCAAACGTGTGGACGTCTGTAAACATGTTGGATATTTAGATGTTGTTGTTCTCTCCTCTAGTGGGATGTGACCGCCGTCGTACCGGCGCCGCGCAGGGCGGGTTCAGGCCCCGCCTCCTCAGGCTGACGCGCTCCAGCGGCCGCAGGTACGCAGAGCTCCAGTGGAACCATTCGTTGTGGCGCCGGCTCCACTGGCGGTAGTGCACCTGGACGCGCTCCTTGTCGTAGTCGATCTTCTCGATGGTCGCCGCGTACCTGTAGGGAGAAGACCAGAGAGCAGGACATCATCACTCTTCCATGAAGACGAGTCAAACACAACGGGGTTTTCACGAGTCCCAAAGAATACATTTAAAACCAGAGACGAGACATTTATTTACATGCATCTCCTACTTCATTCATATTGTCCACTGCTGGTGAAACAGTGTCCATCACTGAAACAGTTCATGCACATAAAGTTATCTTTTCAGAGAGATTTCATCTCAAGCTCAAGTTGTTCAGCTTGAGTCATATCATCACTTTACACTCGTGTCTCCTGACGGCCTCGTGATGGGTCACACATGGACCTCACATGCTGGAGCCTCCAAGGTGCCTTCAAGACAGGGTGTAACATCCTTAACCCAGGAGCTTCATGCTGAGTTCACACCGGACGCGTCAAGATTTTCGACACGCGGCGAGGTTTCATGTAAAGTCAATGCAAAGCTGCGCAGATGTGTATTTTCCAGCGCGTCAGACGCGTAGAAGCAGCACCAACAGCACGTTGGTCACGGGGCGAACTCGGGTCGATGCGCGAGTTGAAATCTTTCAACTCCGGCTGCAAAAACGCGTGAGTCATAGTTGCGTCAGCCAATCAGCGTCGAGATGTTCCGCTCGTCACCGCCGCCCTGCTGTTGTGGGACTAGGATACTACTATGAACCCAGACACCATGGAGTTTATACGTTTTAGTGACTTCCACAACAAGTATAAAGCAGATCTCATGGTTATTTTATCTGTAGTTTATAACGGAAGGGATCGCTTTTTCGAGAGAGAAGCAGCTGAGATAAGCCACGCCCACTTTGTGGCGTCGCGATTAGTCTCGCTGCTTTTGGTGTGAAACACTTTTTCTCGACGTGCGTCAAGAATTTTTTTGACGCGTTGGGTGTGAACGCACCATGAGAGGGCTCGATGTGGAGCCTTCAGAAACCCTCGTTTATAGTGACACCGGTGGCCGCTGAGGGGAATGCAGCCAGCGACGAGCGATGAGCTCCACCGCTCGTCCAGCTGGGGGTGTTGTGTTGTGGTGGGAGAATGAAGGCTAAGCTAACCGAGCTAGGACCCGAGGCTACTCCAGTACCCAGCATGCACCTGGCTGACTGGGTCCATCCGGGATCCAGAGAAATTTGTCTCTGCATTTAACCGTCCTTGATTAGGAGCAGTGGGCTGCCCTGTGAGGAGCAACGAGGGGTTAAGTGTCTTCAGAGACACTTTGATGTGGGAACTGTGGAGGGACTAGGGATCGAACCAGCGACCTTGTGGTAACGGGACAACCACTCATCCCCCTGAGCTACAGCCGACCAAAATGAGATTAAAGCCTCAAGAGCAAAGATTCAGTCTCGAAGAAGACCCTGAATCGTGTGTGTGTGCGTGTGTGTGTGTGCATGTGTGTGTGTGTGTGTGTGTGTGTGTGTGTGACCCACCACTTCTTGTGACGGTCTCGGGCTTCTAGCTGAGCTCCGACCTCAAAGGTGATTCCTGACCGGTCCGGGGGCGTCTTCATCTTCAAGAGAGAGAAATGACTTCATGATAAACTGAAGGATGAAGTGTTCATCTCTGTAGGAAATGTGAGTGATAAACTGAAGGATGAAGTGTTCATCTCTGTAGTGAATGTGAGTGATAAACTGAAGGATGAAGTGTTCATCTCTGTAGTGAATGTGAGTGATAAACTGAAGGATGGAGTGTTCATCTCTGTAGGAAATGTTAGTGATAAACTGAAGGATGAAGTGTTCATCTCTGTAGTGAATGTGAGTGATAAACTGAAGGATGAAGTGTTGCTCTATGTAGTGAATGCAAGTGATAAACTGAAGGATGAAGTGTTCCTCTATGTAGTGAATGCGAGTGATAAACTGAAGGATGAAGTGTTCCTCTATGTGATGAATGTGAGTGATAAACTGAAGGTTGAAGTGTTCATCTCTGTAGTAAATGTTAGTGATAAACTGAAGGATGAAGTGTTCATCTCTGTAGTGAATGTGAGTGATAAACTAAAGGATGAAGTGTTCCTCTCTGTGATGAATGTTAGTAATGAACTGAAGGATGAAGTGTTCCTCTCTGTAGTGAATGTGAGTGATAAACTGAAGGATGAAGTGTTCCTCTATCTAGTGAATGTGAGTGATAAACTGAAGGATGAAGTGTTCCTCTATGTGATGAATGTTAGTGATAAACTGAAGGATGAAGTGTTAGAGCTACACACATGATGATCTTGATGCATTGATGTAGATTAAATCACCCACAGGGACATACAAGGAGTTAAAATGCAACAAACAGTAATGTGATGGAATATTATAGTAAATAACAGATATAATAGTAAAACAATGAACACGCTGCAAAATGTATTATTGTACGTCATACTTTCAGTTCAGGATACTTTGTGGTATTAGTGCTTGTCCTGAAGTAGAGAATCTGAATATTTGTCCACCATTGCGTGTTTAAGAGGCATCATCTTTCATATTCACAAACCTGAGATTTAATCATCCCCAGAAGCGCGCGACCGTTGACAGCAACTGACGTCGCGAGCACGCGCACGCAGATACGTTCGTACTCCTCCGTCCTCCAGTTAAAGGTTGTCAAACATTCTAGTGAAGAGCAGCAGCGACTAAACTCGATGTTTTTACGTTAGAAGTACACATAAATGGCGTAAAAGCTGCGCGTGGGCACGTTTAGAGGCTACGTCACTGTACGGGTCGTAACGTGATGACGTCACGGTTGCGACCAAACTTTTAGCTGAGTCTAGTTTTACGCAGATTAACAGATGTATTATGGACGACAACTCGGATCAAACGTAACAAAAAAACCCACTTAAAAAAAACATCTAAACTCAAGCGGGGCGCCATCGATAAAATAAACTATTAACGTTAAGTTTGTTTTATACATTGCTGTTTTCTAATCTGCAAGCTTCCGCTTAGAAAGAAGCTGATTGGTCTACAGGTTGCTCGCTTCCGTTTAGAAAGAAGCCGATTGGTCCACAGGTTACGGTAGGACGCCGATACGCAATTCTCATTGGCCCGCATTGGCCGTCACTCAAACAAGTCCCGCCCCCTCGTATTTTTTGACAGTGGCTAAGACGCTGAAGCTAATCGATGAGCTAACACAGCTAGCCGTCTGCTGTACGCGAACCCGCGGTCAGAAAAGTCTCAGACACACAAACGAGGAGCCGCTTCTTGTGATAAACTGCCTCCGCTTCTCGGACGTCTTCACGAGCGTGACTACGTGGACACGAGAATCACAAAAAGCTTGTTTACCTCTCGCGCTACTTGTGCACCGCACTCTTCTTCATACTGTGATGTCCGTAAAGCGCATGCGCGGATGGATACCTTCCCAGCTGTGTTTTTGGGGGGGTGGTGGTGGTGGTGGGGGGGGGGGGGGGGGTTGTGTAACTTCCGTATGGAAGTCCGTTAGCGACGAAAATAAATAAATAATATAAATACATAAACACCGTCGGTCAGAAATATGAATGTTTTCAAATACGAAAACATGAAATATGAATGTTTTCAAAATATCACAATATCACAAAAAAAGGAATCAATAGGGAGCAAATTATTTATTAATATATATATATATATATATATATATATATATATATATATATATATTTATTTATATATATAAACATATATATATATATTTATATATATATATATACACATATATATACATATATATTTATAAATATATAAATCAATTTATATAACAACAAATCACAAAACAACCACAAGATTTTTAATAAATAAAAATATATTTGAGCTTCAGTTGAAATTAGTTGAGTTCTTGTTTCACTTTGTCACAAAAAACTAAATAAACCAAAAAAAAGAAAAAGATGTTTCTGGAAGCTGGTGAATCCGTTTATATATTATTGTTTCGACTTAATATCACAAATAAAAGGAGTCAATAGGGAGGAAATTATTTATTAAGTAATATATATATATATATATATATATATATATATATATATATATATATATATATATATATATATATATATATGCGATTTTAATTTAAATTTAGGTCCGGCCTCGCGCTTCCGCAGCTTCGCCGGACTATTGCTGAATTTCAGCCTTAAAGGCTAAAGATATCGGTGAACTTCGGTGTGCAGGTCGACTCTTAAACGGTCGTTGCGCCACCTGCTGTTCTGGAGTATGAAACACATGGGAAGCAGTTGCAGTTGCAGAAGTATCAGTGGTGGCTTTAATTCAGCCTTTAAGGTTGAATTATACTTAATAATAATAATAATAATAATAATAATAATAATAATAATAATTATACTTAAGCAAGCCAGACGTGAAAGCACGTATTGTAGTTTCTGTCCTTAACGAGCGCCGCGCGAGCGACTCGCGAGCCTCTCAAAGCAGTCAGACTACCTGCCGCCTCGCGCTGCAAGCTCATCGTCCTTTAATTAAACATTAATCGCGCAAAGCCGCCTCTGATACCTGTCCGCTGTCCTTCACATCTTCACCTCATCCAACCAGACGTCAGGTCATTTGTTCAAGACAACACAGACTGGACTTTTACCAACGAAGAAGAAAAACTGAACTGAAAACATGAAAAACACTTATTGCTTTTGTATAAAGTGAATGAACTGCTGGTCTTTAACATCTTTAAGGTAAGAAACAGACTGAACATGGACCAAAGAAGGAGTGGTTTGTCCCTCACAGGGACCCTTACTACTGAACATGGACCAAAGAAGGAGTGGTTTGTCCCTCACAGGGACCCTTACTACTGAACATGGACCAAAGAAGGAGTGGTTTGTCCCTCACAGGGACCCTTACTACTGAACATGGACCAAAGAAGGAGTGGTTTGTCCCTCACAGGGACCCTTACTACTGAACATGGACCAAAGAAGGAGTGGTTTGTCCCTCACAGGGACCCTTACTACTGAACATGGACCAAAGAAGGAGTGGTTTGTCCCTCACAGGGACCCTTACTACTGAACATGGACCAAAGAAGGAGTGGTTTGTCCCTCACAGGGACCCTTACTACTGAACATGGACCAAAGAAGGAGTGGTTTGTCCCTCACAGGGACCCTTACTACTGAACATGGACCAAAGAAGGAGTGGTTTGTCCCTCACAGGGACCCTTACTACTGAACATGGACCAAAGAAGGAGTGGTTTGTCCCTCACAGGGACCCTTACTACTGAACAGTACCTGTTCATAATAAATAAAACAGATGTATAAACTATATATGTATGTATGTTAACTTGTTGCTCCAGAGTGCTGTTATATTGTTCTGATAACATCACTTTACAATAAAAGCTGCAATACACTAGTTTTTACTTTATTGAATTTGGCGCATAATGAGACTACTTTTTATATATATATATATATATATATATATATATATATATATATATATATATATATATATATATATATATATATATATATACACACACACACACACACACACACATTCACACACATTTGTGAATGTGTATGTGTGCGTGTATCTATCTGTGTATCTATGTGTGTTTCTGGGACCTCCAGCTTGTCTTCTGAACTGGTGAACTGGACTTGTGGGTCCAGGACGACGTGTCGGTAAAACAGGAAGTCTCTCCGGCCCTCGAAGGTCTCCGTCATTCCGCCCGGCAACAGCAGCCTGCGCACCAGATTCTCAACGTGAGCGCCGCTGAAGCGCATCTCCGTGGGGCTGCGCAAAGTTGAAAAAAATGTACTCGCATTATTATTATTATTACATAAAATAGTTTCTCAAAATAATAACATAGAATGTCAAAAATAAAGCGATACTTTTTTTAAAAGTTAGTATCTCCAAAAAATTCTTAGTTTAGCAAAGTAATTATTTAGTATTTACATACAACCCTTTCCAAAGTAATAATTTAAAATCTCAAAATAATGATTTAGTATCCAATAAAAACAGTTAGTATGTCCTAAAAATTCATACTATCTGAAAATAATTCTTCCTAACTATATTTTAAGATGTGCCATATTCAGTTTCTCATTCCAGCTGTTGTCTTTCCCTTAATGTTGTAATTATTTTATTTTTGTAAACATGCTCATCTCACACAAATGTCATGTAGTGACACAGGAAACAGTACGAAGGATCTATGACTGACGATGCTGAGGAAAGTATGCACATAATCCATACAGTCCTTATGGTATTCATAAAGCAGGCGCGTGAGGGGTCGGGTGAGGGGTCGGGTGAGGGGTCGGGTGAGGGGTCGGGTGAGGGGCCAGGGGAGGGACAAGGGGA
Organism: Clinocottus analis; assembly: GCF_023055335.1. NCBI lineage: Eukaryota > Metazoa > Chordata > Actinopteri > Perciformes > Cottidae > Clinocottus > Clinocottus analis. The sequence continues at coordinate 574,917 of NW_027176153.1, forward strand.
GAGGCCAGGGGAGGGGCCAGGTGAGGGGCCAGTCGAGGGTCGTTTCTCAGCCTCAGACTGAAGTTCTGGAGCTCCAGCGGAGCCGATTCCATGTGCCTGAAACAAAACACATAAATAAATATGTATAACAAACAACTCCACACAAGCTGTTCATTGTAGAGGTCACAGTGTGAAGGTCACAGCGTGAAGGTCACAGTGTGGAGGTCACAGTGTGAAGGTCACAGTGTGAAGGTCACAGCGTGAAGGTCACAGTGTGGAGGTCACAGTGTGGAGGTCACAGTGTGGAGGTCACAGTGTGGAGGTAACAGTGTGGAGGTAACAGTGTGAAGGTCACAGTGTGAAGGTCACAGTGTGGAGGTCACAGTGTGGAGGTCACAGTGTGGAGGTCACTGTGTGAAGGTCACAGTGTGGAGGTCACAGTGTGGAGGTCATAGGGTGAAGGTCACAGTGTGGAGGTCACAGTGTGGAGGTCACAGTGTGGAGGTCACAGTGTGGAGGTCACAGTGTGAAAGTCACAGTGTGGAGGTCACTGTGTGGAGGTCACTGTGTGGAGGTCACTGTGTGAAGGTCACTGTGTGAAGGTCACAGTGTGAAGGTCACAGTGTGGAGGTCACTGTGTGAAGGTCACAGTGTGAAGGTCACAGTGTGGAGGTCACAGTGTGGAGGTCACTGTGTGGAGGTCACAATGTGAAGGTCACAGTGTGGAGGTCACAGTGTGAAGGTCACAGTGTGGAGGTCACAGTGTGGAGGTAACAGTGTGAAGGTCACAGTGTGAAGGTCACAGTGTGGAGGTCACAGTGTGGAGGTAACAGTGTGAAGGTCACAGTGTGAAGGTCACAGTGTGGAGGTCACAGTGTGGAGGTCACAGTGTGGAGGTCACAGTGTGGAGGTCACAGTGTGAAGGTCACAGTGTGGAGGTCACAGTGTGGAGGTCACAGTGTGAAGGTCACAGTGTGGAGGTCACATTGTGGAGGTCACAGTGTGGAGGTCACAGTGTGGAGGTCACAGTGTGGAGGTCACATTGTGGAGGTCACAGTGTGGAGGTCACTTTGTGGAGGCGGGCGTACATGCTGAGGCGTTTCTGGGCCACGTGAATGCGCAGCGTCTTCTCAGAGCAGAAGGCGTGGTACTCGTCCTGCTGCGGCTGCTTCAGGGTTCCCTGGTTCTCCTGGTACCACTGCTGCTTCTTCTGCAGCGCCTGCGTCTCCTGAACACACGGCAACACTAATGAAGCTGCGCTCGTGTCGCCGCCGTGTGTGTCGTGCGGGGCCAAAGGGGAGGAGTACCTCTTCACAGAGCTGCTGGATGAGCTCGGCCCGCCGCACCAGCCTCTGCCTGCACTCCTCCAGGGCGTCCTGCTGGAGCCGCCGGGCGTCTGCAGGGCTCAGAGCCTCCGGGTGGTCCATCCGGACCAGCAGGGGGGCCAAGATGTCCTCCTTCCTCTGCTGCAGCCACGCCCGCTCCTCGGCCGCCTGCCGCTCCTACCACGCACAACAGGCGAGTAAAGGTGACCGTGTGTGTGTGTGTGTGTGTGTGTGTCTGTGTCTGTGTGTGTCTGTGTGTGTGCATCTCACCATGTCCTGTCTCTGCTTGCGGGCCCTGGCAGCTCCCGTGGTCGTCCATGGCGACAGCAGCAGGACAGCGCCCCTGCTCTCCCGCTCTCTGCTGCTCAGGATGAAGCTCACCTGCTCGTCACATTGTCAGGTGGGGAACACGCACACGTATGTGAATGAGGACATGTGAAGCCTCTCATGGTGCAGAGAGCGGCCAGAAGGCTTCTACCTCTTTCTGAGACTCTTGGATTTGGAAAAGCATCTTGTTCTCGTCCTCCATCAGATCCACCAGCTCCTGACTCAGAGCCAAGGGCTGCAGGGGGCAGGGGTCCACCTACACACACACACACACACACACACACACACACACACACACACACACACACACACACACACACACACACACACACGCTCGTTATTAGAAAACATTAAATAAATGTTCACTGCTATGCTGAACTCAATTATATCCATTGATTAAGCAGATGAAATCCACCAGGTTGCTA
>NW_027176153.1:584472-604472 GCF_023055335.1 Clinocottus analis
ATGAATCATAGACTTCTATACAACCAGAAGAGTCGCCCCCTGGTGGTCAGGAGAGAGAATGCAGCTTCAACACATGAAGCATAGACTTCTATACAACCAGAGGAGTCGCCCCCTGGTGGTCAGGAGAGAGAATGCAGCTTCAACACATGAAGCATAGACTTCTATACAACCAGAGGAGTCGCCCCCTGGTGGTCAGGAGAGAGAATGCAGCTTCAACACATGAAGCATAGACTTCTATACAACCAGAGGAGTCGCCCCCTGGTGGTCAGGAGAGAGAATGCAGCTTCAACACATGAAGCATAGACTTCTATACAACCAGAGGAGTCGCCCCCTGGTGGTCAGGAGAGAGAATGCAGCTTCAACACATGAAGCATAGACTTCTATACAACCAGAGGAGTCGCCCCCTGGTGGTCAGGAGAGAGAATGCAGCTTCAACACATGAATCATAGACTTCTATACAACCACAGGAGTCGCCCCCTGGTGGTCAGGAGAGAGAATGCAGCTTTAACACATGAAGCATAGACTTCTATACAACCAGAGGAGTCGCCCCCTGGTGGTCAGGAGAGAGAATGCAGCTTCAACACATGAAGCATAGACTTCTATACATCCAGAGGAGTCGCCCCCTGGTGGTCAGGAGAGAGAATGCAGCTTCAACACATGAAGCATAGACTTCTATACAACCAGAGGAGTCGCCCCCTGGTGGTCAGGAGAATGACGGCTCCACTCACAGTCCAGGTCTCTGTAGGCGGTCAGCCTCTGAACCAGACCGCTTGGCATCAGGTACGGAGCGAACTCCTCCAGCTTGGCTTTCCTGTAGCGGGTCAGCCTCTGTCGGCCCGGCCAGCGGCTCTCCAGGTCTGAGGAGCAAAAGCCTTGTTTACGTTCTCCATCTCTACAGGATGTAACAGACACACACACCTCATGTGGAGGAACCGCACCTTCCTTTGAGATGCTGATGGGACTGATCCAGGATCGAGGCATCTCGAAAACACGGTGCTTCAGTTGAGTCTGGGAAGGTAAAATGTGTGTGTATGAGGTTATGGATGCACACACACAGACACACACACGCACGCACACACGCACACACACACACACACACACTCACACACGCACACACCTCCTCAGTATCAGGGATGATGTTGCTCATCATCTTCAGCTCCCTTTTCTTGGCGACATCAACAAGCAGCTGCTTTTTGCTCATCGCACCGAACAGGACCGGCTCCCACGTCTTCAGATCCTCCAGGTCGAACGCCATGTCCTACACACACACACGCACGCACATATATATATATATATATATATATATATATATATATATATATCGATCGATCGATCGATCTTCAACACGATCGATCGATCGATCGATCGATCGATATATATATATATATATATATATATACACACATGTATTTGTATGTGTGTATATATACATGTGTGTGTGTTTCTACATTAGAGTCATAGGTCAGGGTGTGGGCGGGGCTGTGACTCACAGTGCAGCCGCTGCTGCAGTCCTGCATGTTGACGTAGTAGTTGAGGTGGTTCCACACGCTCTCCACCCCCAGGAAGTGCTGGTGGTCGGTGGCGTAGCGGCTGCCGCTCAGCGGGTCGATGAAGAAGTTCTCCTGGACGCCGCGGCTCCCCGCCAGCACCAGCACCCAGCAGTGCACCCGCAGGCCATGCAGGGGGTCATGGGGTCGCTGCCCCTCCTGCTGCTGGAGGGAGAGGTTACAGGTTGTATGTTCAACACACACACAGACACAGACACACGCACAGACACACACACAGACGCACACACATATGAACACGCACGCATGGACACACAGACACACGCACACACAAGCACAAACGCACACAGACACACACACACAGACACACACACACACACAGACAGACACACAGACAGACACACAGAGACACACACACACACAGACACACACACACACACACAGACAGACACACACACACACACACACACACACAGACAGACACACACACACACACACACAGACAGACACACAGACAGACACACACACAGACACAGACACACACAGACACACACAGACACACAGACAGACACACACACACACACACACAGACAGACACACAGACAGACACACAGACAGACACACAGAGACACACACAGAGACACACACACACACACACAGACACAGACACACACACAGACACACAGCCTCCCTGCCCTCTTCTCTGTGCGGCCTCGTGCGTTACCTGCTCTCCCGCGCGCCGCTTTGCGTCCTGCTGCTGCTTCTCTTCTTGCTGCGTCAGAAATCGACTCTTCAGCTCCTTCGGAGGTTTCACCAGGTATTTGTTGTCCTGAGGCTCCTGCTCGGCGACCTCACTCTGCACGCACACGGATCACAAGGCCGTTGTACACGTCCCGCCCCCTTCACACGCGTGTGTGTACGGCGGCGGTGCGGTCGCGTACGAGTACCTGGACCTGGGCGGCCAGCACGGGGCAGTCCATCGCGCGGCGGTCCAGCAGACACATCTCCCTGACGGCGTAGCCGCTGACGCAGTAGGCGTCGTAGTTGCTGCCGAGCAGCAGGCTGCACAGCAGAGTGCTGGAGTCCAGACACGAGGCCCTCTGGCTCTGCAGCACCAAGCTGGAGGAGACCAGCACCCTGGGCTGGACACACGCACACACACACGCACACGCACACACACACACACGCACACACACAGTGCATATACACACACGTATAGTCATCTTTCTGTCCCTCCATCACCGTGAGAGGTTCCTCACCAGTTCCACCGGCGGCTGCAGCGGTTCCAGAGACAGGAAGTCGGCCACGAAGGAGGCGCATCCGCTCCAGGTGAAGAGTTCAGGGAAGCCAGTCGGCGTTGGCCGCAGAGTCGTAGACACAAACTTCTGAATGTTAGAATAAAAACACATACAGGAGTTACACAGACATCGCATGATTATCTGGAATTTTTTATTTAGAAAAAATTCAAAAATTCAAATTTTTTAAAACTTTTTTTTCCATTAAATAAAAAAACAACTTGTTCCTCTGGAAAAAAAATAAAGAAAAGCATGACACTGTTGTAGAGTTGGATTGTCCCACGTCACCTGAACGCCACACTCGTTGACTGGGCAGAGCAGCAGCGGCTTGCGGTTGGGGCACATGTGAGAATACTGACGCTTGAAGCTGGCGGCCATGGCCAGCAGTCTGGTCTCACTGGGGGAGTTCAGCCTGTGGGACTCAGGACACAGCGAGTCTTCATCCTGCAGCTTCAGGCTGACATGAGAATACACCATGTTATACCTCCTGACATGAGAATACACCATGTTATACCTCCTGACATGAGAATACACCATGTTATACCTCCTGACATGAGAATACACCATGTGATACCTCCTGACATGAGAATACACCATGTGATACCTCCTGACATGAGAATACACCATGTGATACCTCCTGACATGAAAATACACCATGTGATACCTCCTGACATGAGAATACACCATGTTATACCTCCTGACATGAGAATACACCATGTTATACCTCCTGACATGAGAATACACCATGTGATACCTCCTGACATGAGAATACACCATGTGATACCTCCTGACATGAGAATACACCATGTGATACCTCCTGACATGAGAATACACCATGTTATACCTCCTGACATGAGAATACACCATGTGATACCTCCTGACATGAGAATACACCATGTGATACCTCCTGACATGAGAATACACCATGTGATACCTCATGACATGAGAATACACCATGTGATACCTCTACATGACACAAAGCACATGTAGACTGGTTGGTAAACTCCCAGGACCCCCCAGCAGTCTCTGAGGGTGAAGAGCTGGTCCACTGTTCCACGACCGGGCCGGACTCCACACTGCTCCTCTTGAATCTGAGGTTCAGCAAGTGGTCGAAGCCTCTTCTCAGCATCCTGGCATAAGCTTTCTGAGCAGTGTGGTACCTGATAGTTCAGCACACTCTCCGGTTCCCCTTCAGTCCATGGGCTCTGTTCCCCACCCCCATGATTGAAGAGGCGTGTCAGCGCAGACAGACCAACAACGTCCAGCGTTGTCAGCATCTCAGGGTCTCATTCCACCGACGCCACCAAGGAGCTTTTTAACTCCCCTAGTGGCCTCCAGCAGGGATATGGGTGCAGCCCCCCAAGTCTTCAGGCGCTGCCCCCTCTCCAGGAGACATGTTGTCCGGGTTTAGGAGTTCCTCAAAGTGCTCTTTCCACCGCCCACGATGTCCCGGTCTGGGTCAGCAGTTCCCCTCCTCCGCTGAGAACAGCTGGGCTCGGCCCTGCTTTCCCTTCCTGATCCGTCGGATGCTTTGTCAGAAGCTGCTTGAGGCCAGCAGGAAGTCCTCCTCCATTAGTGTTAGCATCGTGACGCCGCCGCTGAAGCCCTCCTGGTCTGCTGACTATTCGTCAGCTCCAACACCGATGACCTTCTGACCTCACCTCCTAGCGGCCGTGTCCACAATGAAGGCTTTGAACAAGGTCCACTCGGATTCCATGTCCCCAACCTCCCTCTGGATGTGTGAGAAGTTCTTCTGGAGGTGGGAGTTGAAGACCTCCAGGACAGGATCCTCCACCAAACGTTCCCAGTTCACCCTCACTACACATTTGGGCTTGCCAGGTCTTTCCAGCAGGCTCCATCTGATCCAACTCACCACCAGCTGGTGATCAGGTGACCGCTCTGCTCCTCTCTTCAGCCGAGTGTCCAAGACATACGGCTCAGATGAGGAGATACCGTCGCAAAGTCCATCATTGCTCTCCGGCCTCAGGGGTTCTGGTACCAGGAACACTTATGAGACTCCTGATGCTCCAACACGGTGTTCTGGTACCAGGAGAACGATGGAGGCGGCGTCCTCTCCAGGACCCTCCCACCGCCTCCAAGAAGGCCGGATCCTCTGAGCTGCTGTTGGCTGCGTGAGCACAGACAGCAGTCAGAGCCTTACTGCCCCAGGTGCAGGGAGGTGACCCTCTGGTTCTCCGGGGAAAACTCCAACACGGCGGCGCTCAGCCGGGGGCTCGATCCCCACTCCCGCCTGGCGCCTCCGTGTGTGTGTGTGTGTGTGTGTGTGTGTGTGTGTGTGTGTCTGTGTGTAAGTATATATTTACTCACAGAAGCTCACAAGGAGTTGAAACTTGGGGCAGTGGCTCTTCCTCCTGGTTTTGTGTCTCCTCCTCTTCTGACTCCTGCAATGTCTCCATCTTTCAGGACGAACCGTGAAGTTTAACAAGCGACCAGCAGCTCACGATGACTCACATGCCGTCACCCAGTGAAAATACACAATGAGAATGGAAATACATGAAAATCTCAGTAACTTGTGTACTGTGTAATGGTTTCGTACATAAACAGAGTACACACTGGGTCGTTCATACTGGGACTAGTGCTGTACAGCTGTGTGATGATATTATTTGAATTGAATGAGTAACTGTGTGTAAAGTATTTACATATGCCTACATATATATATATATATATATATATATATATATATATATATATATACATATATATATATATATATATACATATACATATATATATATATATATATATATATATATATATATATATATATATATATATAAAATATGTGTAAACATAGTACTAATGTACTAATGTAATGTACACTATAAGAGAGTACATTGAGAGTACTTTTACCTTGGATACTTTAAGTATATTTAGGTGTTTTCTCTTTTATTTAAACTTGTTGTCATTATTGTTCATAATCAGAAGTTAAAATAAGAAGACAACGTTCTAACTTGTTGTTTACGGCAACAGACCAGTTAAAATGAGGTATGAATGATGATGTATTACTTTGTACTAAAATACTTGAAGTTGTACTTACAGTTTTATTGGAGATCCTGTTTCGTTTACGAACACCAGGGCCGTTGTGCCCACGCCGTGTCCATGGAAACAGCCGGACGTGATGACGTAGAGACACGTCGCCTGAACGTGCTCTCGGAGATTACGTCATAGATTCAGTTTCCGTTATTCTTTTTTCTTTCTTTTTTTTAAATACGGAAAAATACCAAGATAGTAATTTATTAAAGCTACATAAAACATCTTTACCATGTCAGTTCATTGTTAGCTTTAATAATAGATTCAGTTATGTATAATAATATATATTATTTAAATATCTTGAACGTTGTTGAAGGTTTTTTTAACGGTGTGTTCTTTAACGCAGCTCAAACTACTCGTTTACACACAAAAAAGCAGAAATAACCGTGTAAATATATATATTAATATATAGTAATTTGACCAAGAGAGTAGCGGGCTTACGTTGCTCTTCTATTGTTGGTTATTTCATATTTAATATAGTTTGTTCAGCGGGTATTTAATATGATATATGTAAATTCGCTAACGTTGCTAAATACAAATAATCCGCTGTGTTCTTGAACAAAGCTCCGTTAGATTTCCTCGTCAGTGCACCGGACGACGCATGCGCACATCGATACCTTCCGGGCAGCGAGCACAACAACAGCAGAAAACCCAGCTGTGCTGTTGCAATTCATTCTCTTCTTCGGGGTTTATTTCGTTTCTCTGCACCTGCTTTCACGCGCGGCTCACTCCCGCGTGTGCTCGCGTCCCTCGATGCGCGCTCCCGTGCTCGTGACGCTGTGTGTTTGGGTGCTGAGTGATGCGGCGTCTCGTCAGTTCACTGAGGAGGAGATGGCTGCTGTCAGGTAACAACAGGAAGCAGAGGAGGAGTACTCATAAAGTACAAGTACTCATGAATTACTGCTGTCAGGTAACAACAGGAAGCAGAGGAGGAGTACTCATAAAGTACAAGTACTCATGAAGTACTGCTGTCAGGTAACAACAGGAAGCAGAGGAGGAGTACTCATAAAGTACAAGTACTCATGAATTACTGCTGTCAGGTAACAACAGGAAGCAGAGGAGGAGTACTCATAAAGTACAAGTACTCATGAAGTACTGCTGTCAGGTAACAACAGGAAGCAGAGGAGGAGTACTCATAAAGTACAAGTACTCATGAATTACTGCTGTCAGGTAACAACAGGAAGCAGAGGAGGAGTACTCATAAAGTACAAGTACTCATGAAGTACTGCTGTCAGGTAACAACAGGAAGCAGAGGAGGAGTACTCATAAAGTACAAGTACTCATGAAGTACTGCTGTCAGGTAACAACAGGAAGCAGAGGAGGAGTACTCATAAAGTACAAGTACTCATGAAGTACTGCTGTCAGGTAACAACAGGAAGCAGAGGAGGAGTACTCATAAAGTACAAGTACTCATGAAGTACTGCTGTCAGGTAACAACAGGAAGCAGAGGAGGAGTACTCATAAAGTACAAGTACTCATGAAGTACTGCTGTCAGGTAACAACAGGAAGCAGAGGAGGAGTACTCATAAAGTACAAGTACTCATGAAGTACTGCTGTCAGGTAACAACAGGAAGCAGAGGAGGAGTACTCATAAAGTACAAGTACTCATGAAGTACTGCTGTCAGGTAACAACAGGAAGCAGAGGAGGAGTACTCATAAAGTACAAGTACTCATGAAGTACTGCTGTCAGGTAACAACAGGAAGCAGAGGAGGAGTACTCATAAAGTACAAGTACTCATGAAGTACTGCTGTCAGGTAACAACAGGAAGCAGAGGAGGAGTACTCATAAAGTACAAGTACTCATGAAGTACTGCTGTCAGGTAACAACAGGAAGCAGAGGAGGAGTACTCATAAAGTACAAGTACTCATGAAGTACTGCTGTCAGGTAACAACAGGAAGCAGAGGAGGAGTACTCATAAAGTACAAGTACTCATGAAGTACTGCTGTCAGGTAACAACAGGAAGCAGAGGAGGAGTACTCATAAAGTACAAGTACTCATGAAGTACTGCTGTCAGGTAACAACAGGAAGCAGAGGAGGAGTACTCATAAAGTACAAGTACTCATGAAGTACTGCTGTCAGGTAACAACAGGAAGCAGAGGAGGAGTACTCATAAAGTACAAGTACTCATGAAGTACTGCTGTCAGGTAACAACAGGAAGCAGAGGAGGAGTACTCATAAAGTACAAGTACTCATGAAGTACTGCTGTCAGGTAACAACAGGAAGCAGAGGAGGAGTACTCATAAAGTACAAGTACTCATGAAGTACTGCTGTCAGGTAACAACAGGAAGCAGAGGAGGAGTACTCATAAAGTACAAGTACTCATGAAGTACTGCTGTCAGGTAACAACAGGAAGCAGAGGAGGAGTACTCATAAAGTACAAGTACTCATGAAGTACTGCTGTCAGGTAACAACAGGAAGCAGAGGAGGAGTACTCATAAAGTACAAGTACTCATGAAGTACTGCTGTCAGGTAACAACAGGAAGCAGAGGAGGAGTACTCATAAAGTACAAGTACTCATGAAGTACTGCTGTCAGGTAACAACAGGAAGCAGAGGAGGAGTACTCATAAAGTACAAGTACTCATGAAGTACTGCTGTCAGGTAACAACAGGAAGCAGAGGAGGAGTACTCATAAAGTACAAGTACTCATGAAGTACTGCTGTCAGGTAACAACAGGAAGCAGAGGAGGAGTACTCATAAAGTACAAGTACTCATGAAGTACTGCTGTCAGGTAACAACAGGACGCAGAGGAGGAGTACTCATAAAGTACAAGTACTCATGAAGTACTGCTGTCAGGTAACAACGAGACACAGAGCAGTACTCATGAAGTACACATGCATACTGAAATACTGGATTAACTCTAGTCTCACTCTCTGGTCTCACTCTCTAGTCTCACTCTCTAGTCTCACCCTCTGGTCTCACTCTCTGGTCTCACTCGTTAGTCTCACTCTCTGGTCTCACTCTTTAGTCTCAATCCAGTCTCACTCTTCAGTCTTACTCTCTAGTCTCACTCTCTGGTCTCACTCTCTGGTCTCACTCGTTGGTCTCACTCTTTAGTCTCAATCCAGTCTCACTCTTCAGTCTTACTCTCTAGTCTCACTCTCTGGTCTAACTCTCTAGTCTCACTCTTTAGTCTCACTCTCTTGTCTCACTCTTTAGTCTCACTCTTCAGTCTCACTCTCTTGTCTCACTCTTTAGTCTCACTCTTCAGTCTCACTCTCTAGTGTCACTCTTCAGTCTCACTCTCTAGTGTCACTCTTTAGTCTCACTCTGTGGTCTCACTCGTTAGTCTCACTCTGTGGTCTCACTCGTTAGTCTCACTCTCTGGTCTCACTCGTTAGTCTCACTCTCTGGTCTCACTCGTTAGTCTCACTCTCTGGTCTCACTCTTCAGTCTCACTCTTCAGTCTCACTCTCTAGTGTCACTCTTCAGTCTCACTCTCTAGTGTCACTCTAGTCTCACTCTCTGGTCTCACTCGTTAGTCTCACTCTCTGGTCTCTGGTCTCACTCGTTAGTCTCACTCTCTAGTCTCACTCTCTAGTGTCACTCTTCAGTCTCACTCTCTAGTGTCACTCTTTAGTCTCACTCTGTGGTCTCACTCTCTGGTCTCACTCTTTAGTCTCACTCTTCATGTTTTTTAGGCAGCGCATCAAATCCATGTTCTACCACGCCTACAATAGTTACCTTGACAAGGCCTTCCCCTACGACGAGCTCCGCCCACTTACCTGTGACGGACAGGACACCTGGGGCAGGTACGGTGACATCATCAGGTTTTATAATTAATGTATTTATTTAATGTAACTTTCTTCTTTCCTTTTTATATTTTGAATGGTCTCTGATTATTTTTTACTTGTTTATTCAATCATTTGTTGTCATTTTATTGTCTATTATTGTTAGTTTAAAGTGCTTAATAATAATAATAATAATAATAATAATAATAATAATAATAATAATAATCAGCAGCAGCATTATTAAAATGATACATATTTTACTTTTCACTTCATAACATTCTTGGGTCACAGCAAAACATATTTAGGATTTTCATAATTTGATATTTGCAGTCTGTTCTTCAGAAATCTGTTATTAGTGTATTGATATGTGTTCATATTTATTTAATCCATTCGTTAATTTATCCTCCATCTTGGCTCCACAGCTTCTCTCTCACTCTGATCGACGCTCTGGACACTCTGCTGGTGAGACACAGACTCAAAGTCTTTTATTTATCTATATATATATATATGTATATATGTGTATGTATGTATGTATATATATATATATATATATATATATATATATATATATATATATATATATATATATATATATACATATATATATATATGTATATATATATATGTATATATATATATATATATATATATATATATATACATATATATATATATGTATATATATATATATATGTATATATATATATATATATATATATATATATACATATATATATATATATATATATATATATATATATATATATATATATATCTCATAAAGCCTGTTTCTCTGGAAGGTTCTGGGGAACCAGACAGAGTTCCAGCGCGTTGCGTCGCTGCTTCAGGACACGGTGAGCTTCGACATCGACGTCAACGCGTCCGTGTTCGAGACCAACATCAGAGGTGTGTGTGTGTGTGTGTGTGTGTGTGTGTGTGGGTGTGTGGGTGTGTGTGTGTGTGTGATGATCTGGCCAAAAGGCAATAGCACAGTCCACACAGTGACACAAACAGCACAGATACCATACAGCATGACAAACACATGAGAAAATAGGTGTGTGTGTGTGTGTGTGTGTGTGTGTGTGTGTGTGTGTGTGTGTGTGTGTGTGTGTGTGTGTGTGTGTGTGTGTGTGTAGTGGTGGGCGGTCTCCTCTCTGCTCACCTCTTGTCAGGTCGTGGGGCGATGGATCTGGAGCCCGGTTGGCCGTGTGCAGGACCGCTGCTGAGGATGGCTGAGGACGCAGCCAGGAGACTGCTGCCTGGTGAGAGACACACACACACACGCACACACACACGCACACACACGCACACACACGCTGACCCCTCCCCTCAGCGTTCCAGACCCCCTCCGGCATGCCGTACGGCACGGTGAACCTGCGGCGCGGCGTGGGCCCCACAGAGACGCCGGTGACCTGCACGGCCGGCGTGGGCTCCTTCATCCTGGAGTTCAGCACGCTGAGCCGGCTCACCGGGGACGCCGCCTACGAGGACGCCGCCCGCAGAGCGCTGAGGGCGCTGTGGGGGACGCGCTCACCCATCGGGCTGGTGAGGACGCCTGTCTGTCTGCTCGCCTGTCTGTCTGCTCGCCTGTCTGTCTGTTTGTCTGTTTGTCTGCACGCCTGTGTGTCTCTACCTGTGTGTCTGTCTCTACCTGTGTGTGTGTGTGTGTGTGTGTGTGTGTGTGTGTGTGTCTGTCTGTCTCTACCTGTGTGTCTCTACCTGTGTGTCTCTACCTGTGTGTCTCTCTGTCCAGGTGGGGAACCACATTGACGTCTTGTCTCAGAAGTGGGTCGCTCAGGACGCCGGCATCGGAGCCGGGGTTGACTCGTACTTTGAGTACCTGGTGAAGGGAGCCATCATGCTGCAGGACGAGGAGCTGCTTGACATGTTCCTGGGTACGACCATGATGGAGACCACGACCACCACCACGACCACCACCACGACCACGACCACCACCACGACCACCACCACGACCACCACCACCACCACGACCACGACCACCACCACGACCACCACGACCACGACCACGACCACCACCACCACCACCACCACCACCACCACGACCACCACGACCACGACCACGACCACGACCACCACCACCACCACCACCACCACGACCACCACCACGACCACGACCACCACCACCACGACCACCACGACCACGACCACCACCACCACCACCACCACCACGACCACGACCACCACCACCACCACGACCACGACCACCACCACCACGACCACCACGACCACGACCACCACCACCACCACGACCACCACCACCACCACGACCACCACGACCACGACCACCACCACGACCACCACCACGACCACCACCACCACGACCACCACCACCACCACCACGACCACGACCACCACCACCACCACCACCACCACCACGACCACCACCACGACCACCACCACGACCACGACCACCACCACGACCACCACCACCACCACGACCACGACGACCACGACCACCACCACCACCACCACCACGACCACCACCACCACCACGACCACCACGACCACGACCACCACCACGACCACCACCATGACCACCACCACCACCACCACGACCACCACCACGACCACCACCACCACGACCACTACGACCACCACGACCACTACGACCACCACCACCACGACCACCACGACCACTACGACCACCACCACCACCACCACCACGACCACCACCACCAAGACCACCACCACCACCACGACCACAATGACCACAACGACCACCACGACCAAGACCACCACCACCACGACCACCACCACCACGACCAAGACCACCACCACGACCACCACCACCACGACCACCACCACCACCACCACCACGACCACCACCACCACTACCACCACCACCAAGACCACCATCACCACCACGACCACGACCACCACCACGACCACCACCACGACCACCACCATGACCACCACCACCACCACCACCACCACGACCACTACGACCACCACGACCACCACCACCACCACCACCACGACCACCACCACCACGACCACCACCACCAAGACCACCACCACCACCACGACCACAATGACCACGACGACCAAGACCACCACCACCACCACCACGACCAAGACCACCACCACGACCACCACCACCACGACCACCACCACGACCACCACAACCACCACCACTACCACCACCACCAAGACCACCATCACCACCACGACCACCACGACCAAGACCACCACCACCACCACCACGACCACCACCACCACGACCACCACCACCACCACCACTACCACCACCACTACCACCACCACGACCACCACCAAGACCACCATCACCACCACGACCACCACGACCACCACGACCACGACCACCACCACGACCACCACCACCACGACCACCACCACCATGACCACGACCACCACCACGACCACGACCACCACCACCACCACCACGACCACCACCACGACCACCACCACCACCACGACCACCACCACGACCACCACCACCACCAAGACCACCACCACCACCACAACGACTACGACCACCACCACGACCACCACCACGACCACCACCAAGACCACCACGACCACCACGACCAAGACCACCACCATGACCACCACGACCAAGACCACCACCACGACCACCACCACGACCACCACCACCACACACACTAACTTGACTGGTGCTTTCCCTCAGAGTACGACCGGGCCCTTCAGAACTACACTCGCTTTGACGACTGGTACCTGTGGGTCCAGATGCACAAAGGAACCGTCTCCATGCCGGTGTTCCAGTCTCTGGAGGCCTTCTGGCCCGGCCTGCAGGTACACACACACATACACACACACACACACACACACACACACACACATTGTCCTTGTGTCCTTAACGTGTCCTAAATGTGTCCTTGGCGTGTCCTCGTGTCCTTGGCGTGTCCCCAGTCTCTCCTGGGGAACCTGGAGGGCGCCGTGAGAACCTTCCAGAACTATTACTCTGTGTGGAGACAGTTTGGAGGCCTGCCGGAGTTCTACAGCATCCCTCAGGGCTACACCGTGGACAAGAGAGAGGGGTACCCCCTGAGACCGGGTCAGTCCCTTGTAGTCCACCACAGTATGAAATCCTTCACGTGAAGCTTTTTAAAACCTTACGGGCTTTTATTTTGAAATTCAGCAGCTGAGTGTTCCTGTTTGTGGTTCCAGAGTTGATCGAGAGCGCCATGTACCTGTTCCGGGCGACAGGTGACCACACCTACCTGCAGCTGGGCCTCGACGCGCTGGAGTCCATCGAGAAGATCAGCAGGACGCCCTGCGGCTACGCCAGCGTGAGCGCCGCTAGCTTTTAGCTCGTAGCTTTTAGCTCGTAGCTTTTAGCTCGTAGCTTTTAGCTCGTAGCTTTTAGCTCGTAGCTTCACTTTAAGGGACAGCGTGTGTGAGGTTTAGTGCCATCTAATGGTGACGGATCAGACTGCAACCTGTTGGGTGTCTCTACTGGTCTCTACCGTCTCTCCTGTCACTCCTGGTCTCTACTGGTCTCTACTGTCTCTACTGGTCTCTACTGTCTCTCCTGTAGAAAAAACTGTGTGTGTGTTGCAGGTGAAGGACCTGCGAGACCACCAGCTGGATAACCGGATGGAGTCCTTCTTCCTGGCTGAGACGGTGAAGTACCTGTACCTGCTGTTTGACCCCACCCACTTCCTGCACGGCGGGGGGGCGGAGGGGGACGGGTCGTGGGAGGCGGGCGGCGAGGCCGGGCGCTGCGTGCTCGGGGCCGGCGGCTTCGTCTTCAACACGGAGGCTCACCCGCTGGACCCGGCGGCGCTGCACTGCTGCGGGCGCCACGCGCAGGACCGCCACGCGCTGCGGGACGTCCTGCTGGGCCTGTCGGAGCCCGCCGGCCAATCGGAGCAGCCCGGACCGGCGGAAGCCCCGCCCCCCGGCCAATCGGAGAGCATCGCTCTGAAAGCGGGCGAGAGGAAGACGCCCCCGCGGTCCTGCCCGGTCCAGCCCTTCAGCGCCCGCTTCTCCGTCCTGGGACAAGTGTTCACCGGAGACTCCTGAACTCCTCTTCATCCTCTTCTTCCTCTTCATCATCTCCATCCTCTTCTTCCAGCTGCTCATTGACCACGATCGCTAAAACTAAAAGAAACAATAATTCATAAACGGATTCACCAGCTTCCAGAAACATATTTTTGTTGTTGTTTATTTTTTATGTTTTTTATTTACTCAACTAATTTAAACTGGAGCTGAAATATATTTGTATTTATTAAAAATCTTGAGGTTGTTTTGTGATTTGTTGTTATATAAATGTATTTATACATAGCTGCCAGCAGGAGGCGACAGAGTCCTCCAGAATATACAAGAAGAAGAAACCTAAACAATTTGAATTTGTGAATAAAATGATTTCCTTTTATTTAAATATATTTTTATATGAAGGTGACATCACTGATTAATAAAGTAGATAAAACATCTGTTCTATATAAAGTTATTCATCATTAATGAGTCCAGTTACAACTTCCTCCTCTCCTTTGCTTCCTCTCTCCTGTTTCCTTTCCTTTCTCCCTCTTCTCTCCTGTCTCCTCCCTCCTTTCTCTCTCTTTGGGTGTGGTTCTTTTATTTAACATCTGTGTCTCCTTCCCTCAGTCCTCTTTTGTCTTGTAAAAGTCGTTTTGCTTTGTTTCCTCCTCCCTTTCTTCCTCCCTCCTTTCCTTCCCCTTCTCCTTTCCTTTCTTCCTTCCTTTACTCCCCCTTCATTTCCTCCCCACTTTCCTCCCTATCTCCCTTTCTTCCCTCCCTCTCTCCCTTCCTTCCTCCTTCCCTCCCTCCCTCCCTCTCTCAGGGTGTGTCTGTATTGATGACATCATCATGACTAACAGTGTTTCCTTGAGTTCAATCCAAAAGTCTGTAAAACAGCTTCAAGCCGTCTCTACTGTCTCTATCCATCATTCTATTGTCTCTACTGTCTCTATCCATCCTTCTATTGTCTCTACTGTCTCTATCCATCATTCTATTGTCTCTACTGTCTCTATCCATCATTCTATTGTCTCTACTGTCTCTATCCATCCTTCTATTGTCTCTACTGTCTCTATCCATCATTCTACTGTCTCTACTGTCTCTATCCATCCTTCTATTGTCTCTACTGTCTCTATCCATCCTTCTATTGTCTCTACTGTCTATGTCCATCATTCTATTGTCTCTATTGTCTCTATCCATCATTCTACTGTCTCCACTGTCTCTATCCATCATTCTACTGTCTCTACTGTCTCTATTCATCATTCTACTGTCTCTACTGTCTCTATCCATCATTCTATTGTCTCTACTGTCTCTATCCATCCTTCTATTGTCTCTACTGTCTCTATCCATCATTCTACTGTCTCTACTGTCTCTATCCATCATTCTACTGTCTCTACTGTCTCTATTCATCATCTAGCTACCAGATGATTGACAGGTTGACATCCGAGACGTTTACAGCGTCTCTACGTCACTCGTCTGTCCATATATGGTCACTTCCTGTCCACTGGTTGCATCAAAACAAGATGGCGACGGACAAATTGGCAAAGGATCCACAAAGCAACAAGAACACCTCAAGCAGACATTTTGTATTTCCACACTTTGATCCCTTTCGTCTCCTCAAACCAAAAGTGTTGAAGAGACGAGTCGAGCCAACAGGAAGTGAGCCAACAGGAAGTGAGCCAACAGGAAGTGATCGTGACCGGGACATCTGAACTGCGGTCCAATAGTCCTTTTTGGTTGGAACCTTCCTCACTGAGGGAAATGACCCGGAAGTACCTCAGCGGCCGCCATGATGAGAGCCGGTTCTCTAAACGCGAAGGAAAGGAGCTTCATGCCTCCTAACCTAGCTCCTTTAGCTTAGGAACCACTGGACCTTCCTTAAGGAAAGGAAAGGAGCTTCATGCCTCCTAACCTAGCTCCTTTAGCTTAGGAACCACTGGACCTTCCTTAAGGAAAGGAAAGGAGCTTCATGCCTCCTAACCTAGCTCCTTTAGCTTAGGAACCACTGGACCTTCCTTAAGGAAAGGAAAGGAGCTTCATGCCTCCTAACCTAGCTCCTTTAGCTTAGGAACCACTGGACCTTCCTTAAGGAAAGGAAAGGAGCTTCATGCCTCCTAACTTAGCTCCTTTAGCTTAGGAACCACTGGACCTTCCTTAAGGAAAGGAAAGGAGCTTCATGCCTCCTAACTTAGCTCCTTTAGCTTAGGAACCACTGGACCTTCCTTAAGGAAAGGAAAGGAGCTTCATGCCTCCTAACTTAGCTCCTTTAGCTTAGGAACCACTGGACCTTCCTTAAGGAAAGGAAAGGAGCTTCATGCCTCCTAACTTAGCTCCTTTAGCTTAGGAACCACTGGACCTTCCTTAAGGAAAGGAAAGGAGCTTCATGCCTCCTAACTTAGCTCCTTTAGCTTAGGAACCACTGGACCTTCCTTAAGGAAAGGAAAGGAGCTTCATGCCTCCTAACTTAGCTCCTTTAGCTTCGGAACCACTGGACCTTCCTTAAGGAAAGGAAAGGAGCTTCATGCCTCCTAACTTAGCTCCTTTAGCTTAGGAACCACTGGACCTTCCTTAAGGAAAGGAAAGGAGCTTCATGCCTCCTAACTTAGCTCCTTTAGCTTAGGAACCACTGGACCTTCCTTAAGGAAAGGAAAGGAGCTTCATGCCTCCTAACTTAGCTCCTTTAGCTTAGGAACCACTGGACCTTCCTTAAGGAAAGGAAAGGAGATAATGCCGACCCACAATCCCTTGCGGGATTTAAAGTGACGTTTCATTCGTCCGTTCACGAGAACAAACGATCATGAAAATAATAAGTAGCATAACTTGTAAATACTTTAAATAATCTGTTTCCGTCTGGAAAACTATGAACGTTACGTTGAACACGCTGTAAAGAGATGAAACTGCTGTAAAGTGATGAAACTGCTGTAAAGTGATGAAACTGCTGTAAAGTGATGAACCTGCTGTAAAGTGATGAAACTGCTGTAAAGAGATGAAACTGCTGTAAAGTGATGAAACTGCTGTAAAGTGATGAAACTGCTGTAAAGTGATGAACCTGCTGTAAAGTGATGAACCTGCTGTAAAGAGATGAAACTGCTGTAAAGTGATGAACCTGCTGTAAAGCGATGAAACTGCTGTAAAGAGATGAAACTGCTGTAAAGTGATGAAACTGCTGTAAAGAGATGAAACTGCTGTAAAGAGATGAAACTGCTGTAAAGAGATGAAACTGCTGTAAAGTGATGAACCTGCTGTAAAGAGATGAAACTGCTGTAAAGAGATGAAACTGCTGTAAAGTGATGAAACTGCTGTAAAGAGATGAAACTGCTGTAAAGAGATGAAACTGCTGTAAAGAGATGAAACTGCTGTAAAGTGATGAACCTGCTGTAAAGCGATGAAACTGCTGTAAAGAGATGAAACTGCTGTAAAGTGATGAACCTGCTGTAAAGTGATGAAACTGCTGTAAAGAGATGAAACTGCTGTAAAGAGATGAAACTGCTGTAAAGTGATGAAACTGCTGTAAAGAGATGAAACTGCTGTAAAGAGATGAAACTGCTGTAAAGAGATGAAACTGCTGTAAAGAGATGAAACTGCTGTAAAGAGATGAAACTGCTGTAAAGTGATGAAACTGCTGTAAAGAGATGAAACTGCTGTAAAGAGATGAAACTGCTGTAAAGTGATGAAACTGCTGTAAAGAGATGAAACTGCTGTAAAGTGATGAAACTGCTGTGAAGTGGTGAAACTGCTGTAAAGTGATGAAACTGCTGTGAAGTGGTGAAACTGCTGTAAAGTGATGAAACTGCTGTGAAGTGGTGAAACTGCTGTAAAGTGAAAACAGCTTCAGCCTCATTCTTTTATGTTACTTTAGTTGCAGAAGCTTTAATGAAAGAGTTAAACTGGTCGAGCTCTTCAGCCTGACTCTGTTTATGATTATCATCTTTTTAATCCACTATGTTGTACATTACAATAAAACACTATGAAGTTGTGTTTCATGAACTGTTGTCTGCATATTTATGATCAGATTATAATCTGCATATAAACCATAACAACATAAATGAATATGAGACACACATATGAAACACATCGTTAGTGGAATATTTAATTCATCAGGTTTAAACTGAACAGAAACAGTTTAGCAGCTTTGTTCTCTGTGTAAAACCTCTAGTTTCACTTTCATATTCCTTCTTAACTTCTATTCTATTCCGTTAATAAAGTAATGAATGAAGCGGTTGTTAATATTAATAAAGTAATGAATGAAGCGGTTGTTAATATTAATAAAGTAATGAATGAAGCGGTTGTTAATATCAATAAAGTAACATATGAAGCGGTTGTTAATATTAATAAAGTAACATATAAAGCGGTTGTTAATATTAATAAAGTAATGAATGAAGCGGTTGTTAATATTAATAAAGTAATGAATGAAGCGGGTTGTTAATATTAATAAAGTAATGAATGAAGCGGTTGTTAATATTAATAAAGTAATGAATGAAGCGGTTGTTAATATTAATAAAGTAACATATGAAGCGGTTGTTAATATTAATAAAGTAACATATAAAGCAGTTGTTAATATTAATAAAGTAATGAATGAAGCGGTTGTTAATATTAATAAAGTAATGAATGAAGCGGGTTGTTAATATTAATAAAGTAATGAATGAAGCGGTTGTTAATATTAATAAAGTAATGAATGAAGCGGTTGTTAATATTAATAAAGTAACATATGAAGCGGTTGTTAATATTAATAAAGTAATGAATGAAGCGGTTGTTAATATTAATAAAGTAATGAATGAAGCGGTTGTTAATATTAATAAAGTAATGAATGAAGCGGTTGTTAATATTAATAAAGTAATGAATGAAGCGGTTGTTAATATTAATAAAGTAATGAATGAAGCGGGTTGTTAATATTAATAAAGTAATGAATGAAGCGGTTGTTAATATCAATAAAGTAATGAATGAAGCGGTTGTTAATATTAATAAAGTAATGAATGAAGTGGTTGTTAATATTAATAAAGTAATGGACCAAATGAATGAAGTGAATGAAGGAGCCCTGGACCAGGAGCCCTGGACCAGGAGCCCTGGACCAGGAGCCCTGGACCAGGAGCCCTGGACCAGGAGCCCTGGACCAGGAGCCCTGGACCAGGAGCCCTGGACCAGGAGCCCTGGACCAGGAGCCCTGGACCAGGAGCCCTGGTTCCTCTATAGACTAACATGAAGTCATGTGACCGTGGTGGTCCCCTCAACCTGCCTCCTTGACTCCTTGTCTCCTCAGCTCGTCTTTTAAGGACGCTTCATAATAATTTTGACAATACGAGTCAAACAGGAGGAGATTGTGTCCATGTACACACACACACACACACACACACACACACACACACACACACACACAGATCCATGCATCATGAGAACAGTATGTGATCGTGTGTTAGAGCGCTGAACCCAGCCCTGTGAGTC
>NW_027176153.1:611972-626972 GCF_023055335.1 Clinocottus analis
TCTATGCTTCATGTGTTAAAGCTGCATTCTCTCTCCTGACCACCAGGGGGGGACTCCTCTGGTTGTATAGAAGTATGTGCTTCATGTGTTAGAGCTGCATTCTCTCTCCTGACCACCAGGGGCGACTCCTCTGGTTGTATAGAAGTCTATGCTTCATGTGTTAAAGCTGCATTCTCTCTCCTGACCACCAGGGGGCGACTCCTCTGGTTGTATAGAAGTCTGTGCTTCATGTGTTCAAGCTGCATTCTCTCTCCTGACCACCAGGGGGGGACTCCTCTGGTTGTATAGAAGTATGTGCTTCATGTGTTAGAGCTGCATTCTCTCTCCTGACCACCAGGGGCGACTCCTCTGGTTGTATAGAAGTCTATGCTTCATGTGTTAAAGCTTCATTCTCTCTCCTGACCACCAGGGGGGGACTCCTCTGGTTGTATAGAAGTCTAGTCTATTATAGAAGACCATAAAGCAGGGGATGCTTAAGGGCGGGGCTACAAGGTGACTGACAGGTCAACACCATTGACGTACACGCTGTCTCTAAGTAACTCCTCTTTTGTCCTAAAATGGTCACTTGGCTCTAATGGCCGCTCTAAAAGAACAAGATGTTTGCACTTCTTCACCTTTGCTGGTCAAAGTCAGAGGTCAAAGTCTTCAGGTGGAGCGTAGGATGTAGTCACCATAGTCGTCATGAAACAGATGTATTGAAGTAAAGTCTGGTCTGCACGTCGCTCTCCTGAACGCAGCCTGCAGGTGGTGAAGACACCTTGACAGGAAATAGACTGACTTCACCTCATTGGTCGACAGATACAAGCAATTCATTGGTGCGTGGTCCAAACATGGGCGGAGTTCTGACGGTTTCTAGCGGCGCACACGCCTCTGGGCACCAGATGTTTTAATGTAATGTGACAACAGAGTTGATTCAAAAGATGATGAACACGAGTCAGACTGAAGAGCTCGTCCAGTTGAACTCTTTTACGAAGCTTCACTCACTGAAGGAAAATAAAAGAATGAGGGCCAGAGAGAATATCGTTACAGCGGTTTGATCGCTTTATGGCAGTTTGTTTGCTTTACAGCAGTTTGATGGCTTCACGGCAGTTTGATCGCTTTACGGCAGTTTGATCGCTTTATGGCAGTTTGTTTGCTTTACGGCAGTTTGATGGCTTCACGGCAGTTTGATCGCTTTACGGCAGTTTGATCGCTTTATGGCAGTTTGATCGCTTTATGGCAGTTTGTTTGCTTTACGGCAGTTTGATCGCTTTACGGCAGTTTGATCGCTTCACAGCAGTTTGATCACTTTTTTTTCAACGGCTAACCCAGTTTTTAGCACAAAGGCTACGTAGCATTAGCTCGAGGCTCAACACAGTTCCTGCGGTGTTCAGAGGGTGAACATCTGTTGGTACAGATGTTCAGAGACGTGTAAGAACCTTTCAAAGCTGCTTGAACCATTTTCTTGCTCCCACATTGTAATGCATCAGCTGTTATTTTATAATAAAAAGTTCCTTTATTGATTTTGCTTCTGGTGTCGACCACCTTCCACAATACACACACTGTACCGCACACTAATATTCATAGTTTAATAACTCCAAAAGTCAAAGATAATGTTTCTACCAACATGAGATGAATAATGATTTATGTTCTACTGAAACAATAACACAAAGTTGTGTAAGTGTCTCTTTGAAGGAGCTTCGTGTCTGAGAGGGTCTGGATCACATCTCTGGAGGGAAGAGGGAGGAGGAGCTAGGAGACAAAGGAAAGGAGAGAAGGAATCCCTGTTTATTCCTCCAGTCGTCCTCTTCTGTTTTTGTGGCGTTTGTGTTGTTCCACTGATCTTTGTGTGTGTCTGCTTGTGTGTTTGTTGCAGATGAAACCATCTCCAACAAACCTCTTCTGAGTTCCACGTCTCTCCAGCTGAATGGGAAGAAACATATTCAAACTTATATCTATTTTATAGTTTAATAGTTCTTCATAAATCTACTCCATGTGTCATAGTGATGTCATCGTATCATAGTGATGTCATCGTGTCATAGTGATGTCATCGTGTCTCAGCTCTTCCTCTGCTGCTCTGCTTCAGCTGAAGCTGCTGTAAGAGATTTTCGTCCAATCAGATTGTCTCTATGGGAGCAGAGCAGTTTAACCCTTTGCAGGTCAAAGGACACGGGGAGTGGACGTTGTGGTGATGTCATGGACCTCCACCAATCAGAGCTTGAGTTTGACCAGCTGGGCGTGTTCTTTACATGTAAGCGCCTGTGAAACGGCGTGGACGTGTGATTGGTCAGTGGGTCAGCGTGACTTCTGTCAACAAAAGGACAAGAAGTGATCACACGGAGGGTTGTGTGCATCTAGTGAGTGAACTGCTGGTTGTGTTACTATTTTACATCTGCAGTTGTTTTTAATCATAAACAGCTACAGCGTACACAGCTGCTGGAGATGTATTGTGTGTGAGCAGTGCTTCAGCGCCGCGGTTTTGTTGGATTGTTTTGTTACAACTAAATGTGACTCATTGTTAATGACGTAGCAACCGAGAGGTTAAGACTTGATCCACGGAGTGTTCGCTTTTAAGCCCCAACTCCTCTGGTTGTATAGAAGTCTATGCTCCATGTGTTAAAGCTGCATTCTCTCTCCTGACCACCAGGGGGCGACTCCTCTGGTTGTATAGAAGTCTATGCTTCATGTGTTAAAGCTGCATTCTCTCTCCTGACCACCAGGGGACGACTCCTCTGGTTGTATAGAAGTCTATGCTTCATGTGTTAAAGCTGCATTCTCTCTCCTGACCACCAGGGGGCGACTCCTCTGGTTGTATAGAAGTCTATGCTCCATGTGTTAAAGCTGCATTCTCTCTCCTGACCACCAGGAGGCGACTCCTCTGGTTGTATAGAAGTCTATGCTTCATGTGTTAAAGCTGCATTCTCTCTCCTGACCACCAGGGGGCGACTCCTCTGGTTGTATAGAAGTAGATGCTTCATGTGTTGAAGCTGCATTCTCTCTCCTGACCACCAGGGGCGACTCCTCTGGTTGTATAGAAGTCTATGCTTCATGTGTTAAAGCTGCATTCTCTCTCCTGACCACCAGGGGCGACTCCTCTGGTTGTATAGAAGTCTATGCTTCATGTGTTAAAGCTGCATTCTCTCTCCTGACCACCAGGGGCGACTCCTCTGATTGTATAGAAGTAGATGCTTCATGTGTTGAAGACTCCTCTGGTTGTATAGAAGTCTATGCTTCATGGTGTTGAAGACTCCTCTGGTTGTGATCAGATTCCTTCTCTTTCAACTGGAGGAGATCCAGTGAGTGAACTGGGTTCCAGGAACAGACGGGTGTTTCCCTCCAGCTGTTTTGAGGAGTAAAATCATGGAGATGACGAGGAGGGAGGAGGGAGGAGAGAGGAGGGAGGAAGGAGGAAGGAGGAGTCGAGTCTGTTGAGCAACAGAGGAAGACTGTTGGGACGGAGAACACAATGTTTAGACAGAGAGAGAAATTAAATTAGGTAATGAGTGAGCACCCAGAGGAATGTGTGTGTGTGTGTGTGTGTGTGTGTGTGTGTGTGTGTGTGTGTGTGTGTGTGTGTGTGTGTTTGTGGACAGAAGAAGTCTCGGCCTGTCTCTGACCGGTATGGAAGCCTTACTGGAACATTTCCACATTTCGTGAACGAGGAATAGAACGAGAGAAGAGAAGAAGTACAGGACGTCGTCATGGTGACGTCTCTCATTGATGTTTTGAAGCCTCCAGTTCGAGGATTTGCCCGTCGCCATCTTGTTTTTTTTTGCAACCAGTGAATAGGAAGTGACCATATGTGGACTGACGAGAAGTGACACAGAGACACTGTGTACAGGAGTGTTTGTATACTAGAATAGACTTCTATACAACCAGAGGAGTCGCCCCCTGGTGGTCAGGAGAGAGAATGCAGCTTTAACACATGAAGCATAGACTTCTATACAACCAGAGGAGTCGCCCCCTGGTGGTCAGGAGAGAGAATGCAGCTTTAACACATGAAGCATAGACTTCTATCCAACCAGAGGAGTCGCCCCCTGGTGGTCAGGAGAGAGAATGCAGCTTCTTCAACTCATGAAGCTGAATATATATACATATATATATATATATATATATATATATATATATATATATATATATATATATATATATATATATATATATATATATATATATATATATATATATATATATATATATATATACATAGATATATATATGTATGTATATATATATTGACTGCAGCTCCTGCGGGACACGTCAGTCACATGTTTAGTGGCAGCAGCTGAACTTATTTTAACTTTCATGAATAAAAACTCATCAATGACTTTTCTGTTGAGACATTGAGAGAAAAATCAGCTGTTCACAGACTGACTGACCTCCAGAAGGACCAACAGCGAGTGTGTCTGTGTGTGATTGTCTTTGTGTAAGTGTGTGTGTGTGTGTGTCTGTGTGTGTGTGTGTGTGTGTGTGTGTGTGTGTGTGTGTGTGTGTGTGACCCGAGAGTCATAAGAGGGACCAGATGTGGAGAAAGCCTGGAATGTGAAGGAGACCCCTGACTATTGTTTGTGTTGTGTGTCATAACTAGACAAATAAACACACACACACACACACACACACACACACACACACATTGTTAATTATTTCGGTATCCTAGCAACAGTAAATCAAACCAGAAAATGGGCAAAGTTAAATATTTGAATCTGTTCTTCGTCATCAGAAATAAACAAAAAACAAAAACTCTTTTCTAATGTTTATGTCAACCAAGCCAAGGCTTCCTGTCTGACTTCCTGTCTGACTTCCTGTCTGACTTCCTGTCTGACTTCCTGTCTGACTTCCTGTCTGACTTCCTGTCTGACTTCCTGTCTGACTTCCTGTCTGACTTCCTGTCTGACTTCCTGTCTGACTTCCTGTCTGACTTCCTGTCTGACTTCCTGTCTGACTTGTTTGCTGCAGCTGGTCAGACATGAATCTCCATGGCCGTCTACTACAGTACACTTCATACAGTACACTACACTACAGTACACTACACTACAGTACACTTCATACTGTACACTTCATACAGTACACTACACTACAGTACACTTCATACAGTACACTTCATACAGTACACTACAGTACACTTCATACAGTACACTTCATACAGTACACTACACTACAGTACACTACACTACAGTACACTTCATACTGTACACTTCATACAGTACACTACACTACAGTACACTTCATACAGTACACTTCATACAGTACACTACACTACAGTACACTTCATACAGTACACTTCATACAGTACACTTCATACAGTACACTTCATACAGTACACTACACTACAGTACACTTCATACAGTACACTACAGTACACTTCATAAAGTACACTTCATAAAGTACACTTCAATACAGTACACTACACTACAGTACACTTCATACTGTACACTTCATACAGTACACTTCATACTGTACACTTCATACTGTACACTTCATACTGTACACTTCATACAGTACACTTCATACAGTACACTTCATAAAGTACACTACAGTACACTACATAAAGTACACTACAGTACACTTCATAAAGTACACTACACTACAGTACACTAACGTCTGCAGTGCACTCTGTCGCTGCATCTAATGGAACATTTACGTTCATCAATCGGCGGAAGTGATGGACGCAAATCTGCTCGCGATACCCGCGAAACTAAAAGTGACAAAATGAACGACCTTCTTTCCCTCTTTCGTCCCTTCTTCACCTCTTTCTCCACCTCATGTGAAAACTGTGACAGCTCCACAATCGCGCAGGAGGATATAAATGATGAATGAAAAGCTGGTGAAAGGGCTCCTCTTCTTCCGCCATGTAGCCAAGATGGCGCCCGTTTAGTGCGAGGCGTGTCCATCGCTTTACACTGAATCTTTTGACCGTTTGCAGAGCGCCATGCGGGTTCTTTCAGTGCTCTGAGTTCTGCTGGTTCTGTCAGCGTGGCGCACTAAACACTGGAAGTCAGAGCTCAAAGTGCTCAAGTGTCTGGTAGTAGACACGGCCATCACAACCAGGGTCCACAGAGAAGAGACGATCATGTGATCATCACTCAGCTTCACCCAGATGTTTCATTGTCTTTGTTACAAAGAAGGAACAGCTGACTGTCTCACTGCTGTGTCTTGTGGGTCAGTCGCTGCCTTCACAGCAGGTGAAACACATTTAGTTAACGAAGGCTCAGCATTTATATCTACAGCAGAAACACATATTTAAGACTGCTAAGATAATTAATATCAGTTTAAATGAACAGAGTTATCTCTGGTTCTCTGTTCTCCTGAACCTCTGCTGGTTCTCTGTTCTCTCTGCTGGTTCTCTGTTCTCCTGAACCTCTGCTGGTTCTCTGTTCTCCTGAACCTCTGCTGGTTCTCTGCAGCGATGGGATCCGAGCCTGAAGGTGATCGCAGAGGGCTACGCCGCTAAATGCGTCTGGAACCACAACCCAGAGCTGGAGGACACCGGAGAGAACCTGTTCGCCGGCTCCGGCTCCCTGGACCTCCGCGAGGCTCTGGAGAAGTGGTTTCTGGGTGAGTTCAGGGTCTGTCTGGAGAACCGGACTCTGCAGAAGCTGGTCGTCCTAAAAAAAAGAGCAAACGTGTTATTCTGCCACAAAAAGACCACGTTAGCATCGAACAATCAGATGTTTTTCTCCGTGGTCACTAGATCCGGGTCCAAAAATATGGTTCATAACCGACTGCCATATGCGTCCAACTAACATATTGAGCTAGCAGAGCTAAACATATTGAGCTAGCAGAGCTAAACATATTGAGCTAGCAGAGCTAAACATATTGAGCTAGCAGAACTAAACATATTGAGCTAGCAGAGCTAAACATATTAAGCTAGCAGAACTAAACGTATTGAGCTAGCAGAGCTAAACATATTAAGCTAGCAGAGCTAAACATATTGAGTTAGCAGAGCTAAACATATTGAGCTAGCAGAACTAAACATATTAAGCTAGCAGAACTAAACATATTAAGCTAGCAGAACTAAACATATTGAGCTAGCAGAGCTAAACATATTAAGCTAGCAGAGCTAAACATATTAAGCTAGCAGAACTAAACATATTAAGCTAGCAGAACTAAACATATTGAGCTAGCAGAGCTAAACATATTAAGCTAGCAGAGCTAAACATATTGAGCTAACTCTGCTAACATGTGAGACTTTATTGTTGAAAACTAAAGTAACCAATCAGATAGCAATATCTATTACTCTGCTAACTCAACATGTTAAGCTATGCTAACTCACAGGCACTAGCATTATTTAGTGTTCATTGTGAAAATAAGAATACTGCACACAGAAACAATGAACAATGCCCGTACAACTTAATGCATTAATAATAATAATAATAATAATAATAATAATAATAATAATAATAATAATAATAATAATAATAATAATAATCTAATTATATAATGTATGCTTCTGTTCAGCGGCCATTTTGCCAAATAAGTGCTTTTACTTTTAATACTTTGAGGACCTTATGTCAGTAAAATTATGAATGCAGGACTAACATAAATAAAGGGTGTGCATAATTTATATATATATATATATATATATATATATATATATATATATATATATATATATATATATATATATATATATATTGTAATATAATCTATTCCTGTAGAACATCTGGATTATGACTTCCAAAACAACAGCTGTGATGAAGACAAGATGTGTGGCCACTATACACAGGTCAGGTACAAGTACATGCATAGTAATACACACTCTTTATGTCTGGACGGGATCTGAACTATGTGTGTGTGTGTGTGTGTGTGTGTGTGTGTGTGTGTGTGTGTGTGTTACAGATGGTGTGGGCAGACACACACAGAGTCGGCTGTGCCTTCCATCTCTGTGACAGCATGGAGGGTCTGGGCTGGGAGAGGGCCTCCTTCCTCGTCTGCAACTACTACCCAGCGTCAGTACTACTACTGATACTACTACTGTAGAATACTACTACTACTACACTACAATTACCACTACTGTACTACTTCTACAACTACTGCAACTTTGGCAGTACTACTAAAGTATCATTAGTACAATGACTAATTCAACTACTATTACTAATGTATTTCCACAACTAGAAGTACTGCTACTAGTAGTATTTATACTTGTGCCTCTGTTAATACTACTACTACACATGGTTAGTACTGTTTGTTTGCGTCTATAAAATAGTTTACTGTCCGTTAGCAGTATTTTATGATTTATGGAGATATTATAAAAAAACCTTTGACTCTCACATGAGAACAGGATTAAACAATCGTTTGTATCGGTTTGATCTAAAACGTATTTATGACGGTTACACCTCATTAGCATTTTTAAAAACAGAAGCTTTCAGATTCAACACTCTGTGATGTCATTGACCTGTTCCCCTGTCCCCGCTCTGCAAACCTCCTCAGAGGGAACTACGAGGGCGAGAGGCCGTTTGTTGAAGGGGAACGCTGCTCCAGATGCCCGGAGAACCTCCAGAAGTGTGAGAACAACCTCTGTGGTACGAGTTCCCTCCTCCAGCTCTCTGTGACTTCTTCTCCTCCATCAGGATCTGCTGCTTTTCTTTTGCTGCATTTCACTGGGAAGGTCCTTAAAGGGACAGTGACGGACTTTTAACTGGTCCTGATCCGTTCAGTGTAGTCCACAGGGGGCACCAGAACCAACACTACCTCTTTAGTCCACAGGGGGCACCAGAACCAACACTACCTCTTTAGTCCACAGGGGGCACCAGAACCAACACTACCTCTTTAGTCCACAGGGGGCACCAGAACCAACACTACCTCTTTAGTCCACAGGGGGCACTAGAACCAACACTACCTCTTTAGTCCACAGGGGGCACTAGAACCAACACTACCTCTTTAGTCCACAGGGGGCACACTAGAACCAACACTACCTCTTTAGTCCACAGGGGGCACTAGAACCAACACTACCTCTTTAGTCCACAGGGGGCACTAGAACCAACACTACCTCTTTAGTCCACAGGGGGCACCAGAACCAACACTACCTCTTTAGTCCACAGGGGGCACTAGAACCAACACTACCTCTTTAGTCCACAGGGGGCACCAGAACCAACACGACCTCTTTAGTCCACAGGGGGCACTAGAACCAACACTACCTCTTTAGTCCACAGGGGGCACTAGAACCAACACTACCTCTTTAGTCCACAGGGGGCACTAGAACCAACACTACCTCTTTAGTCCACAGGGGGCACTAGAACCAACACTACCTCTTTAGTCCACAGGGGGCACTAGAACCAACACTACCTCTTTAGTCCACAGGGGGCACCAGAACCAACACTACCTCTTTAGTCCACAGGGGGCACTAGAACCAACACTACCTCTTTAGTCCACAGGGGGCACTAGAACCAACACTACCTCTTTAGTCCACAGGGGGCACTAGAACCAACACTACCTCTTTAGTCCACAGGGGGCACTAGAACCAACACTACCTCTTTAGTCCACAGGGGGCACCAGAACCAACACTACCTCTTTAGTCCACAGGGGGCACTAGAACCAACACTACCTCTTTAGTCCACAGGGGGCACCAGAACCAACACTACCTCTTTAGTCCACAGGGGGCACTAGAACCAACACTACCTCTTTAGTCCACAGGGGGCACTAGAACCAACACTACCTCTTTAGTCCACAGGGGGCACTAGAACCAACACTACCTCTTTAGTCCACAGGGGGCACTAGAACCAACACTACCTCTTTAGTCCACAGGGGGCACCAGAACCAACACTACCTCTTTAGTCCACAGGGGGCACCAGAACCAACACTACCTCTTTAGTCCACAGGGGGCACTAGAACCAACATTACCTCTTTAGTCCACAGGGGGCACCAGAACCAACACTACCTCTTTAGTCCACAGGGGGCGACAGAACCAACACTACCTCTTTAGTCCACAGGGGGCACTAGAACCAACACTACCTCTTTAGTCCACAGGGGGCACTAGAACCAACACGACCTCTTTAGTCCACAGGGGGCACTAGAACCAACACTACCTCTTTAGTCCACAGGGGGCACTAGAACCAACACTACCTCTTTAGTCCACAGGGGGCACTAGAACCAACACTACCTCTTTAGTCCACAGGGGGCACTAGAACCAACACTACCTCTTTAGTCCACAGGGGGCACTAGAACCAACACTACCTCTTTAGTCCACAGGGGGCACTAGAACCAACACTACCTCTTTAGTCCACAGGGGGCACTAGAACCAACACTACCTCTTTAGTCCACAGGGGGCACTAGAACCAACACTACCTCTTTAGTCCACAGGGGGCACTAGAACCAACACTACCTCTTTAGTCCACAGGGGGCACTAGAACCAACACTACCTCTTTAGTCCACAGGGGGCACTAGAACCAACACTACCTCTTTAGTCCACAGGGGGCACTAGAACGAAGACTAAGTAACTTTAAGGCCTTGAAAAGTAATTTAAACCTGTTAAATATGACAAGATCTGATCAAGTTTTTTGAAACTTCTTTCCTTCTGTTGTATAGTTGCTGACACTGTGGAGGAGGATGATGATGGTGATGAAGAGGAGGTGGACGAAGAGGAGGAGCTAGTTGTTCCTCCAGAAGGAACATCTGGCCAGTCCCTCCAGGCTAAGGAGGAAGAAGAGGAGGAAGAGGAGGAAGCAATTGTTCCTCCAGCAGGAACATCTGGCCCATCCTTCCAGGCTAAAGAGGAGGAAGAGGAGGAAGAGGAGGAGCTAGTTGACCCTCCAGCAGGAACATCTGGCCCCTCCCTCCAGGCTAAGGAGGAAGAAGAGGAGGAAGAGGAGGAAGCAATTGTTCCTCCAGCAGGAACATCTGGCCCATCCTTCCAGGCTAAAGAGGAGGAAGAGGAGGAAGAGGAGGAGCTAGTTGACCCTCATCTCCAGCCTGCCACCATCACTGCTTCTGCCAGTACTCCCAGTATCACCACCACAGCAGAGGAAGACCCTGAAGACCCCTCAACTCCACAGGGAGAGGAGGAGAAGGAGGAGAAGAAGAAGGAAGAGAAGATGGAGGACGAGAAGAGGAAAGAACGTCGAGAGAAGCCGGCGGAGAAAGAGAAAGACGTACCGCGCTTCATCTACAACAAGAACTCGGGAGCTAGCGCCACCGCCGGTTCACCATGCTCCCCTTCCCTCCTGCTAGCCGGCCTGACCGGCATCCTGAGTCTGACGCTGTGAGGAGGAAGAGGAGGAGCAGGAAGAGGAAGAGCAGGAGCAGGCATCACATTTCATTTAGCTGAAGCTTTTATCCAGAGAGACTCACAATAAGTTCATTCAACATGAGAACAAACTCACAACAACAAAAATCAATAAAGTAACATTTCTTCACTGAAGTTAAACTTCAGAGTTCTGTCAGAGAACGTTGAAGAGCTGCTAGCTGCTAGCTGCTAGCTGCTAGCTGCTAGCTGCTAGCTGCTAGCTGCTAGCTGCTAGCTGCTAGCTGCTAGCTGCTAGCTGCTAGCTGCTAGCTGCTAGCTGCTAGCTGCTAGCTGCTACTGCGCTAGCTTCTTACTCAAGGTGTTGAATTACCTGAACCTTAACGCGCCCGCGGTCACAAACACAGAAATAATGAATCATTCACACTCACAAAATGTGTGGAACACTAAATAATGAATGCAGGACTTTAACCAAACGTTCATGAGCAATCATTGTGTGAAATGTGTGTGTAAACAGTACAAAGTGATAAAATGTAGTATTTAAACTAACAATGAGGATTCAAAGCATACAGTAAACCTTAAATGACTCAAATGAATGAGAGACAATAGTTTATTAAAAGAATAAACATTTATATAGATGCCTGTATGGATGCTGCTGACATGTTGAGCCTCTTTCTTTAAAGCAGATTCATTAAGACAGACTAAATGAACACATGAATACAACACATTCACGCAACTTTTACACAACTTTGGGGACTCTTCAGGCCTGGAAAGAACCGTTCTAAAGCTCCAGGTTCTCCAGGTCGTGAGCCCAGCTCGTGTTCCCACAGTGATTCACAACCAAACACACAACAACAAACCAAACACACAACAACAAACCAAACACACAACAAACTAAACACACAACAACACACCAAACACACAAAAACAAACCAAACACACGACAACAAACCAAACACACAAAAACAAACCAAACACACGGCTTCCTGCTGCTCGATGACTTCTCTGGTGACGAGTCGGCAACCAACGAGTCCCAACCCTGAGTCTCATCCTGGCTCCGCCTACAGAGCTCTGATTGGTCTCTCATCCTGGCTCCGCCTACAGAGCTCTGATTGGTCTCTCATCCTGGCTCCGCCTACAGAGCTCTGATTGGTCTCTCATCCTGGCTCCGCCTACAGCGCTCTGATTGGTCTCTCATCCTGGCTCCGCCTACAGAGCTCTGATTGGTCTCTCATCCTGGCTCCGCCTACAGAGCTTTAATTGGTCTCTCATCCTGATCCGGAGCTCTGAAAGCGGGCTAGCGTTTCCCTTTGCCTCCGAACTTTGTGCTAAGCTAGGCTAATATACGCCTCAGCGGGTTGCTTTTGGGCTCATGAAACATCGACAGCAGACGGAGCTCTTCAGCCAGCGGCGTGTTTCCTCACAGAAAACAGGAAATAACATTACAATAACATGTAAAAAAAACTAAAATAAAAAATATCACAATAAATATCAGAAAGGCTAAAAACTCAATATATTCAATGCTTCTGTTGCTTTTTAATTTTAATCAATTTCTTTCTGATAGTTTTTATTCTATCATATAAATATATGAAATGCAAAATACTCAATGCTCAACATAAACAACAGACGCCCTGTGTGTATTGAGTGTTTTGCATTTCTGATAGATTCTTTGATATTTTTATTTTTCATTTTATAAATTAATTTTAAATTTAAAAAAAAAGTATTACTAAAAATATGCAAAATACTCAATTTATACTTACGTTTTATATATTGAGTATTTTGTGATATTTGTTATATTTTTATCTTCATCCTCCGTGTCTCATGTCTACGTTCACCTCGGGGGTTAATAAAGGAGCATCTCATGAATATTAATGAAGTTTCATCTCATGAATATTAATGAAGTTTCATCTCATGAATATTAAGAAAGTTTCATCTCATCTTCAGTTAAAGCAGAGAAACCATGTTACATATATATATATATATATATATATATATATATACATATATATATATATATATATATATATATATATATATATGTATACATACATATATATATATACATATACATATATATATACATATACATATATATATATATATATATATATATATATATATATATATATATATATATATATATATATATATATATACATACATAGTGCTCACGTCTCTGTGACAACAGGAAGTAACCGTCAACAATAACAAACTCAGCTGTAAATGTTTGTAAATAAATAAATAAACATGATTCCTTCTTTTTGACAGTTTTCTGTTTTTTATTTGTGTTATCAAAACTTTATTGAAACGTTTTGACTTTCAGCAGTGAAGGAAGTACTTTAAAGTACTAATACCACAGTATAGAAGTACTTTGAAGTACTAATACCACATTATAGAAGTACTTTAAAGTACTAATACCACAGTATAGAAGTACTTTAAAGTACTAATACCACATTATAGAAGTACTTTAAAGTACTAATACCACAGTATAGAAGTACTTTAAAGTACTAATACCACAGTATAGAAGTACTTTAAAGTACTAATACCACAGTATAGAAGTACTTTAAAGTACTAATACCACAGTATAGAAGTACTTTAAAGTACTAATACTACAGTGTAAAATCAGAATCAGAACAATTTATTGCCAAGTAAGTTTGAACAGACGAGGAATTTGTCCTGGCAGAAGAACAACAAAACCAAACAATGAACTTTTAACTATAAGATAAAATAAATTAAAAATAAAACTAAAAAAATGATTTAAAAAAAAAGAGTTTAGAGAAGGGAAGGTCCTGGCAGACAGAGTCAGTCAGTGGACCTGGTTCTGTTGATGAGCCCGACTGCTGCTGGGTAGAAACTGTTAGTGTGGCTGGAGGTCCTGGTCCTGATGGACCTCAGCCTCCTGCCAGAGGGAGGGGACTCCAACAGGTGGTGTCCAGGGTCAGAGGGGTCGGCCTCAACCTTCCCTACCCGCTTCAAGGTCCTGGAAGCAAACAGGACCTGGAGGGACGGCAGATTGCAGCCAATCACCTCTCAGCAGAGCAGATGATGCGCTGCAGCCTGGCCGTGTCCTTGGCAGTGGCTGCAGCGTGCCAGACAGTGATGGAGGAGCAGAGGATGGACTCAATAATGGAGGAGCAGAGGATGGACTCAATGATGGAGGAGCAGAGGATGGACTCAATGATGGAGGAGCAGAGGATGGACTCAATGATGGAGGAGCAGAGGATGGACTCAATGATGGAGGAGCAGTGGATGGACTCAATGATGGAGGAGCAGAGGATGGACTCAATGATGGAGGAGCAGAGGATGGACTCAATGATGGAGGAGCACATGATGGACTCAATGATGGAGGAGCACAGGATGGACTCAATGATGGAGGAGCAGAGGATGGACTCAATGATGGAGGAGCAGAGGATGGACTCAATGATGGAGGAGCAGAGGATGGACTCAATGATGGAGGAGCAGTGGATGGACTCAATGATGGAGGAGCAGAGGATGGACTCAATGATGGAGGAGCAGAGGATGGACTCAATGATGGAGGAGCACATGATGGACTCAATGATGGAGGAGCAGAGGATGGACTCAATGATGGAGGAGCAGAGGATGGACTCAATGATGGAGGAGCAGAGGATGGACTCAATGATGGAGGAGCAGAGGATGGACTCAATGATGGAGGAGCAGAGGATGGACTCAATGATGGAGGAGCAGAGGATGGACTCAATGATGGAGGAGCAGAGGATGGACTCAATGATGGAGGAGCAGAGGATGGACTCAATGATGGCGGAGCAGAGGATGGACTCAATGATGGCGGTGTAGAAGTGCACCATCATGGTCTTTGGCAGGTT
>NW_027176153.1:639472-659472 GCF_023055335.1 Clinocottus analis
CATGATATTTGCATAATAAAGAGTAAAAATATGTAAATGAGGTCATGATGAAGGCTCTACAGGTGAAGAGGTGAACACATGAACTCATCACCACTTCATCACTCACACTAACAGGAGTTACTGTGTTTCAACTTTTATGAAATGTTGTGTTTAAATATGCAAATGAGGTGTTATTTAATGGGGACTTTTTGTTGAATTTAGAAATAAATCTACAGACGCAAACAGACAAAGAAGTAAAATAAATAAAATAAATGTTCAAGTCTGAAAGAAGAAAAATACAAAAAGAAATCCTAAATCGACCAGTGAAAGAAAAATTATGTTTTTACCTGAAGAATCTAACCGTTAACGTTATAAAATAAAAATAAATCTGCCTCATTGTTTGATTTATTTTTCAGGCAAAAGTCTAATTTAAATTATTGCTTTTAATTCCAGACTTTGATGAGCAATTGAATAGTTTTATTTTATATAACATAATCACTAATAATAATAATAACAACTAACATAATAACTTCTGTAAATCCATGTTTTTTATTATTTTTATTGCTCGTGTTTATTGACCAAAATTATGTTTACAATTTAACACGTCACACTGCTTCTATTTGGACCACCGACAGTAAGTCAGTGAGTACTGCAGTACTACAGTACTGTAGTACTGCAGTACTACAGTACTGCAGTACTACAGTACTACAGTACTGCAGTACTACAGTACTGCAGTACTGCAGTACTACAGTACTACAGTACTGCAGTACTGTAGTACTGTAGTACTGCAGTACTGTAGTACTGTAGTACTACAGTACTGCAGTATTGCAGTACTGCAGTACTCACTGTCTCTTAACTGCACACCATGAGGTCAAAGAGCTGCAGCGTGTACAAACAGCTGTTTGCACTAATTAACACTTCGGCCAGAACGGAGGAAACAACTGCAGAGGCTTCGCTCCTGATCTCACCTCTCAGGCCACGGCTCCACCTTCCATCTCTTCAGACAAAGAGCATGTGAACCATAGGCGAGGTTATGTAACGCCATTGTTGTCAGAAATTCCCAAAAAGTTCGAGACCGGATCACTGACTGACGCTGCATCGGAGGCTAAACACCCACCTGTCCACTGTGCAGGAGTCCTGCCCTCAGCCTGCATCAATACTACAGAAAAGACCTGCATGCTCCACAGCAGAAGCAGTGTTACATCTACAGCTCATAGTCTCTCAGCTCTTGGAGCTAACCTGGTGCTGACCTCATCATGAACGTCTGAAATACATAAACATGAACTGCTCTTCTACAAAAGGAGCCAAGCTGCGGCCGTGTTTGAACACAAACTACTGCCGTGCTGCACGTGCATCTGTAACTCTGACATGTAGTGTTCCCTCAGCAGGACAAACCTCACGAACCTTCTCATCACCGACACCGGGAAGAGCTGCACTATGTGGACGAGTACGGCCAGCCAATCGCCATGCAGGTGGAGACCAGAAGGAGGCGTGGTCACAGGAGGCGGCGCTCTCACTGCGCCGCCGACTGCAACGTCCCGACAGAAAGACACTGGGAGGCGCTGCGAGCCATGGGACTGATGGAGGCCGAGGGAGGCCAGGGCTACGGCGCAGGGTGGGTCCACCGTACCGGTTGCATGAGTTCAGACTTTATACATGCAGATGAAGTAAGCAACAGTAATGCAACCACTGCCAATAATCAGCACTGACATGTAGACAAAGCTGTGGAACCGGTCGGAGACCGCAGAACGGGTTTTGGGTGAATTCTTGCAACTGTTTGAGTAAGAGTTGAGCTCCTGGTAAGACTTTACATGCGTTAACATCTCAGACAGGAAATACTACGTTTTGTGAATGGGATAAAGATGTTGAATTAGGGCTATGACATGAGTTACATGATCAGAATTAGAGACAATCTGGACTGGGTTAGAATGATGAACTCAGTAAAGGCCTGTAACTGGTGGAAAGGAAGGATGAGGCATTGAGCATGGAGCAATGGGCAGAAGTGTGGACATGTAGGGAGACTTAGGGAATGGGTTGACAGGGTTATGAATGTAAATAAGAAGCTAGGAAGATGTAAACAAATGACATCACTCTAAGTAGATAGACGTGAGAACAGAGTAAAAACCATGGGTTGGTTCTGACCAGGGTCAAGTTTGAGAAAAGGGAACATATTGGTATGAAGGGGTTAATCGGCATATGTGGCTATATTTGAACAGGATTAAACTCTCCTTCCTGGGTAAAGTCTCAGGAATTTGGTGAATAGTTGGTAATTGGATAAACAGAAGGAACTTGGAATTGATGTAAAGCTTCGGGACTGTATTCGCAGTCCGTTGGGGTAAATGGAGACCAGTTGGGTAAAACGTTGGACAAGGGAATTATTTTGGAAATGGGAAGAAAGTTCAGAACGGGAGTAAAAGTTCTGGATTGGTTAAATAATTTAGGACCAATGTGTAAAACGTAAAAACGGAGAAGAAGTTCGGGACAAAGGTAACAATGTTGGAATGCGAAAAAGGCTTCGACTGGCGCAAAGGTTTGAGAAGAGAAGACTTCTACGTCCGTCTGTTGACGACTCAAATGCAGGAACACCATTTTGTACTCGAGGGCTCAGTTTGTACGCTCAGCTCATCGACCGAGTCTCTCGTGGAAGGAAGTTCTGCAGAGACAGCTGTCGGTGCAACACGTGCTCTTCTTATGCGTGTAGATATTACACGTATGCATATTCATAGATTCATTTACATATCAGATTGTTTCAGGATTTCCATTCACGCACATGTGAACAATACATAGACCTACATACTGTCGACCGTGTAAATTCTCTTTGTTCTGATAGAACATGACCACATCGCCTCCTCTCCACAGGCCGTACTACGGTCACGTGACCATGTCACCTGACCTGTACTCCACCAATAGTCACATGATGATGTCGCCCGATGTCTATCCACCCACTGGCTACTCGTCCAGATCCTCCAGTGACCAGCACCCGGGTAGCAACTACCTGCCCAGTGTCTCCTACAGCCTAGATCACCTGGACAGACTGGACTACCAGGTGACTCCTTCTGCTCCGTTCTATTCTGAATTGAAGTTCGTGAGCGATTTACTTCTATTCTGAGATTGTTGTTCTATTCCAGGGCTCTGAAATGTTGCCCTACCAGCCCAACTCAGAGAGCTGTCTGATTGGCTGCTACAACACAGACGAGATGGAGCAGCAGCATTTCCCCCGACAGGTAGATCTTTCAAACTTTTACATGGCCACTGTTTTACTTCCTTGTGCCCTCTTTTTGCCCTTCGGCCATCTTCTTTTTGTACTTCTTTCTCCCTTACGCATCCTTTCTAACAATTTTGCTACGCACGTAGTGTTTAAAAGCCCATTTCGTACATGTAATTAAAATCCTCTCTCTCCTTCTGTTTAGTCCGACTATCGGCCTCCCTGGCGGTCTGACCGTTTTCTTGGATACCTTCCCCTCAGTGAGCTCGACAGCGGGCTGGGGTGCGGCCCGGACAGCCCGCAACACCGGATGGCGCTCTCCGAGGCCGAGACGGACGCCATGTCCTCGCTGCCGGGTCACACCCCTTCCTCCCAAGGCTCCTCCTCTTCCTCCGAGTCCCTGATCTCCTCTGAACCCAGTGACTCCGGGTTCCACAGCGTCAGCACCGGGGAGCACAGGCGACTGCACAAGATTCACGGGGGCCACGCCCAACGCCAGGCTCACCATCTCCGCTCGGGCCACTCCCCCCGAGAGCAGAGAGGACGCTGGGATTTGGAGTCCATCCCTGAGACGACTCCGATGAGCCACTCTGGGGCACCACGGGCGTCCCGCTGCACTGTGGGTAACAGCACGACCACAACAGTTCACTTCCACCGAGCCGAGAGGAGCCCCACCTTACCTCGACACTTGCCGCCTTTCCCCTCCATGGGTTAGTGAAGCTCTTCAACTACTATTTCAGGACATGTTCCACAGATTATGAGATTTGGTGGAGCAGCTACGAATTTCTACAAATCGGCATGATCAGATAGCTATTTCATCATCCTTTTGTCAGTTTGTTACGATGCACAGCGCTGGGCACGGTGTGGTTGTTCAGCCTTTCCTCCGGCAGCTGGACCTCTTGCTACAAAGGCTCGATGGAGTTATACGTATTGAGATGCCATGTGACACCCGATTACCTCTTTCTCTTCTGCAGGTTGTCGCACTGAGCCCTGCCAGCGGAGGGCGCTGTGGTTGGAGCAGCAGCAGGGAGCAGGCGGCATGATCCAGGCTCCGGGGCGGAGTCGAACAACGACAGATCTGAGCGGAGGGCCGCGCCCCCGCCGGGCCAGCCACCCCAACACGGCCGACCCAAACCTTCTGCCAAACGGCCTCCAAGACAGCCAACCAGCAAAAGCCAGCAACACGCTGGGGCCGAGGAGCAGGGCCAGTTATCCCAGTAACTGTCAACCCACCGGTCACCTCGGCACAGACAGAACCAATCAGAACGCACTGAGAAACAGCCAGAGCCTCAGCCGGAGCAGAGACGAGGACGCCCTCTCCAAGAGTCCTGGGTCCGGCTCCAGCGGAGCGTCGGACTGGCGGGGCTTTCAGACTCTCGGGAATCACCCCCGCGTCCCGAAAGGTTCCCCGGTTCCTTGCTACAGCACCCTGGGGGCCCCGCGACACAACCCCCGCTCGCCGCCGTCCCCCCGCTCCAGAGCGTCCAATCAGAAGTCAGTCAGGAACCAGCTGCTCAGAGCCCGAGCTCACCGGTTGGCCAGGGAGCGCAGCGAGGTCACGACGGACGAGGAGGTGCGAGGATGCGGGCAGAGAGACGGCGAGGAGGACGGGGAGGACGGCCGGTGGGCGGGGCGGTACTGGAACCGGACCGAAAGGAGGCGCCACCTGGCGCTGTCGCGGCAACACAGGGAGCGGAGAGGAGGAGGAGGAGGAGGAGGAGGGGAGGAGCAGGCCGGAGGACTTCAGGGGTCGATGTCGTCTCAGACGGTGCTGGAGCTGAGCCACATGAAGCAGAACCGGCTGAGGAACAGCAAGCTGCTCGATGATTGGACAACCGTGGAGGAGCTGCTGACTCATGGGACACGAGTGGAGAGCGACAGTCAGCTCTGCCCCAGCCCTCTGCTGTCGGTTACCACCGTCTGAGCCGGGAACCACACCCCGACACGCCGGCCCGCTGTTGGGAAATCGGAAAGACGAGTTCCTGTTCAATGTGAAACGGATCCATCGATTGGATACGAATCACGTTACTTTGAGCCGTGGAGAACACGCTCGAGCAACAAGGGTCTCGTCGAAAGAAGCGTTTCCTCAAAGAGTGTCAGAAAAAAAGGCTCGTTTGCTCGGAGGGTCAGGTGTTCGCTTGCAAACATGCTCGCTAGTTAGCGGTCAGCATTGAGATCTCTTCTTCAAGAGAGCCCAGCTGTGCGTTGCGGTTCCCAGTGCGACGCTACTTTGAAAAATATTTAGTACGTCCAGATGGAGTGGGTCCACTTTGTTTGTGTACAGTAGTCAACGGCAAGAAACAAATAACACACGTTTGTCACTTTGAAAGATCATTTTGCATCAAGAAGGTGCATTGTGTGGAGGACATACCTGAAAGCGTGCGACGTCTCTCTGAAGCTACGATAGCTGTGTGCTTCCTCGCAGGATGTCCTCTCACCAACAGCCTGATCTTTCTCCTCCCGCCTGATGAAAACACATCGGGTGAGATGACGGTACATTTCTGATGAACAAAGCTCAGTGACCTCGCTGGAAAGGTAACGGCTGCGTTGGTGTGGTTCACGGAGCGGCTTCCACACGACACACTGCACCGCCGTCCCAGCGCAAAATGATCTTTTGAATTGACGAACATCACATGTGTAATTCATGGCACTCAAAGGGGATACGAACAAGATTTGTCGCGACACAACACTGCTGTCCGGCTTCCATCTGACCGCAATGTGAATGAGTTCCTGCAGGTTTGTACCAGGACACTGAAGAGCTGCTTCACACTGCAGCAGACTCACTGGAAGTACTGGTCAGACTCTTCACACACCAGACTGCCAGTGACCGGTCTGAGACATCACGACCGGTCCCGTTGCCTTGTGGGAAAAAAAAGTGTCTCCGCTCCTTTGTCTGGTTTTACTGCCTTTGTCTCCGTCTCCGTGCCATGAAATGTGAAGGTCGACTGAAACCGCTGAGCAGCTGGAGTCTCGTGCTCGCTGTGAAGCTTCATCATCAAACAGCCTCCAAATCCTCTGAGACGCCACAATGTTGTTCTGTTTTAGTCCCCACTTTCACAATGTAAATCTGCCACAGACGTGATGAATACATGAGATGCTAGCACTGTGTGCAGCCGGGTTTCTATTTCATAAGACTTCTGTTTGGTTTCAAGCTGCTGCATTGTGTGATTACAGCCGTCAAACTCTTCCTTCAAAGATGGTTTTCAGTGATGTCTGATGTACGCTAAACAGCTGGATTCAAAGAGCTGTTTAGCGTACATCAGACATCACTGAAAACCATCCTTGAGGGAAGAGTTTGACAAACGTATAGAAGGTTTGTGACTGGAGGCAAAGCAATGGAAAGAATGAGGCAAACAGAAATCAACGTTGTGGGCAAAAGTTACACACAAAATGTCCTCTTGATGTGTTGTTTTGTGCCAAAATCTATATTTAAAGCACACATTTAGGAGAATATACTGCGTTCGTTTCTAGAAATGTTGCTAACAGGTTAAACTATTAGTGAGATATAGATAAATGTTGCTAACAGGTTAAACTGTTTGTGTCGCCAGTGTAGCATAACAGCACAGTGGAATTACAAAGCTAAATAGCGGACAAGTAGCCGCTTAGCTAGCTTGCTAATTCCACCATGCTGCCATGCTACACTGGTTACTGGTGGCTGCTGGTCCCTCCGCCTCGTTCCTCTCCGCTAGGAGACGATTCCTCCGGAGACGAGCGAGCTAACTGACCAGCTTTGGAGGACACGATAGGACATTTGATCATCTGGAGAGAAACTTGTATTTTCATCTAACACAAGCGAACACAACTTGCTAGCCAGTGTTGACTCAACAAGTTCAGCCTCCACTTCGCTAACAACAATATGGCGTCATGTTTACAAACAGAAAAGTAGCTGCTACCAAGTAACGGTTAGCTTAGCATAACTGAAAGCCAAAATTTAGCATGGCCGGAGCAGCTCAAAATCATCCATCAAGTAACTCCAGGTAAAACTAACAAGATATATCGAGTTAATTTAGGATCTTTAGAGAAGCCCGGCTAGCTTCCCCCGTTTACAAGCTTCATGCTAAGCTAAGCTAACCACCTCCTGGCTGAAGCTTCTTATTTTAAGTTGGGGCAGGCAGATCATTTTGGCCTCATGAGATAAAAATAAAACGATAGTAGAATTACACAAAATGTCCTTTAACATATTGAAACGTTTGTTAATCGTGAGGAACGGAACAAACGCAGATTTCACTTTGTCTAGTGGTTAGTTAAAGAAATTAGCCAATTCTACCAAAAATGATGGAACTTTAAAAATCTTTTAATTACTAAATGAGACTTTTAAGTTCAGTGATGAAATTCAGGTAGTTTCTCTTTTTTTCTCCAAAGTATGACATCAGATTATTTCCTGTTATTACTGTTAGTGGGATTACGCTGGCGATGAATATCAATATCTCTGTCACATACATGCTATAAACCAACATGGGTCGTCAGATTAATCTGTGAGTTACTAATCAGGGTTAAATGTTATGATGTAATAATGTGTGAAACTATGAAACTGTTCAATGCAATTTTGTTAAAAACAAGAAAATGTCCATTTATTTTCATATTCTGCCGAAGTTCAGAGGAAATGAAAATCAGTTTTCATGTTGTGAAGTCGAACTCGTCAAATGAATATATTTAAGGGTTTCTTTTTCTAAAGCGTGTGTGTGTGTGTGTGTGTGTGTGTGTGTGCGGTCACACGAGAGAGACAACATTAAGTTTGATACTATCTTGT
The DNA here is from genome assembly GCF_023055335.1 of Clinocottus analis. Lineage (NCBI taxonomy): Eukaryota > Metazoa > Chordata > Actinopteri > Perciformes > Cottidae > Clinocottus > Clinocottus analis. The sequence goes on from NW_027176153.1 coordinate 647,407, forward strand.
TTGTAGTGTTCAGCCAAAGACATTGTGTAACTTTGGTTTGTGGACAACGTAGAAGAACTATCACTAGATGATGTAAAAGTATATTTTATAACCACATTAGTTTTTTACGTTGTCCTCATATTTTGCCTTCAGTAGATCACTTCTGCTTTTCACCAACATCCCGCTATGCTAGTGTGCGTAGACGTTCGTGTACAATCAACTGTTAGCATAAGCGAGCTTTATTACTGCAGTCTCGACCTAAAGCATGCTAACTCCCGATTAGCACAGAAGCATTTCAGCGATGGCCGAAAGTGTGCTAAAAACATTGTCTTGTATTTTTTCACGGGCGGGGCTTTTATTTTGGTGAATATATCTGAGAGGAAGCGATGCTCTAAAAACTATTTCTTGAATTAAAAAGAGACATTAAAAAGAAACAAAAAGGCTGGTGTATTGCTGTTGTTGGAGCGCCTGATGCTTTGAAACTTGTGCTCTGCTTCAAGTCCACAGATGCATGATGGGAGAGTCGGCTGCACATGCTGTGGAGGCTCATCTGGATGGAGAACACATGCAGAACAAGGGAAAACAGGACAATCGCGAGGCGACTCCTTTGAAGCGGTGGGCTGCTTCACAACGTGCCGCCGTGCAGGTGGAACACTGAGATCACCTGAGGGAGAAGCTAGCGGCGATGGAAGCCCTGACTGAGGACTCAGGAGGTGGAGCTTGTCGAGGCGTGTCGAGCCCGAGCCCTGCCGAGGTGAGACGAGAGGCGGAAACTGTACACCGGGCTCCAGAACCAAAGGGAAGCACTTCCTGCCGCCAGCGCCACGGTCACCTATGTCTCCATCTGGTGGATGGCCGGAGGTACTACACCTGCAACCCCAAACCAGCCCCTCCGCCTGTGCAAGGCACATCCATGTATCCTACGTCTCCATCCAGTGGCCGAGCTGAGGAACTACACCAGCAGCGTACTGGAGCTCGAGCAGCTGTAGCTGCCCCGACACGTCACACACTCGGTGTGCGTCACTTCAACGGTGCAATTAGGCGCCGAAGAGGCTTCATGCGTGTGGATGGTAAACTATTCACGGTCCTCTTACTGCAGAAGTCTCACACTGGTTTGTTGGTTGCATGCTCAGTGGTTTTTGGTGGCTCATGGGGTTTCCCATGTAGCTTTGCAGGTTAACTGGTTGACTGCATACATGTTACCCACAGTCATGTGCAACGTGTATACACACACATATAATCACATCAACAGGTGAAAGGAGTGCACTTTTGTAAAATTCGACCTCATTCCTTAAGTCACCGGCTCGGTCTAGTTTGCTGAGGCGGGTGTGTGACGAGGGATACGGATGAGGACGGTACCTGAGAGAGATTGTTGGGATGTAATAATGTGTCTGTCTGTTCAGGGTTGTTGCGTTAGACAGACGAGACGGGAGCTGTTGTCTAAAGATGTCGAGTGCAACTCGCTTCATTTGTAAACTGTGTGTTGCAGATAAATCGATGTGACTCTGACCCAAGCTCTCTGTGTTGTGAGGGTGTTTCATGACTGAGGTCCTGAGCGAGGCCCTGTGGCGTCTCACAAGCAGTCAGAGAAAGTTCATACAGCATCCGGTTTACAAGGACTCAATCATCGAAGAAGAAGAAAATTAGCCTCAATGACACATCTCACTGGGTCAAAGCGAGTCGTGTGCTGCTCGTACAGACGTGTCGGTGGACTCCAACACATTTACACATTTGTTCCTCTGCGCCTGAACGCAGCATGAAGTCCAACCATCTGCTCCATTGGACTCCAGGTTAAATCTGACCTCAAAGTTCTCTGAGGAAGCAGACGGAAACATGTTGTAACCTGCTGCTCTGAAGCTCTCGTCTCTAAACCCCACAGACACATGAAGCTCATCTCCATGTTCAGAGGAGTCTCATCGCTCTGAAGACGCCAACAAGCTGCTGCTCAGAGTCAAGTTTTATTTCATGAAGAGCAGAAGCTGGACAGGTTCTTCTGTTAGAAAACCACAGCGTCTCCTCTCCTTTAAGCAGCCTACACACACACACACACACACACACACACACACACACACACACACACACACACACACACACACACACACACACACACACACACACACAGTATTTTCTTATTCAAATGAGTAATAATCATTCATCAATGTTTTTCTTCTGGTCAGTCAACATGCATCATTGTGTTTGAATCAAACCAAATATCAAAGGTCAGTCTGTTATGTTCAGATCTTTATGATATTTAAGTATGTAAATTATTCCTGCAGATCACGAGCTGCACACCTTGAACTGGTGCCGCTTCACATTGTCTGACTGTCATGGAAACAGTCGAAGCATCTTTTGAGGAAAAACACTGACAGGAAACCCGCTGCGGCACAAAGCTGTGCTTAGACACGACACTTCTGCAGGAGACAAAGAGAAGACTTTAAGCACATGAGGGTGATGAGGAACAGCTGGAAACAATCAGACATGAGGAAGGGCAAGTGACCTGAAACGAGAGGGAGGTAGGCTTTCAAAATAAAACAGGAAATGACAAGACAAACCCAAGACAAGGCTCACCACGGTGTGACACATCTCTTTCACTGCTCTGCAACTGTTATTGAATTTGTATTTAGCTTTCTGACTGTTTGAATGTTTTCTTGACTGTTTTTACATCCTGTCTTCTCTGCATTATGTCTTGATGCTTTTGATGGTTTTATGTGAAGCACTTTGAAGCGCCTTGTTGTTGAAATGGGCTCCAAATAAACTGGCCTTTCCTGAGTCTCTTCCTTTGTCCCGTGTCCAACAAAGCACCTGAAGGTCACACGCACCAGCTGCTCTTAGTTAGTGAAATGATGATGAAGTCATTAGGAAAACGATGTCAGCAGAACTTTACATCAGATGCACATGTGGCAGCCTGTGGTTGGCCGCTGTTTTCCAGGTTTATTGCTGTATTCAAAATGTTTGTCACAGTCTGTTTGAGTGGTTTTGTTTGTGTGTTGACTCAATTTAAATGAGTATTTCCATAAGTCATTTGTGCGGTGGGATTATTAGTGTTGACGTTCTCTCGTTCTTTGATCTTTTGTCTCATATGTTTCCTGTTGTCTTTTTCTTGTTGGTGGAATATGAAATGTTTACTCTTCAAAGTCGTGATGTTTCTGTTGAGTCATGTATGTCGAGGCAGGACGCCCTCTCTCTCTCCATGAGGGTCGGGGTCAGGTCCCCCAGTGAGGATGTGTTGCCTCTACTGGGAGCTGTGGGAGGGAGCTGGATAGTCCAGGTGAGGGAGAGCATGGCCGCTCATGGTTATGGGATGTTTGGTATGTTGCAGAGATTCATGAGTTTCTGATTAATAAGACGTCCGTACGGGAGAAGGAGCGCTGAACCGGTGAGAAGAAGGAACTTTGTCTCAGGGTCGGGTGTTTGAACGGCCGACCATCAACAAGACCAAAACCAGTGAGGTGTTTACTGGTTCCTGTGGTCTGAATGAGTTCATGTGTCTGATGATGGTTTATGAATGCATTGCAGAGGCAGACAGATGGAGAGAGAGGCAGGAACAGTGTGGAAAAAGGACGAGTGGTCATGATTTGCTCTGTAGATGATGCAATAGTTGGGCTGTTGTGTGATGTTTATGATTCTTCCTCCTTCTGGATATGTGATGCTGTTGTTATGAATACATGAGATGGGCATTCAATGGCTCCTCCTCTTTGCCTGGAGTTGAATTGATCCTCCTCTGTAGCGCCCCTCCCTCTGGAATTCTCTCCCAAACTCCTCTGAGACTGACTTTCCATATTCAAATCACAACCCACGAGCCACCTCTTCAGGACGGCTTTACTGTGTGATGCGTCCCCTGAGTGTTTGTTGTCTGGCTCCTTCATGACGACTTCAAACGTCTGTAAAGTCTCTCTCAGTTTGAAGAAAAGCGCTATAGAAATCTAATGTATTATTATTATTATTATTATTAAATGGAAAGAGAAAATGTGATTTAATTAAATCTGTGATTTAATACATTGACATCAATCAATGAAGTGAGTCACTGATTCTACTTTTATTTGTGCTTCATTGTTCATCATATTCTTTATTCCTTCCTTTGGAGAAAAAAGTCTGGTCCGAACTGGTCCGGACGGGTCCAGACGGGTCCAGTTGGGTCCAGTTGGGTCCAGACGGGTCCAGACGGGTCATAACGGGTCCAGTTGGTTCCAGACGGGTCCAGACTGGTCCAGTTGGGTCCAGACGGGTCCAGACGGGTCCAGTTGGGTCCAGACTGGTCATAACACTGGTATGTGTGGAAGTGGTTTCACCAGCTGGGTGCGAGCGTGTTCAGTCCCTTCAATGCCACCTCAAACCCCAAAAAACAGGCCTGCAGGAGGAAGAAAGGGATCAGCCGTTACAGAGGCTGCTGTTTGCTACCAGGAAGTACAGGAGTATCAATACAAGTACATTCATATATGTGTACTGCATGTGAGTATAATATGAGAGCAAAAGGGTTTTACCGCGTTGGCAGGGAAGGCTCGGAGGAAGACCGCGTTGAACCCCTTATAGAGCGCTTTGGGGGAAGAGGAAGAGAAAGAAAAAGGAGGGAATACATGTGAAGAAATAAAGGAACAGCTGAGGTACGTAAAGCTGCAGCCTGAAGGACATTGTACTTTTTTGTCAGGAATAAAAGTACTCGTAGGCTGATTCGTGTTGATCACCTTGCATGTAACGTTTAACAACCACAACGCCAAGACACAGATCTCGCGATCACACATCACTCATAAGGTTGCCAGGTACAAACGTAATCCCTGAATAACAGACCACTTCTACAATATACTACATCCTCCTTTTCCAAGTAAGATAGTCCCCTTTGAGTGACTAACTGGACCTCAAAACAATTTCAGCAAATGACATTGGTCACTAACAACCATACTTTTTTATGCATACAATATGACCTGAGAAACACAAACTGATTTGCGTAAAACACGTATGATTTAACCACTCTTATTCGGTTAACTAACATTAACTTGAACTTAACCCATCAGCAGGTCACAGTCATCAGCATTAGCTCATCTCAAAGTCATTGTACTTTGACGGATGCTTTATTTGTCTCCCACTTCTGGTGCTTCGGATAGGAGTTGACGGAGAACCTGTGCTCTCTTCACAGGCAGGTGCAGTCTGGTCTTGCTGTGAGCTGAGAGGTGGTTCCGAGTCCTCCGTTTGTAAGGCTTCTGGCTGTTCAAATAGTTCAGACTCACCATCTCTCTGCAGACTTGGGTGGATTCTCCTTAGATGCCGCCGGTTTCTCCTGAAAGTGACACCACTGGGGGTCTGCACATCATATGCTCGCGGCTCCCCTCTTTTGCTTATGACTGTTGCTGGTTCCCATCCACGCCGTGTTGTCATATGAACTGTAGTACCAGGCGTGAACTCAGGCAGAGGTTTTGAGTTGGAGTTATAATAGTGTTCCTGTCTTGCTTGCAAATGTTTAAGCTTTGAATGAAATCCTTCTGGAATGGCGGGTTGTAGCACAGCTGTAGCGATTGGCAAGGTACTTCGCAACACTCTTCCCATCAGTACTTGTGCTGGTGAAAACTCTGTACCAGTCACTGGTGTGTTTCTGAGTGACAGGAGAGCTAAGTGTGGATCTGTACCTGTTTGTGTTGCCTTTTTGAGTGCATGCTTTACTGTCTTTACCATCCTCCCCGCAAGACCATTTGATTGCGGATATCCTGGACTGGAGTGGATGAGCTTTATACCCCATGACGCTGCAAACTGTCTCATTTCACAACTTGCAAAAGGAACATGGTCACTCACCAGCTCTTTAGGAATTCCATGCCTAGCAAAGACCGCTTTCATCTTGCGTATGACCGTATGGGCAGTCTTGTCTGGGAGATGAAGCACTTCTGGATATTTTGACAGATAATCCACAATTATAAGGTATGACTGTCCATGGAGCTCGAAAATGTCTGCCCCAATCTTCAGCCACGGCAGCTCAGGGACCTCATGTGGGATAAGAGGCTCTTTTTGATTTTGTGGCTGAAGCTGTTGACATGGAGCACAGCTTTCCACCATGTGCTCAATGTCATGTGACATACCTGGCCAGTACATCACCTTCCTGGCCTGTGCTTTCATCCTCTGTATACCTTGATGTGCAAGGTGCAGTCTGTCAAGCATCATCTGCCTTGCACTCTGTGGAATCACAATCTTATCACCTGTCATCAGTATTCTGTCCCCAATGTTGATGGCAGTTCGCATAGGCCAGTACTGGTGGAGGTTAGTGGCAATGCTGCTTCGCTTTTTGGGCCAACCATTGTGGTGCATTGCGACTACCTGCTGCAACACGTTATCTGCGGCTGTGGCATCCTTCAGTGTCTTGAGCGTGTCAGCGTCCATTGTAGCTGTGGGCTCCATTGCGTGAACTACTCTCTCTTCAAACAGATCCTCCTTTACCTCGTCATTGTTGCCCTCAAGAAAGGCACGACATGCATGTCCTTGCCAGCAGTGTCTACTATATTCAGATCATAGCGTTGGAGCTGCAATAACATGCGCTGTAGGCGTGCTGGCGCTTTGCTTAGATGTTTCCTGAAAATTATTTCCAGTGGTTTGTGATCTGATTGGACTGTCACTGTGTTGCCGTAAACATATTGGTGAAAGCGTTTTGTTGCAAAAGCTATCGCCAACAGCTCCTTTTCAATCTGAGCATAATTTTTCTCAGGTTCGGTGAGTGCACGTGAAGCATAGGACAGAGGACTACCGTCTTGAAGAAGACAAGCACCCAGTCCATCTTTTGAGGCGTCACATTGTATGGTGAGAGGCTTGGACTGATCATAAAACTTGAGCACAGGGGCTTGTGTCAGGGTGGATTTCAGCCTGTTCAGTGCAGCACTGTGCTCATGACCCCATTGCCATGCAGCTTCTTTTCTCAGCAGCTGTCGGAGTGGAGCAGTTATTGTGGCTTCATTTGGAATGTACTGGGCCAAATATCTTGTCATTCCCAGCAGCCTCTGCAGCCCTTTCCTGTCCTCAGGCTGTCCTCAGGGACCAGGTGTGTGGACAGACTAAACAACCAGACCTGCATGTAGAACTACCTGTGGGGGAGCAGAAGAGCTGACACTCCAGAAAGGTAACATTGATTGGTTACGATAGGGAGAGGTCATGACCCTGAAAACCCCACGGACTACCTCACCTGGACCGAGTACCAGGACAGTGACCCGAACCCTGTCTGTGGGACAGAGAGAGCAACCCCACGATGGCAGAGGGTTAGATCAGAAAGAGAAAACCTGCCTGTGAGAAGCTTACGGGGCCAAAGAAGGCCCAGGTGGCTGCAGAGTCACCATGTGTGGCGCTTGCTTTGCAGGGGAGGGACTAATGATTCATTTCATCAGAAAAGATCACCCTTACCCTGCATGCAGCTGCTGCAGAGGAGGATATTCAGGACTCACGTCATGTGATTGACAGGTGTGTCCTGTCACAAAACAGACGTAATAATTCTGACTCCTGTAGAGAAGGAGAAAGGCGTCATGAGACCCTCGAGGAGCATCCAGTTGGGTGATTTCATCGCTGGCACTTGGCAGATGAAGACTTTCCTGCAGACTGCCAGACGAGCTTGCGTTGGAAGCACCTGATGACTTTTCTGCCCGATAGTTATTATAGGAGAGAGTTGAAGTTGATGGATGCCCTGTGAAAGCCTCCTGTGTTGAGACGGTTACAAGTGTACCAGAGCCGGAGCCCATGGAGCAGACTACAGAGAAACCGACTGGAACACCAGCTGAGATGCTGGTTCAGACTCCAGCCGACACCAGAGCCTGCCGGGTCGGACTGATGTCCAGACCAGGACCAGGATGGTTCTGGGAACCAATCTGGCATTATACAAATTATTCCTTCAGCCAAGTCTCAGCCGAGTCGGCAACCGGACCCGGGCCGACACCTTTCTTCTGGCGGACCGATGCCGGCCTTGGCTGTGTTTGATTGTGGCCCGGTGACGGCAGTGTCGGACGGCAGAATCGGGCCAGTGTATTCATTCAGAGACCCTGTTCCCACTGAAATGAAATCTTTCCATTTAGGTTAATGGCTTTACTTTTAATTCATATTCGTTCACACAAACACTCTCCATCCATCTGATACTGGCCCGGCCCGTCTGTCATGTTTTAAAGTCATTGAGCCAAAAGGTTTGGCATAGACATGGACGCCCTTCATCTACCTGTTGGAGACATGGACGCCCTTCATCTCTCTGTTGGAGACATGGACACCCTTCATCTCTCTGTTGGAGACATGGACGCCCTTCATCTCTCTGTTGGAGACATGGACGCCCTTCATCTACCTGTTGGAGACATGGACGCCCTTCATCTACCTGTTGGAGACATGGCCGCCCTTCATCTACCTGTTGGAGACATGGCCGCCCTTCATCTCTCTGTTGGAGACATGGACGCCCTTCATCTACCTGTTGGAGACATGGACGCCCTTCATCTACCTGTTGGAGACATGGACGCCCTTCATCTACCTGTTGGAGACATGGCCGCCCTTCATCTCTCTGTTGGAGACATGGACGCCGTTCATCTACCTGCTGGAGACATGGCCGCCCTTCATCTCTCTGTTGGAGACATGGAGGCCCTTCATCTACCTGTTGGAGACATGGACGCCCTTCATCTACCTGTTGGAGACATGGCCGCCCTTCATCTACCTGTTGGAGACATGGACGCCCTTCATTTCCCTACTAGAGACTTGGACAAGTACTTGTATGTGTGTGATGGTGAAACTTTAGACACACAAACATATTCAAATGAATATTTTGATTTCCATATTTTCTATTTCACTCCTGTGTGTTTAAATTTGCCTCCGACCAATCAGCATGAAGTCCTGAGGAAGAGTTACTGTCCGTGTTCCACAGAAAGAGATTCAACAGCACACATTCAAATAAACTGAGAGCAAACAGAAGAACTCTTGTGTTTGCACACAACAAAAGTGTTGCATACATTTCCATCATCATATTTGTAGAACATTGATATTTTCTTGATCAGCTGATCCTCCGTCATCAGACGTTGCTTCAGGTGATGCTTCAGAGGAAAGGTCGTCTCATGCCTCTTAAGCCCTCCCTCTTTCCACTGGAGACCCTCTCCCACTAAAGATCTAAGATCCGGCATTTCTACTTCAAATAGTTCTTGGTTCAGCTCGCGGGTCCTCGCCATTGTTCTCCAAGCGCCATCGTCAAAGCAGTAACCATCTTCATGCTGCGCCGAGCAGCATCGCTCCCCAAAATAACTGCATTTCACTCCTTTTGCAGTATTTTGGTGTCAGAGTGGCCTTCAGGTCTACTGCGTATTGTTCGTGTGGAACAGTCTTCTCTGTGTTGAGGGACTACAGGCCCGATGCTCCCTGAGCTCTGAGGAAGCAGTCTGCATCATGTCAGACACATCATCATCCTGAAAGTCAATCCTTATGAATGTATTAATTATATTTATATAGACTTGAAACCTTTTCATGTCTTTCTGTGTGTCCTTTTCATCTCCTCTTCACCAGAAACTTGTAGACTGATATTTACACATCTGAACTACATCTCACATGTGTTCCTTTAATTATAACATTATTCAAACGGCCCTCGTGGCTGCAGAGACACACTCTTTAGTTTGGTCTGACGTTTAGAGGAAAGGCCTAAAAATAGGTGTGTTCAAGCAAATGAGTCCTTTATAACATTCCATGAGATGATGCTCAACAGTCACAGTCTGACAGAGAGGAGACGAGAGGAGAGGACAGAGAGGAGACGAGAGGACAGAGAGGAGACGAGGATGGACAAACTTCTCCTGAGCGTCCTCGTTGTATCAGGTAAGACTTTAATATATTTTTATTCTTTACCATCTTCAGCATTATAATAATATTGTGTATAATTTGTTCCTGTGACTTTCCTCTAACTTTCCTTCTTCCTTCATCTCTTTACTTTAATGTAAAATGATCATTTGCATTAGTGAGTTAAGTTATTGATATTAATGTGATGAATGAGGTTCCAGGTAGAAGGCTGTGTCCATGAGGACAGGGATGGATATGTTTTACTCCCAGCAGCCTCACGGCCACCTGGACCAGTTTGTTAGTGAAATCTTTATCAAGGGAACTTAGCAGGAGTTTAGTGAAACGTTGCGGTCGCTGCAGCAGGTTGACGAGTTACGTACTTAAATCTAACTCACTGTATTTCTTTTTAACTGAAGGCGTCTCCTCACAGGGGTTACACTACTGTAGAACTTTAAATGAAGTTAATGAACGTTGTGGTTGCAGAGACAATTAAGTTCAAGTTGAAAAAAAGATAGTTATTATCTGATGTAACTGTGTGGTGTTCAGGGACTCTGGGCTGTGTGGTGTTCAGGGACTCTGAGCTGTGTGGTGTTCAGGGACTGCGGGCTGTGTGGTGTTCAGGGACTCTGGGCTGAGCTGTGTGGTGTTCAGGGACTCTGAGCTGTGTGGTGTTCAGGGACTCTGGGCTGTGTGGTGTTCAGGTACTCTGAGCTGTGTGGTGTTCAGGGACTCTGAGCTGTGTGGTGTTCAGGTACTCTGAGCTGTGTGGTGTTCAGGGACTCTGGGCTGTGTGGTGTTCAGGGACTCTGGGCTGTGTGGTGTTCAGGGACTCTGGGCTGTGTGGTGTTCAGGGACTCTGAGCTGTGTGGTGTTCAGGGACTCTGAGCTGTGTGGTGTTCAGGGACTCTGGGCTGAGCTGTGTGGTGTTCAGGGACTCTGGGCTGAGCTGTGTGGTGTTCAGGGACTGCGGGCTGTGTGGTGTTCAGGGACTCTGGGCTGTGTGGTGTTCAGGGACTCTGAGCTGTGTGGTGTTCAGGGACTCTGGGCTGTGTGGTGTTATGGGATATGTCACATAATGCATGTGTGTAACATCCATAACGAGGTGATGTCATCAGCGTGCTGTGATGTCATCAGCGTGCTGTGTGTCATCAGGGCTGTGTGCCGTCTCATCAGCTGCTGTACGTCAATACCATGTTGTTAATGAGCTGAAGAACATGACTGAAGCACAGCAACACTGCAGAGAGAACTACATGGACCTGGCCACCATACGAGACCTGCAGGACCTGGAGACCCTGAAGGCAACGCTGAGTTCAAGCAAAATGGCCGCCTCCGTCTCCGTGAGTGTTATTACGTCAGTGACAGGTGGTCTGAAAGTTTTACATCCACACAGTGGTGGAAAGTATGCAAATGACCTGGACAGAAGTGTGTACTTGTACTTTACGTGAGTATTTTAGTTCAATGATTAGCTTCTAGCATCTTTAGCTGTTAGCACCATTAGCTGTTAGCATCTTTATCTGTTAGCATCATTTGCTGTTAGTATTGTTATCTGTTAGCATTGTTCGCTGTTAGCACTATTAGCTGTCGGCACCATTAGCTGTCGGCACCATTATCTGTTAGCACCATTAGCTGTTAGCACCATTAGCTGTTAGCACCATTAACTGTTAGCATCGTTATCTGTTAGCATCATTAGCTGTTAGTATTGTTATCTGTTAGCATTGTTCGCTGTTAGCATCATTAGCTGTTAGTATTGTTATCTGTTAGCATTGTTCGCTGTTAGCACCCTTAGCTGCAAGCCGTTAGCTTAGCACGCTGTGAGACTCTTAGTCCATTATGAACAGCAGGAGTGATGACAGAAATAAAACCTTTTCTATGTTCATATTAGCACCTGAATATTGTTTTCTTGAAATAATAAATCAGACTGATCGTCAGGATCAAGAATATAAATGAGAAGTACAAATGTCTGAAAGTCTGTTTCTTTATATCACAATGAAATATTGTTTCAGAGAGTCTGGATAGGACTGTACGTGGACAGCTTTAGGTGGTCACTGACAAACTCAAGCTTCTACAAACCTGGAGAGATGGAGTTCAGACGATGGGGCTATCGACAACCAAACAACTATAAAGGAGAAGAACTCTGTGTGTACATGTTTCATGATGGGACATGGGGCGACACCAGATGTCATAACCGTGGTCCTAAACCAATCTGCTTTGATGTCAAAAGTGAGAATATTAAAGTTACTATGACAAACTTTAATGATGTGTTGATGAAGAGAAAAAGGAGGATTAGAGGGAGAGGAGTGAGAGGACTAGACTGAGTCTATAGAGGACCAGGACTAGACT